>NW_025400995.1:6173995-6580045 GCF_015345945.1 Tribolium madens | reverse complement strand
GAGCTTACTATAACCCCTTGGCTGCTTTTTCATTAAAAAATCCAGAAGAATGTTGCGGTGTTTGTGTTTAGTACGAAAAATGAGCATTTTTGCTGCTGGAAAGGGCATTTCAGCAACGCTTTGCTGTGAATTACACTATTGTACTTAGTACAACTGATAAATGATACTCAAAGATGGTTGTGAGTTTTGCAGCTGGGTAATTATAATATCAACTAATTTCAACATAACGTGACTCCCTTTCTAAAAAGTACATTTTTCTGTTAATTTTGCATTAAAGTAAATAAAGAAACTTGCGTACTTCTTCATGTTTTTCTGGTCTCACTCTCACTTGCTTCTTTGTTTCATGAAGATAACGCACTAGTTTTCAAGCTCTAAAATTCATTTATCGGTTTGTTAATCTGTATCAGATCCAAAAAAAATGTTGAGAAGGAACAATATCTGTGAAGAAGTCGGTTCATCAGGAATTTCCCGAATGTTTCAAAATAATTTTTGATAATTGTTGATAATAATTAACGATTCTGTCTCATTATACTCGTGTACAACCTCTTATGCGAGAAAAATACTGCAAACTAGCAGGTAATGTCACCCACAAATTAATAAATGTCAAACGCAAAATTACAGTAGACCAGCTATTTTTTAAAATTCTGGGCAAATAGGTATTATTTTCGTAACCTAGCAACGGATATAATTTTTCAATCACACCTTGAGGTGCCCTTCTGGGATTGGTGGATTTAAGAGTTTAATAAGCAAGCAAAAATTACTTCTTCGGCTGCACTTTTTAGCGACCTATTGCCGCCGGCATTTGACATTTTTCTCTGGGGCGCGAGTTCTGGCGCACCGTGTATAATTATTTTTTTTCACAACTAGCATATTTATTACCCAGAAATAGAAGGGTGAAAAATATAACCTTATTAATTTAATGGACATGTGGCCTTAGACGTAACATGTTGTAATTCACAACTATTATCTTTGTTAATTCCCTATTACCTACAGTAATTAATTACTTATCTGACTTATTAACTTAAATTGGAAATATTATTTTCTTCTTATCTTAAATAACGTTATGTCATTTTTTTACTTCTGCAACTATTAAAAAAAATTCTAACTTCATAATATGAAATATTTGTTAAAATAACAAAGAAACTGCAAAAAAAGGTGTTAGGATTTCAACATAAAATAAACACATTTGTTGTTTTGACAGTTTTGACATAAACAGAAGTATTAGAGCGTCTTTCACTTTACCTCTACTCCGTAACCCCTACTTCTCGGCCGACTGTAATGCGACATGCTAAGGCGAACGAAAAATTTTGTAACAATGTATAAAAAGTTTCACTTTAAAAACAAAATAGTAAAGATAGTAACGCTTTTGCCACCTCGACATTAAAAATTGATAATAGCAAATTAGGTCGTGAATGTTTTCTTAAGGCTAGCGCCTAGACTCAACTTTAATGATAAATGAGAGCAGAAATGCGAGATGATAGTCTGAGGCGCAACTGCAGGATGAAGCTTGAAGGAAAAATGCTTATCGCTGCCACCAAATTGTGTCTCAGCACCATTACTCATTGCATTTAATAAATTAAAAGTTGGTCAGATTCGTTTCAATTTCTATGTAATTTAAGTATGTCCGCAAGGCTTAGGTCAAGGTTCTTTCCGTGCTAACAATGAAGTGTGCACAAAGTCATAATGCGTTTATGATTAAAAGTTGGGTGATGCCGACGGAAAGACATAATTGTGTTATTACAATGAGGCATGTGACTTGGTCTAAATTGGCAAAACTTCGCGCTGCTTAGCACAATATTAGAAAGTTTGCGTCTGCAAACTAATTTGACCCAAACTTGAGTTATAAAATTGTAACGAAAAATAGAAGAAAAATCTAGACAAGCTAAAAACACAACACTTAAAATACAACAAACAAACACGAAACTAGAAAAGAAAAAAAATGTTGGTATATTGATTTGTTGGTTGTGTACTGGAAACAGACAAAGTGCAATCAATGCGTTTAACATGGTTTGTTAGTTAACACGACTATATAATCAAGCAACAAAAAAAAACATTTAACTTATCAACAAAATTGTGCATGTAAAAATTTTCAATACGATTAGAGTGGAGCATTTTGTACGTTTCAGAAAATTTAATCTTCTATATTAATCAAGCAAACAAGCACTAGTATTCTTTCAGAATAAATGAAAGATATTTGTGAAAGCGCGCATGAAAGTTTTAGTTTATTCATGAGGCCGTACAGCTTGAGTGTTAGACAATATTTCAGGCGTTTGTGGTCTCTTTTTACGATGCTTGAACATGTTCAAAATAATATTGCACGGCAAATACGACGACAAGTCTAAACAATCAATGAATTTTTATAAGAGAGCTTTATAAATGTTCGATGGGTTTCACTTTGTCTCAGATCGAGATAAATGTAATTCTTGGATGCAAGTTTTATTACCCTTGACCTGTCACATAATAAAAGATAAAATTTTATAGCGAAGGAAAACCAGCAGAATTTGGTAGTGTTTGTAAATTTGTATAGGTAATTAGTATTATGTTTGGCGACATAACTGCGGATGCCCCTCCCAAATTTAATGATATTTCAACGTGAAGTGACAGATGACACACACGACGAAAATTTATGGTACAACGCAGGTGTGTTTGTTGTTGCAGAGATATGTAAAACTTTTATTATACTTGCAAATAAAATAAAAAGTATGGTTGGGTGTAATGAGTCTCTGGCATTTTAGTAACTTTATAGGGATGATATACCTTCGTTGGCGCTTAATCTATAGACTGCGGGAAATTCTAAATGACCTTAGGCGTCAGTCGATACATGTTTACATTATTTTGACGCAAGGGGGTGAGACGCTCACAAGTCAACTACGTCATAATTCAGCCCCCAGCAGGAAATTTAACCCCGTCTAAATAACATGTATAAGCTTTCGGCGGATATGTCCTATTTTTACTGTTGCCGCTTTATCCTGCATCCTGTCAAATAAGACAATTTTTTTCCAGGTGAATCACCACCAAAGCGAAAGTTTAGATTAAATAAATTAAGACTCGTAAACGCACGTTCGGTTTCAGAAACCCACAGAGGAGAATTTCGCCCATATATCATGGCACAGCATGTGTGAACGCTCATTAACAGTTTTGTCATGACATTCGCTAGATTCACCAACTTGTAATGCGATTATACCGATCTTCGGAGTACTGTATCACTGCTTAGTACAACTCCGTCGACGTGAAATGTTGTCGTTTAAAAGCTGATCAGCTAACGACTCACTTTCCCCGCTAACAAATCTCTCTTATCTTACAATGCCCTCATTCATTAACAAAACAACCAAATTGCGGTTTACACCAACAACCTAATTTACCGTCTCTTAAACACTATTCAAAGCTTTGTAATTTCATCGATCAATACTATTGGCTGAAAAAACTTCAATTATTTGACTCCAATTAAAGTATCACGTCAAATTTTCATAAATAATTCTCAAACTTTGTAAAACATGTCAAGTATACGACGTCTAAAATAACCACAATCGAAAAAATTATTCAAGCCATAAATAACACTTAAACAGTTAAACAACGCTTTACTGTAATCTGTGACGTAGACTTACTTTAGGTAATTATTTGAGGTGTTTCCAAAATTCTATATTTTAAAATAAATAAACATTACTGAAGCCCTATTAATTCGTAATCAAATAGATAGATGTAGTAGATATATAATATAATTCCTTAAATTAATAATTTGCTTGAAAGTAAGCACTTATTACAAATTTTGCATTTTTCAATTTCCTTTAACGTATAATTTTTCTAGATAGCTGAAGAGAGTTTTGATTTTTACCAATTTTATTTTATTAATTTACCTGAGACAGAACTTTCGAATTGTTTGTTCCGTAGAAGTAAATTATTGGCATCTTAATTTTTAAAAAATGAATTGTATTTGTCTCCATCAATAAATCCGCCATGGGAATAATTCAAACCTTTGCAAGGGTGCATTTTACGATTGTCGTTTCAGACTTGCAACATGGCTAGGTTGTTTCTAGTTAGAAAACGTCAAGTCACCCAACTCTTCTAAATTATTACTGCAATACAACACGCGTTAGACGTTACCCGAATTATGGCTCACACTCTCCGCATCGTTAGCAGAAAAACACCCGGATTTTGCAAAACTTCTTAATTACAACGCTAGTGGCGTTAGTTAGTCTTAGACTACCCTCTACTACAACGAACAATTTTGGGCACGACTGATTTTTAATTAAATTCGTTAAAATTTAACGTACATTTAAATAATATGCTTTTACCAACATTTTACATTTATAATTTAGGGCTGTTTTTAAACTGGTGTATCTTGATAACGGAAATTGTATCACGCGATATTCAATATTCCGGCGTAATGTAACGACCTAAACAAACATATCGACACTTATTAGCTTAGGTACATCTTAATTTGTAAATATCGAACTCAATGTTTTTGATCCTAAGAATTAAGAGAAAAAAATAAACAACTTAATAAAATTATTAGTATAGATTTATTGTACGAAAAAAAAGTCAAATAGCGTGTAACATAAGTACAACTTACATTTTTAATTACATATATTTTTTGAGTTATAATTTTTTTAATTACGTTTGTTTCGCTTAAATTATCACAGCATAAATTTAAATGAAGCATATATTCCGTGAACCTTCCATTACATAACACAAAACAAAAATGTAGATTGCAGAAAATATCACTTAGCAGTTCAAAGCTGAAATTGCAAATATCAGGTTTCATATTAAATTCAGTTATTTCAAATATATTTTATATTTTAAGTCTTTGTGAGCAGTGAAACATGTCAGAATCATATTTTTCAATTACAAAAGAAGTTGTTTTTTTTATGCGTGCAAATGAATACCCATAATAATTTTAATTACAATAGTACAATATTTGAAAAAAAAATGCAAAATTAGTAGTCGATGTAAAAATGAGTTCGTAGTAACAGTGAAAAGCACTGCACCGTTAATGGAATTTACTGTTTTACAGCCACTTGAACGTTACTATGGAACATTAAAGTTAGAAATTTGGTCTTGCACAAATACTCTCGACTAATTACGGATATGTTAGTTCATTAGCATGAACGTAACCTCAGAGTCGAGTTTAAATTTTGAATTTTCGTACGCATAAATCAGAAGCCTCTATTGATTTGGGAGTTTGCTCAATCGTAAAAATTTTTTCTTGAAGATGGGAGATTTTTGGCGCGCTTATGCCACCTAATCCACTTGCAGTTTTTATTCGGACTAGACGCTTTCTCTGGATTTCTTAAGTCACATAAAACTTGGTGGTATAAAAATTTATAAAAGCAAAACTTAACACGAATAAAATTGACACAAGAAAAAACAAGCGAGTTAATAAAAATAAAGTCCCGCTGTTTAGTGTTTAACTTTATCGAGAAAATTCCGCTCGATTAACTAAAAATTGCTGCAATAAATTCCTTGCATTTGTGCAGGTATTGAAATTTCAAACGTGCAGTTCAGAAATTAATTTTCAACAACCAGGCTAATAACAATTTCTCGAATATTTGTTATATTTTCTATCGAGTGTGTTATTAAAACTTCCGACTTCCAACACATTTCGCTCCGATAAAAATTCTGTTATAGCGATAACGTGGCACTGGCCACCCTGAATATTAAAAACTCCAAATTGCTAAGTGAGTTTATGATTGTTTTAATGGACTTTTTTCATGGCTTAAATTTATTTCAAAGAACACAAACGGTGAATCTCTAACAAAAATATCCGTCTGGAAAGGTCACGCGTGAAACTCGACCTTTACTTAGTCATTTACTCAAGAAGCCAAAAAATTTATTTAAAGAAAATTGCACATCATTAAATAAAACAGATCGAAACAGTTTTCTTTCGTCTTTAAATGTACTCCGAAATGGCATGTGTGGAATAGACGATATGTGCGCCAGCTTGCATCCTATTGTGAAAACCGCACGCCAGAGATTTTACGAAAATTGTTTCACGGTGATCGCAGACAGACCAGAACTAATTTAACTAAGTGAAATGTATCAACTTTTTGCTAAACAAAAACAATACAAATAAAACTTTATTTACGTTTTCTAGAAAATCACAAACGTAAATTAATTCTATTACCTTAAATATATTCCACAAACAATTGTCAAAAACTTAATACATAACTACTCGTTTTAAATTAATATTTGTGTTACTAAATGTATATTATACTCTTTATAATACCATTAAAAAAATACAAATATTTTCAGCAAAAAATGTATTCATTTTTAATAAGCAGTCAAACGATATTTAAAAAAAATATCTAAATTTGTTAAATATACCTAAAAATAATAATCTAATAATCTCAAAATGCTTTATTAATATTGTTTCATTTACAATTTTTATAAGTCCTGCAAATATATACTTAAATTATAATTTTTATTTGTGGTAAAGTTGTAAAAATGGTGGATGCGCCGGGATAATTCATCAATAAAAAATTGTTTAAAATAAATATAATAAAAAAACCAACATAAAATTTCTTAGTCGGTTCAACCAATTTTACAATAAAATAAACTAAAAAAAAACTTAGATGGGTAAAGTTTTCATTGATTTCCGGCAAATTATAACAGAAGTAAATCAAATTATTAAATAATTGCTTTATAAACCAAACAGATCAGCTACTCAGTGTTAATTGTAACTTATTTCTATTAATTTGAAATAGTTTGAAGTAATACAAACAAATGTTGAATACCTAACAAAAACATTCGTTGGTGAAGACCAAAACTAAATAACGTAAATGTTACCATCTGAAGCTAAATTTTATAACAAATTATTTTTCATTAAACTCACTTTCTGGTTTTCTAAACAAGTAATAGAAGAACTTTGTAGATACATTTTTAGCACTTCCACCATTTTTCTATAGTTAAACATTAATGAAGCAATGTCACTTGTTCGAGTGTAACATAAAACAAATATTCGTTTTTAATTACATTATTTCCAAATTTACAAAATAAAAAAAATATTAATTCTCACATAAAAACTGCAAAAAGGAAAATGTGTCATTCAATTATATAAAATAAATAAAAATTAACACTTGATTTATCACCAAAACAATTAACCTGCCACATAAAAAATAAAAAAAATACAACATTTATTTTGTACATCAATTAGGCATCAACTCATCAACAGATCATTCAATCCTTTGCGACAAAAATGGTGGATGCGCCGGGATAATTATTAAATAAAAAAATTAGTTTTGAATTGATATTAGATCAGACGTTCAAAAAATCTTAACAAAACCTCCTAGACAATGTAAGTAATTTTATAACAAGCTGAAATGATTTCCAATAAATTTACAACAGGTATAAATCAAATTATTGAATAATTAATTTGCAAACCAAACAGATTGGTTATTTGGTGATAATTGTGTAAGTTTTGTCTCTCGGGTCCAACAAAAGCTGATTTGTGTATTGTATAGAAGATCAGTTCTCTTTGAGTGCATATTTCTAGCATTTTAATATTTGATTGTTAAAAAAATATGCTTGTAGGAATTTATTTAAACCGCAATGAAACTGAGAGGTCGGTATGTCGCATTAAAATTCCGTGCGCATAAAAACTCGAAACAGTATTGTTCCCTATAAAGTTGTACATGGAAACGTTTTAAAGGTAGGTATGTCAGGTTTTATGGGTCGAATGGGGGCCCGGTCTTGCTGACTAGATAAAAGACAAACGCGTCTTGGACGTCTATCCGATTGGCTCGTAAATCCTGATGATTTATGCCGGGGTTAAACTGTATAGGCAGCACGCGAAAACCATTTGTTTAGGGCATGATTAATTAACCCCTTTCTTTGCCGGCATTATAATTGCCATGTCTTTATCTTAACTAACAATACGATGCCAAATATCACGGCTAAAGCCCCTTAAAACTGACAAATACTTGGGATCACCTCAAACCATATTAAGACTGTGCCTATTTCGAATAATAATAGTCCTTAAGTAAATGCAGAACTTAACTCAAAGCGACTTCCCAACTCATCCATTTAAACGAATTAGACCATCAAACTCGATGAAATTTTTCAACGCAACCCCGTTTTAACTGAATTCATTGAAAACTCAACGACAAACTGACGAAAAGCTTGATTTTTCACCAATCTCAAGCACAATTAAATTAAACAAACCGGAACTTCTCACAATTAACTTGAACGTGTCATTGAAACGGTTTTTCTCAATAGTAATTAAATTACTTTGCGTGAATGCAAATCATAACTAATATAAAAATAAATGATGAGTCAAAACAATAATTAATCTTTCTGCATAGAATCTCACAAAAGAAAAAATCGGCCGTAATTATACTCCGACTCGAATATTAAATTAACCGTAAATCCTGAATAAGCATTCAATTTTAAATTTGAAACAAAAATTTTATCAAGAAAATATTGACTTTTACCTTGAATTCATTTGGTACACACCAAACTAAAATTCAGTTAAGACAATTGCACTAAAACACACTAAATAAAATGTTTTTTTACAACTGGTAATTAAGTTGTTGGCAGTTGGGGAAATCTGTCCAAAATGAGTGAGAGTTGGCGTAAAAGATCCGTTTAGTGCCATTTCGGCGAAAAGATTATGACTGTATAATATAATAATACGTGAAATTTAAAAGCACCGAAAAGGTGAAAATGCGTATGATATTCCCAGAATTATGAAGACTGCACCATCATAAATTTTCCTTACGACGTTTTGATGCGATATTCCGTCACGTGATTTTGACGTTTTACGTTGCGCTAAAATTTTACATGCAGCTTCCATTTAAATAAAAACATCGCTTGCTCCTTAAACAAACAACCGATTACAAAACTGAACTTGTTCCGCCATGATTTAAGCCAGGTGAATAATTTATTCAGTTTTACTGACGTGCGTAAAGGAAGACTAATTCAAAATAAAGTTCGGATCCCAGTCTGTGATGAGAGTGCCGTATTCGATGTATTCCCTCAATCCCACCTCTGTTATCCCCTAAATATTTAATTAAAACAACAGAAAGAAATCACACTTGTCAAAAAATGAGACTATATGAAAGTTACGTTTTTATGACCTGTCACAAAAAAAATCATAAAAATCTGATTTTCCCAACCGTTTATAACGTGATAAAGCCACACAACTGTTTCTTCGTGTGTATTAGCACAAATTAGAAAGATTTAGGTTTGAGTTTAGGAAAATATTGTCTGATCTATTGTTCTGATTGCGGGCGAACATTGTCATGTGCAGATGTTGCAAGTTTAGTAAATTAAAATACTGAGATAACTGAATTAGATTCAAAAAAGATAATATTTTCCACCTTTCAATACTCGTGTATAATAAAACAGTTTCTGGCTAGGAAAGATCAAAATTTTAATTAAAATAATTTCAAATGAATTTCACGTTTCAGAAGTTTGAAATAACTTTAGTAACAATATTATTTGAATATTCAGAAGTTAAAGTTGAAAACGTCCAACAAAATTAAAAGAAATTGTTCAAGTTCGATTTTCACTCAAAACGAAATAAAACTCATTCTTATTTATCCAAAGTTTTTATTAATAAATCCTCAATTTTCCGGGTAATCGAATTAATCGTAACAGACCGTACTTCATATAAATTTAACAAAGACCGACGTTGCGATCTTTACGTCAAATTAGGAGAGAAATCGAGGAAAAAATGAAATATAGTTTTCATCTGTTTATTCGCATGGGAGAATATAAAAATCGTCGAAAAAGCTCTCGCAGTGTGCATATATCGATTTCAAAGTTCCTTCTCTTTTGTGTTTTATTATGTCAAAATGGATAAGTTAATGCAATGTTTTAATATTAGACGTTATAACGAGCAACCGTTCATCTTCCATAACAGCCAGAGGCCTCTTCATCCGCTGGGAAAAAACAGCAAAGTAAATCGCCTTGATTTAATTTTTTACATTTTATTTATATCATTTTTTTTCCTTCTTAAATACATCAGGCGATTCAGGGAAAAATATAAAAAGTGCTTTCCATATTTGAAAAATATCAAAACAAACTTTATTACTGTTGAATTAATTTATTTCTATGCAGCTGCTCCTCCGGCATTTAATTTCGCCAAAAACTAATTATAAACTATTCAACCTGTCTGTGTTATTATTCAGCAAAATGAATTGTGTAGAATTTTCCGGTAGTTCAAAAATGCGTAGCAAGCTATATAATTAGAAGCCATCGTTGTTGCTTAATAAAATATGATGAATAGCGAAGGAAAAAGTGTTAATTTCGACGAGAACCTGCTGGTCAATACTTTACTAGATGAATTGAGTTGTTGCGGCAGAAACATAAAACCGAATTAATGACGCGTAAACTAGTGAAAACCACCACACGCATAAACGAATTTGCGTTTGCAAAACAGCGAATACAAAGTGTGTGTTTTTATTGAAAAAATTCTCAAGTTTGGTGTTATGAAACGAGTGTGAATTTGAGTTGGGCATATCAGTGTAATATGAATATTTAAATTCTTATTAGGTTGAGTTAGCGTAGAGGGTAGATTGGGCATATCTCTAAGTGTGTGTTTAGAAAAGTATTTCGGTAATAGCGATTATGTAAAACGACGGAGAGTCGTCCGTCGTCTTCCCTCGCCGTCATGCACTAAATGTATGAATTCTGTATGTGAAGGTGGAGGTCTGTGTGCCCGGAATCCAAGAAACTGTACCCGGGGGACTGCCGCCTCTTCTCCAAATGCGTCCTAGTGCCCGGTGCCAGAGTCGGTGGCGGCGACGGCGGCGCAGGCGTACGTTTGGGTGCACTGCGGGCCACGGAGCCACATTCACAATACGCTAATATCTCCGTGTCGTCGCTGATCCTTGGCCCCATCTCACGGTCCCTACCCTCTTCTTGTCCAACCGCCCGCACATCCCGATTACTCGACAATCAATATTTACCAATCAAACTCATAATTCGGACTCAAATCCGTCAAAGGTTTTCGAAAACAACCCCAAATTTCGACCTAAGTCGGCTCAAAATCCGAAAATTACCTGTCGCAAAACCTTGTTAATACAGCAACTGTTAAAAGTACTGTCACTGTAAATCAGCAATTGAAAATTGAACTAGAAATGCCTATGGTGCAAATTATTATTATAATTACTGAACATAATTAATAATTCTAAGCGCCTTCGTTTAGAAATAGTATTATAAAATGTATGGAAAAGTCCGCAAATATTTATGCCAGGTTTGACACACCTAATCTAAACAGAGTGACAATCGTGGCCTATTATTTCAAAACTATCGCAATGTATTGACAACGTTAATCGAAACAATCGAGACTAAATGTCCTCGTTAAATTGGAAGAAAAAGGTTTATAGATATGTGAATTGGGACATCTTGAAATATTAGCAATAGTGAAAAAACGTTTTATTTTCTCTCTACAGCCCATTCCGCTTGAGGTCAATTTTGTCCAAAAATGTTTTATTAGGATAACCTTAAGACTGGCTATGATAGTTCGTGTTCTTTTTTTGATAGATAAATTAAAAGTGTATTTTGAAAAGAAACATTAATCTAGTGGGTTTTATTTTATTTTGTTAAGTAATAAATTTTATCACGCAAACGTTAGGTACTGACATCTCATTTCTTGTGCACCCAGAATCAAGAATAATAATAAACTTGAACAAAAAGCTCTAGTTGCTTGTTAATTCCCAAATGCCACAAAAGCTTTTTGCTTCCGGCATATTAATGTTTTGCTAGAGCTCTATTTTTTAGTAATCATTTATGATAAATTGCCCTAATGTTTGCCTAAAACGGGTTTATTTTCTAGCGTTTTTACCTTTAATTAAGTTAAATAACTTTACGACAAATCGTCTAACAGAATTAAGACTGCAAGAAGGGGTGTTACGCATTCATCTTCCACTTTATACCTTAGCCAATATTTTAATTTATTCATTATGTCTCTCCCCAACTCGACACAGATTTTTAACAAGCCGCAACAATTTTGTTTTTGTAGAAACGCAACCCTTGGACTCAATTTCAAACCGGACACCGCATTTCATATGCACCTGTTTTTCTCGAATTATTCGTGCAACAAAACAACAAAAAGTCATTTGCCTTGCTGTGTATAGAATGCAACGTTTCACACTTTAATTAGCTCAAAGCAATTAACAAAGAACAGCTTTTAAAATTTGGCAGTTATTACCATCGAGATAAGCCTTCGGCGTTTTTCATTTTCACAAAAAATGAAGACGTAAATCTAGGTCTCGATAGCGTGATGGTCAATCAAAATATGAGCTCTGTCATATTGGGGTTATTTTAAGACGAGATTATCTGGGTTACAAATAATCTATTAATTATGTACTGGAAAATTTAGTTTGATGAGAGAGTGTCGATGTCGCGTATTTGGTGATTAAAGCATTGTTGGAATGATTAGTGTGAAAGCTTTAACGGGTCGTTAGGTGATAATGAGAATTATAATTTTGCTGGAATTCCTTTCAGTTTGCGTGCTGGGTTTTATCATATCATATCAGTTTGATGTTATTGATTTTCGTAGTAATATTATCTGGTCGTGCACTCTTTGTAATTAACTGGAAAAGCGATAGGAGATAAAGACGTGATGATGAAATTTATTAAAAAGTTTTTAAACTAACTGCATAAAAATGACATAATGACCTCTGTTATAAAGGTGGTGTTCCAACATTCCAACATTTCTCTCGTATATTGCCCGGAATGTGTCTCACCTCCTTTAATGGGTCTCCCAGTGCAGGCTTATGAAGAGTTGACATAGTAAGCAGAAATGCTGGACTTTTTAATGGTGTTTGCTTTATACCTCGTTAAGATTCGTAAAGACTTACTAGCGTTAAATTGAATAAAACGAACCTCAACTTTGCATTTCAATATAAAAATACGTCATATTAGATTCCCGAAAAATAAAGAGCTCATTTTAGGATTAAAATTGAATAGTCATTATACATTCTTTAACATCAATATTTAAATTGGGCATTCAAAGTTAAATTGGAAATTTTTCAAAAAGATGTACGAGTAGGTAGTTAAATTTCAAATGAATATATGTTTTTATATCAAACTTAAATACTTTCAAAATTTTCCACAACACATACAGTTCAAGCCGCGAACAGTATTCAGGAAGAAAAATTCAGTTAAGCCAATACGACCTTCGGCAAGCTTAATCTCAATTCGGAATGCAAAACTAATTGTGCGAAAATTCTCAAATTGAGCACGACTCTGTTACGATGACGATACATAATTTTCATCACTCCGCAATAGCATACCTACTATTCTATGTTCCATTAATATTGCATCAAAACAATTAGTATCAACGTCAAATTCCTTTGTTCTTTGTGACTCGACAGTTGGTACATCTTTGTATATGGATATAAATGCATTTGGAAAGGTTATAATAATATCACATCACGTCAGCATTGTTGTGACACGAAATGAAAATCGGAAAAATTTCCCGACTGTTTAGCAAAAATCAAATTAAATTCCGATTTACTTCGAAAAAAATTAATTGTAAAAGGACGTCATCTGTAACCCTCTCGATTGGAATTCCATTCAACAATATTCGATTTGTATCACAAATGAAAAATGTAGCAGTCGTTAAAATTTTGCTTTAAAATATTTCACCGTAAAAATTTCGCGAGTCGTATTTTTTCCAATAAATCTTCATGCAAAAATCGTAAACGTTTTTATTCCCTCAATTATTTAATCAAGAGTTAGATATCGTAAAATTCGTGATAAAACCGCGCATCTAATTTCATCTTCAAGACTAAGTGTGAGTTCGTAAACAAAATTTTAGAAAATTTTCAAAATAAAGCTACTCGTATCACTCAAATCTTGTACGATATAACCAATAGCTTGCAGTAAAAACGCAATTATAAAACCCTATTCTTTTAACAGTGGCAAAATGATAAAAATTTACCAGAAAGCCGAAAATGTTGTTCCCTATATACGCAATTAGGATTCGAAACGAGAATTTTTTCGAGATAAGTCTTTTAGTTAGTTATTAACTAAAATTTATTAATAGCTTGTTTTTTAGAATAAACCGATCAACTAATAAATTTCATTTTCAATTAAGTTTGCGATCCGCGCCTCCAGGGTTGCGTGTTCGAAGAAAGGGTGGGAATGTTGAAAATTTTTCTAGCAACGCGTTTTATTCATTAAAAGATGCTTCAAACATCAGTTAGGTGTGAAGTCAACGAAAATACATTTCAGTCCTCGTCCGTTACATAAATGCATCGTTTAATTCGACTAATTAAGAATTTAGACCCCCACAATGGATCCTCTAACCCTTTACGCCATCGTACTGTTTTCCTTTTCATATTCCCGCTCAGATTCATTTATGAAATAATGGCCCTAGAAACTCCATCCCAATAGGTATATACCAAACTAATCTCGACTTTACAACACCACACCACAAACCAAATATTCAACTCCTAAGACTAAATTAGGAGATTACACTTTGACCAAACTCATTTCTTAGTTGTTTGAAAAAAACTTCCGTCAAAGACAGAGTTTGTGAAGATTCACTTTGAGCGGAAATGTAAACAACCGAATGTGCTTCGAGTAAAATTGGTTGAAGATAATTATGTACAACGTCCTGTGTGAAATATTGTTTTAATAACTAAAAGTAAGCCCCCATTAGCAAAAATATCATATAGTTTTTGTGAAAACAGGAAGGATTGTAGGGTGGTATGGTACGTAAGGGAATTTGGAATATTGTGTTCAAAAGAAAATTTGTTTATCAAAAGCATATTGTCATTAATGATATATTTTTATGTACAAAAGTAGAATAGTAAAAAGGTATATCATATAATGTTGGTCAGAGTCGTCTTATATTACAAGGAACACTTATAGACAAGACGTTAAATATTGAATTTTAATTATATTTAGCGTCAATATTAGAATACATTAACATACATTTATATTAAAAAACAACAAGATTGATTTATACAATTTCTTTTTTAATTGCTTAATGGGAAGATATTTTCAACTGACACATATATCTGTGATTGGAATCTAAAAAAGTATCCGGTGAATTACAAAATATATAATATGTATATATTAACTATATTTTAAAATAATCTTTCAAAGAATTGGCAAGCGGTATTGCATTGCATTAAGTGATTTTTTGTTACCGCTGTTGTGCAAAAGGCAGGTGCGAAATAAGAGCATTTAACCTCCACGTACACAAAAGCTAATGAGAAAGTTATCACAATTTCCAATTTCAACACGTAATACTTGAAATCAGTTACAATACATAATCAAAATACAAATTCAGTTTAGTTTAAATAGAAGAAGTTTTGACTGTGGAAAAAAATGTTTCACATTAGATTGGCACCCGAGATGGAGCACCATCTCACAGAGCCTTAGTCTACCACACTGCTAACGGAGTAAGCACCACAGTCCTATGTAATAATATACTGTCGCGCTAAATCTACATCCATTTACAAGGACACCTAACACAAATAAAACTAGTACGTAATGAAGTAATCATATAGTCATATAAATATGTATATGTGGCTAGGCTAGCAATCGCATGAGAACATAGTGATGTTTATCGACAGATGGTCGTGCGAGAGCTTGAGTGCTTACTCCGGAACTACCACAATTAGTCATCCATGATGCAATGAGAAAGAACCCAACCTTACTAGGCTTATTCTATGTAGGAATATAAAACACCCTAAAACGCTGTGGTCAGAGAAGTATTGTCCCGTCACTAATGTTGGCTCAGAAATAGCACATACCACTGATTCACATATCGCTATCCCTATTTGACACCACAAATTGGCAGTAGATTTCAAAATACTCTATCACTAAATAGAATTGCATCTAGTCAATAACAACCTTGATTTTGGAAAAATTTAACTGACATATATTTTGTAATTAATTACAAATACAAATACTTAAATATTTAATAAAAAGAATATACAGGACTTTAACTACCCTTCACTGGAAGAAGCTCTCCTCGTCCGCACTTGCCTTCACGCTTACACACTTTGTCTTGCAATTGTCTTTGAAATCATTAAATGTACTTTTTGGTTCCAAATCATTACATTTTTATAGAAGCACACAAATCGGTTTCTTTTTCTGCTTTTGTTTCTTCTCAGGTGATTTTTTGTTGATTTGTCGAACTAGATCATAAAATATCTAAAACAAAACACATCGTAAAAAGCTACTAATTATCTACTCATGAAACACTTACATCAACAACATTTATTTTAGCTTTGGCAGAGGTTTCCATGAAGGCACAGTTGAACTGGCGCGATAGGTTGTTTCCTTGTTCTTTGCCTACCACTCTTTCCTCTTCCAGATCACACTTATTTCCCACTAACACCATTGGAACATCATCGGTATCCTAATAAACAAAAAAAAACTACAACGGATCCTAAACTAGTGCAAAGTTTCACAAACAAATTGTAACAAAAATATTCCTAATCAAACATACAAACTAAATATAATTAATGGCTGTTTGATGTGTATACTAATTAACATTAATTTTTTCAATGTAATTAATAAATAGTAACAACTGCCAGTACAACGATTCTAAACCAACCAGAAAACAATCTAATATTTTTTATATATTTTTTATTATTATAATAAAGTTTATTATTATAATATATTTTTTTATTATTTTTTATAGTAAGGCTGTCAAGATTTGAAAATTAAAAAAAAAAATTAAAAAAATAATATAGAAGCATTTAACCGGAAGTAGCACCACTGTCATTTATATTTGCATTATCAGTAGATTGTACTCTGTTTATCATTAAACGAAGCTTTTATGTAAATTTTGTTATGTCGAACACATATGTAAAAAAACGGCTGCAAATATAATACGTGCTGATCAATGACCTCTACCTACCACATGTGATGGAAATACAAAAAATGTAAAAATATAAGTTCTGAGTGGTAAAACTATTGCTTACATGTGTGAAGTGAACCTGAATGATTTAAAAATATATATAACAACGTGTTAATAGATGGAAGGGTGGAAATGAGTAATAAACCAGGTCAACTTTTCCAATATGTAGATTAGAAACATAGCATAAATAGTGATCAATCTCATATTGACCTTGGTTTTATTTTGATAATGAATGTAACATTGATATGGATTGATACATATGCAACATATTAAGTTTTAGCATCTACAATAGCCATGTTTATATAGAAAAATTGAAAGTACGTGTAACGTGAACTAAATAGTGACCTTAAAGGCAATTAGTCATACGTTTTAAAGTGTGTGTAATTAATTGCAATTAAACTGAATGTACCTTGACTCTGAGAATTTGTTCCCGGAGGTCTTGAAGATCATTAAATGTTGATTGTGCTGTAATTGAATAAACCAAAACAAAACCTTGGCCGTTTTTCATATATAAATCCCTCATCGCCGTGAATTGCTCCTAAAACAATTTTTATAAATGTAATATTTGATGATGGAATTTAGGGAAAACATTACTGTGCCTGCTGTATCCAAAATTTCAAGCATGCACTGTTGCCCATCAACTTCAACTTGTTTCCTATAACTATCTTCAATAGTAGGGTCGTATTTCTCAACGAAGATTCCTTGTACAAATTGCACGGTGAGTGCCGATTTTCCTACACCCCCAGAACCCAAGACAACGATCTTGTATTCACGCATTTTCCTTGTTGCACAAAAATGTCAGTCTATCTGTAATGAAAAACCGGTGAAGATAAGTTGTCAATTTCGGCGTGGTCGTTCGTGAGTAAGCGAAACTACGAAAGCGGCCTAATCTCGGTGGTTAGAATAAACCACGGTTAACCACAACCCAACAGGATGCTAACGCACATGGAGCAGACACCTAGTGATCAATCCATGCAGATTTGCGAACAACAACTCTACGAATCTGGGCGCTAATTAGGCGGGATTTTCCCCAAAACAACGGCTAGTGCCCCCTTGTCACAACTCAAAATACGTACATTGGGTTTCCAGCTCCTGGGGGGCCACCGCGATGCCGCTTCCGATCACAGATTCGTCCACTGCACTCAGTTTTCGGTTTTAACGTCAGAACGGGCCCGCAAACCACTTCAATTTACACTGTCATGGCTCAACGCTTCAACAAATACTCACTAGGTGAAACTATTTCAGTTTTTTACGGCATTGCCTTCCTTTTCAAGGATATTCTCATACTCTCAAGGGTGCTCGGGGAGTTGGGTGTGATTTACATGAAAATGGGAAACTTACCGTGGGCTAAACACCGTTATTTCAGGATCGGGCGATGCCGTTGGAAGTTGATGGTAGGTGTATTAGCTATAGGTATAGCTGTAGCTGCTGGCAATGGCAATTACTATGCTTCCCTGCTCCCTGCTCCCCGTACGTTTCACCAAACTTTAGATAGAAGCGCATGCCACCATGCCGCACCCGAGACAAGAACGGTCGATAAAACAGAAAAACACAACCTGTATTTACCACTCGCGACATAGGTGGCACCACCAAATATTCAAACCAATATATCAGCAGTCCCCAAAAGCTTTTCACAAAATCCTCAAAAAAATATTTTTATCATGATAACGACTTTAGATCCAAAAATAATAAATTCATTACTATTTTCGGAAAAACATTCTTTCACTGCTTTACAGTAAGCGTGTTTCATTAATATCTACAAGCATTAAGAAACAACAGTACCACACTAATTATACAGCCTGTCCCAGCGAGTTGAAAAAGTCCATTAGTGACCTTTAAATGGTAAAATTAAAAAAAAAATTGTATAGGACATTAATAGATACTAATTTAGTGCATCACTTAAAATTATTTTCAACTATACAGCATGTCTCAAAAATAAGTTACGATACAAACTTGTGTTTTTTTTTTAAATGAAACATTGTATGTTTCTTGGTATTTTTTAAAACAATGTTTTTACACTAAACTTTTATTAGTCGATTTCTCTTAGTTTCAGAAATAAGACGTTTCTTTTGACGAAAACATGCACTTTTTAAAAATTTATTACACAAAAACTAAGACAGCTAGAACAATTATTTTTTTACTTCTGCAAATTTAAAACTGTAGCAATTTTTTAGTGTTTTGCATTTGTAAAGATTAAAAAATGAAGAAGTTTGTTAAAAATTAAATAACTTAAAAAATTTAAATCGAACATCCTATTTTTTATTTTTGCATCTAATAGATTGATAAATTGTCTATCTAAAAAAAATAACTTTTATTGTCTAGAATTGATAAATGAAAATATATTTAACATTCAATATTAACTGTAGCAACAATGCCTATCAATATCTGGGCATTGCTGATACTATGGCAACCAAAGTAATTCCATCACGGATCACTTATTCGTTGATTTATCCAGAGATTGTAAAAGTCGTTATAAATACTGAAATTGAATTATTTTATTGTAAAAATAAAGAATAATGGATTCAGTTTAACACAAATGTGATTATTGAGTTATATTTCTTCCATCTCTTGTGCTACTGTGCACTTTTTGGCTACTGAAACAAGAGTATTTTTTTTAATGTTTAACGTTAAATTTTTTACTTTTTGATTATAAACACCTAAAAGTAAATAATTTTAGAAAGACAATTTAATAATCTTTTAAATGCAAAAACAATAAATAGGGTGTTTCATTTAAATTTTTTAAGTTACTGAACTTTTAATAAACGCCTTCATTTTTTTATCTTTGTAAATGCAACAGACTAAAAAATGTTACAACCTTATAGCTTGAACCTTCTTCTTTGCGGTAGTAAAAAAAATATTTCTAGATGTCTTAGTTTTTGTGTAATAAATTATTTAAATGTGCATGGTTTCGGCAAAAAAACCGTCTTATTTTTAAAACTAAGCAAAATCGACCAATCAAAGTTTAGCCTAAAAACATTGCCATAAAAATCTACATCCAAAAACGCTAAGAACAATTTGGTCTTTCATTAAAAAAAACACAAGTTTGTAATGTAACTTATTTTTGAGACACGCTGTATAGTTGAAAATAATTTTAGGCGATGGACTAGATTAGTATCTATCAACGTCCTATATGATTTTTTTAAATTTTACCATTTAAAGGTCACTAATGGATTTTTTCAACCCGCTGGGACAGCCTATATGTATAATCTGAAAAAAGTAATTTTTCTTTTATAGTCGAGTTATATCCTACATCTAAAAATAATAAAAAATGCCTAATTATAGGAAAATATACGCTCTTCTATCTTTAATAATAATTAAGTTATTGTCTTCTTCTAAAGAATGCTCAAAAAGTTGCGTACCAACTCAATGAAAGATAGTACCTACATTAAAATTATTGGCAATTAATAAATTTTAAATAAAATGGATGTAGCAAAGTTGTCTAACAATAACAAAAGCAATGTAATTTGATCAGCAGTAAGAATGAATCAAAATTAAATTAAAAAATTAATTTAAATTTAAGTAATAGTGTCGTCCCGTTTTTTAGCACTAGGATACCATCATGGTGTAATTTTTGTAGAAATTTGTAAAACATTTGGTAAACAAATTTGGTGATTTGGTGATGTTGATTCTAAACAACTTTTATTAATAATTTTTGTCGTGTTTGCCACATAAAAGGCACTTTACTTACTATATAGGAAAAAAGTTTGTTTTTGAAAATTTACAATACACATGATTTTTCAAGACTAAAATCATGTTAGAAATTAGTCTTTAACCAAGCAGGGTTAAACCTCAAAAAACTAAAAATAAATCTAAACATTTTTCTTTTACAAGAGTCGTTTCATCTATCTGGGGACACACTATATACACAAACGATAATTATTTGCTGTATTATAATTTGTTAAAAATTAAATATTGATAAACACAACTAAGTAGATACAAAAGCAATTGATATATGAAATTATCACTTAGAGTGAAACATAAGAAAATAATGTAAACTGGAGATCTTAAGAAAACATATAAGTTTGTAACTTGCTAGTATTATATTTTATTAAAAATAACTCTTAAATTTTCTTTTCTAATGTCTGCATTTACAGGTGCGCCAGAACTCGCGTAATACCAGGAACATGGAAAAAATGTTAAAAAAAATCTATCTATAAAAATGTGGAAGTTATGCACTTTGTTTCTATTTATTTCTGTTGGAAAAATAATTTTTACAGTTTTTTTGCTACAGGCTATTAAAAGAGAAAACAAGGAATCTGTATCCTAAATTGTAACTCTTTTTAATGTTATTTGTGGCTTTTATTAGTAAATTTTTTGTACCTTTACTAAATAATTATAAAAAAAAAACATATACAAGATCATCAGTATTATTAAAGACATAAAAAATGTCAAAGGTCAAAAAATAAATGTCATAATTTTGACAGATAGAATTTTTAAAATATTTTTTCCATGTTCCTAGTAATTTAGTTGAATTTTTTTTTGGGGCGAGTTCTGACACACGCTGTATGTATACTGAGCTAGTGCGTAACTTTTTGAGTCACCTGTACAACTGATCTTAAAAGTAAAAAGTAAATAGTTATTTTTTGATAAGAGCTCTAAACCAATTTATTTATTACTATTTATTTACATATTTAGCCATGTAATTTTGAATTTGCATAAATAAAGTTAGTGATTTGATTTGGTATTAAGGTTGTATTTTTTTTCACAAATGAAAATATCAACTTTAAAATTTATCAAGACAAAATACCGCAACCATAGATATATGTAGTCATAACGATTTCTTATTAAAGATATACAACCTACAGTCGCTGCTGCTTTCAATAGAAAAGTTTTTTTGATTAGTAATAAATGAGAATGACAAAATTATGAATCATTACGTCCACTCCTTCATTCTTGCTATTAAATGCATATTTTCATTCGTTCAAAGTCTAAAGTGTATTGCCACTATAGATATTGCAATCAACAGAAAAAAACGAATAGCAGAAACATTTTTCTTAAAATGGAAACAAATATTTAACGAATGAAATTAAGGTTTCATCAATTTTAATGGCTGCGTTTTATTGTGGAGTTTGACTCAGAAAAACCTTAATTTCATTCATCGATTCCCTGTATAAAATTATCATTTGTGTATAGGTACGCTTGCTGCAAACATATTCTATTAATTAATACTAATATTAATATTATTGTATAAAATTTAATGAAAAAAGTATTAAACCTGCTTACATACATTCCACAAAGTTTCATTATTTTTGGCTTAAATTAAGTAAATATTAATACAATTATAAAAATTGCAAGAATGAAAAATACCTGTTACCGTAAAATATGTGTTCATTAAAAGGAATAGAATCTCGATATCGTCCGTGAATAATGTAGGTAGTGTTAAGCATAACAAAAACGTGTCGTGATGAATGTTTAAACAAGAATTACGACTTTTATGAAATATGTACGTAGATTCAAAATTGATCACGTTTTATTGTATTATTTTTTTAACAGTGAAATAAAATGAAAATGTGTATTGAGAGCGAAATAAAACTGGAAATTTACATAAAAATGACGGCATCTCTAAATGAATCGAACGTTTATCTATCCCCAAATTTAATTTGATTAAAAGTTTCTACTCTAGGGTACCTATATGCATATGAAAAAATCACTTATACGGATCGAGCGTGTTGTGTTGTCTTCAATTTTTAATATATTTTTTAATACAACGTAGCGGGAAGACAGGAAAGGTTAATCTTATGGCTTAAACGGTTTTTAATTAATTTTTTTATAAGACGGATATTATCGTTCCATCTTATTTTCAATTCAGTGACTAGCGGAAATCAAAATGTCTTTAATTTCTCCAAGTGTCGATGGAAAAAATATTAGTTTCTTTCACAACTAGAGCCAGAATCTGATTGATTGTCTAATTTAAACTTCTTCATTAAATCATATTTCACTGGGAAATTAAGAGAAGAAAATGAATCTTGCGGCAGAATTTTGCCTTTATTATCCGGCAAAACGTCCGTAGAAAAGTGTAAAAATAAAAATACACAGAATAACTATAATTCATTTTGAAGCGCGAATTAGGTAAACATTTGAAAGTTTCTAAAATTAACTCTCATGAAAGCTGTTTCTATAGACAAATCGAGTCGAAATTCATTAAGCTTTAGACTAGCATTTGAATAAATTTCTAGAGAAATGTAATGATTCCGCAAAGCAAATCGAATATTCAACAAAGCGTCGCCGCAATTCAGCTTATGAATTCGGCATTATTTAAATTGTCGTAAACTCAAATGATCGAATTAAGCAAGATAATTGCGTAGAAATATTTACTGTTGCAAGTTTAGAAACATGCGCAAGTGGATTTTTCTACTCAAAGAATGTAATTCTAGAGATTGTCCATCTTTTCCAATCGACTCAGCTCTACTTTGAGGGAGCATCTTCAGCAAGACCAGTGTCTCTCGAAAAATATGCACCTTCGACTTATTCTTCAAATCGTTGACTTTGCTCCTCACTTCAACTTCTTCCATGACACTGTCCAGCACTCCTTACTTGCGCATTGGTCAAGTTTAAATTAACGTTCTCTGAAAAAAATTAGAAATATAAAATGCAAAGTTGATAACGCTCTTAATTTTCGCTCTTCACTAAGATAATAATCACGATAAAAATCATAAGTACTTTAACTCAGAGACACAATTACGCTTGGTCAAGGTCACGCGAGTGGACAAAAGACGTTGAAATATGGTTTATTATTCGTAGTCTATCAACCTTCATTTACAAAAATTACTTTTTTTATTATAAAAAAGAGTTATTAACGGTAATTACTTTTTACGGGTAGAGTGTAAATAATAATGTAAATAAAAAGTCAAAATACAAGAGATGG
Source organism: Tribolium madens (assembly GCF_015345945.1). Classification (NCBI taxonomy): domain Eukaryota; kingdom Metazoa; phylum Arthropoda; class Insecta; order Coleoptera; family Tenebrionidae; genus Tribolium; species Tribolium madens. The sequence continues at coordinate 6,556,352 of NW_025400995.1, read as the reverse complement.
AGACAAAATTAGTTACCCGGCACCTCCACCATTTTTGACTAGTTACAATTTTCTATTTGTTCAATAGGAGAATCAATATCAATTACATAATTAATTTTTGTCGAATTAATAATAATTCTTGTTTGATAGTAGGATGGGTTGTTTAATCGAAGAAGCATGTTGACTTCCTGTAGTAGCAAATACAATTATATTGATTGTTGCAGGATGTAGATTATGGAATTTATTAAATTTATCACAATGAGGAGGATTTATAAATAAAGAGAATCTGACGTAACTGTCTTCCCATATTGGGCTTAATAAAAGACGTAACGTTCCCGAGTCACCAAGTGTTGCCTTTTATGATATTAATGAATGCAAACTCGAAGCTAGGCGTATATATTAGAGTAGAGCTGTCAAAGTATAGAAGCATGGATGAGTCTAAATGCAATAAGTGGTTGGTCCAGAAAAATAAAATAAAGTGCAGTTGAGTTGAGTTGAGAGAAATAGTAGTAGCGATGGCATTGGTAATGTCAATTTGTAAGTAGTGTGGAGTGTAGATCTTTGGGCGATCCCGTCACGCTGCGACAAGAATGTACACATGCGCCAACACTCATTGATCTGCAAGAACAGCATCCGTAAGAAGCTGCAACGTGCGTAAAGCCATTGAAGTGGAAGTATTATTAGGAATCAGGCGGTGACGAGGACAGTGAACTAGAAAAGCAGGCGCAAGGGTGGTTCGTGCGCGGTCCATGTGTCATACAGCATCCCTGCTGGTCTGGTTCGGGTTCGGGTTCGGGCAGTGGGCTCGCGGTAGCGCAGTAGCACTTTGGCGGAGGAGCATCCGACTCGCAATGGCTTTAGTATACGAATGTGCAAAGTAGGCACGAGCTAGTAAACATGAAGTAACTAAATCTAAACCATCTGTCGGTAAAACTAAACTATATGTATATACATGTGTATGTATAGTATCGTCAGTACTGTTATACATAGGTATATATGTATAAACGCTAAACTTAAACTCATGAACCGAACATTTAAACAAATTGTGTACTAATAAATAATGCTTTTAAGCTAAACCCAACTAAATAATAAACGATTCTAACATGAAACCGCAATAAACCAAAAACTAAACTCAAATCTAAACGATCGTTGGAACACAGCACTGGCGCGAGCTCTTTACTGCTAATATCGCTACCCATGGACAGTGGCATGCAGCAATGTCAATTCTACTGCGGTCCACGAGCACTGACGCTCTTTGTCCTTTTGCACATCTGCCTGTCGCTACCGAACGGTAGGATGTTTTGATCTTGGTCTTAGTCATGATTGTCCTACTTAGCTCAAACACCCTGCCCTTTTGTCGACCCTTGCCCAAGTACGATGAAACACCTAGCTTGAACTCTTAGCTTTTTGCTCTGCCAACCTAAATGTTTTTAAGTTAATTCAACATTGGGCCATATAATCCAACAGGAATTTAGCCATTCCGTCCTTCCTTGCTTGCTTTCTTACACATTTATATTCTTAGTTTGAATCAAGGTCATGACTGCAATTACTGCAATATGGGTTTACATGATTTTAGAATCTTTGGCGGGATACAACGAGAAGCGACTCCTTCACAAATTGCTTGACCATTACAACGTACTGGAACGACCGGTTGCCAACGAGTCGGACCCTTTGCAACTCAGTTTCGGTTTAACTTTAATGCAAATCATCGATGTGGTAGGTTGACAAAACCACTAACTTTCCGCGCATAATTCGAATAATTGCAGGACGAAAAAAACCAGCTGCTCGTTACTAACATTTGGCTGAAGTTGGTGAGTTGGTCGGTGGTTGTTTTTGTTTAGTATAATAGGAGGGTTGTTACTCGGAGTTTTATGTAGATATCGTTAGGGTGATTATGTAGTGGGTCCTTTGTGGCGGCGAACACAACACAATTCTGGTGTGCTCATGTGAGTTTGAGTTTTGAGAAGTGGAAATGTCAATGGCGATAAGTTGATCGGTGTGCGAATAATTTGACAATCGTTGAACGTGGGGGCGGGTCGCTCGCACCCTAACATCGGTTGACAGGTGGCCTATCACCTTCCAGATCAGCGATTTACGTTGGTCCGTTTCAGGAATGGAATGACATGAACTTGCGATGGAATGCATCCGAGTTTGGTGGCGTCAAGGACCTCCGCATACCTCCACATAGGTTGTGGAAGCCGGATGTTCTTATGTACAACAGGTAGGAAGGAGATAATATTGGAAACAGGATTATTTTGATTTTTTTATCTCGTGATTAGCGCCGATGAAGGATTCGACGGGACGTACCCCACAAATGTGGTTGTACGAAACAACGGCAGCTGTCTGTACGTGCCTCCCGGAATTTTTAAAAGCACTTGTAAAATAGACATCACGTGGTTTCCGTTCGACGACCAGCGATGCGAAATGAAATTTGGAAGTTGGACTTATGACGGATTACAAGTAAGTTTTTACATCGGTAGGCTATATCCGGTGGATGATTAACTCGATTTCAGCTCGATCTACAATTACAAGACGATGCGGGAGGGGATATCAGCAGCTTTATAACAAACGGCGAATGGGATTTGCTAGGTGAGCCACAGTCCAAAACTAATAACTCGAACACGACACGGATATTACAACTGGTTGATTTCAGGAGTTCCTGGCAAACGGAACGAAATCTACTATAATTGCTGCCCTGAGCCGTACATCGATATCACATTCGTCATTATTATTCGACGGCGGACACTCTACTACTTTTTTAACTTGATTGTACCGTGCGTGCTTATTGCTTCTATGGCGGTATTAGGATTCACTCTGCCTCCAGACTCCGGAGAGAAACTTTCATTAGGAGTCACGATTTTACTATCTTTGACGGTGTTTTTAAATATGGTTGCCGAAACGATGCCTGCTACCTCAGATGCAGTTCCACTGCTAGGCACCTACTTCAACTGCATCATGTTCATGGTGGCATCGTCGGTTGTCTCAACCATTCTTATACTCAATTATCACCATCGTAATGCTGACACACACGAAATGTCAGAATGGGTGGGTAAACAACAAATATAAAAAAAATAAAAAAAATTGTTACGCCTTATATTTCTCTGATTTCACAGATAAAGGTTGTTTTCCTGATTTGGTTACCATGGCTTCTACGTATGCACAGACCACACGGCACTTGTGAGTACGGGCAACAGCCAAGTCGACCCGCATCTGTGGCAACAGATCGCAAACCGCTGCACTTTCAAGACGTGGAGTTGAAAGAGCGTTCTTCCAAAAGTTTGCTTGCGAACGTGTTAGACATAGACGACGATTTTAGACACAACCATCGCGGTGGCGGAACTCCGACGCCTCTACCGACAGCCACCTTCTTCCGAACAGTCTACAGGTAATTGACTCTGAAGAAAATTGAAATAATTGTTATTCAATTGTTTTCATTTTTAGGCAAAACGAAGACAACGGAAACGGAGGTCGACTCCACGAATCGCTCGTGTCGAACCACTCTTGTCTAAGTGCAGATTACGAGCTGGCGTTGATCTTGAAAGAAATTCGTTTCATCACCGACCAGCTGCGTAAGGAAGACGAGGCCGCGGACATCACCAGAGATTGGAAATTCGCGGCCATGGTGGTCGACAGACTGTGCCTTATTATATTCACTCTGTTCACGATCATCGCCACGTTAGCAGTGCTGTTCTCAGCACCTCACATCATCGTATCGTAGCTACCCCGACCCTGGCTCCTCGCAAGACTTTCCCTGAAGCTAGATCAAATAGCTGCTACTGATGATTTCCATCACGGATGGGCGTTTAGTCTTCTATATGCCGTATCCGTATCGATCCCGACGCTCGCGCCACCAAAACCCATCAATAGTTGGCAGTCGTTTTATACGGAAATTTGGTTTTGTATCGTGTTCTTTAGGGTATTAACACAATCATACTGTGATAAATCAAGTTAAATGTTGAGTTAGTCAGACGAGATCGTGAATTGGCGTTGGGGCTGAACGGAGCAGAGCGAAGCGTTTCGCAGCGTTTCACTTTCCTTGGACTATGATAAGGACAACAGGCCAATGGAGATTGGAGACTCACAATTCGTCTCTTGTTTGGTTGTTTCTGACTCCGAAAGAACCCGTGCCATTTGCGAACCCGACAATAGTAACGTGCAATGTTTTGTCCGCGAAGAGAGGGACACGATTGTTTCTGTCGCTGTTCCCCACTTCGTATTGTTACTTGACACATTGTTAATGGCGTTTTATATTGTATGACGTGTAGAACTATATTTTTCTCGTGGAATTTGAAATAATTTAATTAATAATTATTAAAAAATTCATTATTAAAATTTATAAAAGAAACAAAAACGAAATGTTGATATGATTAGAGTAATTCGGATGAAGTTTTAGAAACCGCTTCATCTTTTTTTATATTTTGTCCGTCTACCATGCTACGTAGGATGTAACTGTCATCTATGGACTTCTCTATCCTGTACATACAGAACCTAACGTAGGAGCATAGCTGGTGAAAAAGCACTTGAAATTCTAACATATCCTTTCAAAGTCATGTAACGTACAGAGTCGTGTATAAAAAATACTCATGTCTCTAGTGGGAAAACGTCGTGCGTGTTTCCGGTGTTGCAAAAGTCGCGCAAAGGTGCCTGCTTTTCATTGAAAACACTTTTTTCTCAAATTGTTTGTAAAAAAATTCATTCAATATCCGGACTCCTCGTCGAATGAAGGAAGTTGCTCAAATAATATTAAAACGCCGAAAATTTTGACATTGACTCTTAATCGAGTCCGGGAGTCCGGATAATAAAACCGCGCGCGGATTGTGTCGCTGGAGAAACAAACAAATCGCAACAATACATCGCCAACGTTCTTCCACTGTCAAGCAAGACAATATCTCGTCAGTTAGGGCTATAATTCTTATTCTTAGTCTTTATTTACATCTTAATATAGCAAAAGAATGAGGTAAATACCGAAACCATTGCGAGTGCGAGTCCTTATCCGTTTATATTTTAGGTTTTAGGCAAATTAATGAATGACGAATGGCAGTTTGATTGTTATCGTTGATTACGCAATGGCGGAAACGCTTAGCGTCATCTATCTCTCTTAATGGCTTAAAGAAAACGGAATGGTGTCTTCGCATGGTGGCCACTTAAAGGCCACTGTACGAAACCACAAGACAGCGTGCAAATCTCTTTCGATGATATACATAATTATAAGTAATAAATCTCGCGTTCCATTGTTATATAAATAAGTACTTCCCAGAGAACTATTATTCACTAAAAATGCTAATCGGATTAAACACTATTTTAAAGAAACTCGACAATCCATTATTGGTCGCTAATTAACGACACGAGAGGGCCTTTGGGACAGCAGAAGATCCGGCTGTCGGTTGAGTTTGCGACCGGTAAAATAGCCGTTCGTCACAACCTCAATCGCATCAAAGCGACAAGTACTGTTTTCTACCGAAATTGTTGTAAATTGTATCACAATGGATTGTACTTTGTTAAATGAATTTCAATTAAACTTGCAAATGCAAAAGTTGTCTTGTTTCATTTCGAATGATGAATCTTTTGAATGAGCCCTATTCCCTCAAAAGTGCGCTAAATTTTTGGCATCGCTCGCGAAGAATCTTTTGAAATTGTCGACGGTTGTGACACATTCCTGGAATGACAAACTCCCCGGATTTATCAAACAAGTCGAAGACCAAGAGAATAAGTGTCGTGCCGACGCTTCTGACGTCGCGACGGCCAAGACGCATGCTTAATATCCTTTCACCGGTCGATAATAAGGTGGGAAGGTGCACGGATTGGTGGAGAGACTGGTCCTGCGCCCCGATGCCTGCCATCTAGTCACGATAGTGATAATTATTTCCGAGGGGGTGGTGTCGCGCTACGTCCACGCTGACTTTCTCAGAATGAGTCGGAGCGTGTGTGCGTACCCTTGTTTAAAACGTTGAGTGAAAGAGATGTTGCGTCGGAAACAGGATGTTAGGTACGTGTAAAGAACGTCCAAGTCCGGGAAGCGGAAACACGATCCTAGTGGCTCCAACGTCCGCCCAGGCCATGGACTTGAGCTGCCGCGCCAGATCTCGATGATCCTGTAAGCATCCTCGAGTGCCATGCACCACCTTACAATGTGGACCTGGACCGCCACAGCGGCTCATCTGCTGACTCTGCTCTTCATCTCGTGTCTCATCCTCATAGGTGAGTGCGGAAGGCCGCCACTGCCGCCGCCGGCACACCCACTGCCATGCTGAGTGACATGTAAACACAGCCCCTCCCCTCTGACGATTGTTTCAAACAAAGGATTCTTACTTACTTCAACGACTGCAACGCGAGTTTATCACTACGAATTATATACAAACATTGAAATTTCGCATTTTATATTATGCGCATGAAACATGACGACTATTCGACGATTTAACGGCTCTAACTACACCCACATTCATTTTTTTTTTCTTTTCCATTTTTCTTAGGCAAATGTTCCGAAGATGAAGAACGATTAGTTCGAGACCTCTTCAGAGGGTACAATAAGCTGATACGCCCCGTTCAAAACATGACGGAAAAAGTTGACGTCAGATTTGGCCTAGCTTTCGTTCAGCTCATTAACGTGGTACGTTTCCAACATCCCTACATTTTCTTCCTTTCTAATTCAGTACTTTCACGCTTCCAGAACGAAAAAAATCAAATCATGAAGTCGAACGTCTGGCTGAGATTGGTGAGTAGATCCGTCGTTATCATGCATAATTTGTAAATCGCTTTCGTATGTGTTAGGTATGGAACGACTATCAGCTTCAGTGGGATGAAGCTGATTACGGAGGAATTGCCGTACTCAGGTTACCGCCCGACAAAGTATGGAAACCTGATATAGTTTTATTCAATAAGTAAATTCCATTTGGCAAAAAGGGAAAGCAATACTAATTTTTAATGCTTTTAGTGCTGACGGCAACTACGAAGTGAGATACAAGTCTAATGTGTTAATTTACCCCAATGGCGAGGTGTTGTGGGTACCGCCCGCAATTTATCAGGTGTGAACATAAATTGTGTCCGCAGTGTTGAATTTTAATGCATTCTCTTGTAGAGTTCTTGTACTATAGACGTCACATATTTTCCGTTTGACCAACAGACTTGTATTATGAAGTTTGGGTCTTGGACTTTCAACGGTGATCAAGTGTCACTGGCGTTATACAATAACAAAAATTTCGTAGACCTGTCAGATTACTGGAAATCTGGAACGTGGGACATTATTGAAGTGCCCGCCTACCTCAATATATATGAGGGTAACCACCCCACAGAAACTGATATCACGTTTTATATTATCATACGACGCAAGACTCTATTTTATACAGTCAATTTAATACTTCCTACAGTACTCATCTCGTTCCTTTGTGTACTTGTCTTTTATTTACCAGCAGAAGCCGGGGAAAAGGTATTCTCAATTTTTTCCTATGCCCTTGATGATTTACCTTCTTTTAGGTGACGTTGGGTATTAGTATTTTACTGTCACTTGTAGTATTTTTGTTGCTCGTTTCAAAAATCCTGCCACCAACTTCGCTTGTGTTACCGCTCATTGCAAAATATCTACTTTTCACATTTATCATGAACACCGTTAGTATTCTCGTTACGGTAGTAATAATCAATTGGAATTTCAGAGGGCCTAGAACACACAGGTTAAGTATTTAACCGAAATTGATTCGGTAGGGAATTTATAAATGTGGTTTATGTTTAGGATGCCTTCGTGGATCCGTTCTGTTTTCCTCAATTATTTACCGGCTATGTTGCTAATGAAGCGACCGCGAAAAACACGATTGCGATGGATGATGGAAATGCCTGGAATGGGTGTGCCACCTCACCCTTACGGCTCTCCAGCAGATATTCCCAAACATATAAGGTAAAAATCAAATGACGCATTCACATTCAATTTAAGTGACGTGATAATAATTATCCAAAATCTGTTTAGTTCTATTGAATCCCAAAGTAAAGTCGAAGTTATGGAATTGTCCGATTTACATCATCCGAATTGTAAAATTAATCGAAAATTAAATTCGGACCTGGGTGTAGGTGTAGGATCTGAGAGTTGTCGAAGAGAAAGCGAAAGCTCCGATTCTATTCTTTTATCACCGGAAGCGTCGAAAGCAACGGAAGCTGTTGAATTTATCGCAGAACATTTACGCAACGAAGATCTTTATATTCAAGTGAGTAAAAAAAATCGGTGTTGGTGATTTTAAAAAAAGTTGCTTTCAGACAAGAGAAGATTGGAAGTACGTGGCTATGGTGATAGACAGACTCCAATTATATATGTTCTTTATTGTAACCACAGCTGGTACGGTGGGGATCCTCATGGATGCACCTCACATCTTCGAATACGTAGATCAAGACAGAATCATCGAAATTTACCGCGGCAAATAAAACCTTGGCTTTCATCATCGCTGGCTAACAAATCATGTGGCTTCCATGTGAGAACCGCAAAGGCCTACCGGTTTGGTGTTCGGTAAATAGTGACTGGGGCAATGTGACAATTTTGAAAGTCCGGCCCGAATTATTTTTATTTTTTGAGACACTGCAGCGCCAACGCTTGGTGATTGTTATATAATAATAAACACACGACGTACGAAAATGATTATTTTGTTCCTTATATCGCCGAGTGACAATCGTTATGATTCCGCGTGTGCTAGAGATAAAGAAGGCCTGACATATAAAAAACAAACACATGGTGTATTATCGATATAGTTTCGTTGTAGTGTCACGTTTGGATGATGGCTGATTCTAGGTCTAGCCGATCTTACGTACACTGAGAATCAGTTGTTAACGGTGGCAAAGATTCGAATCCGTAGACAGCTCAATTGCCAGATGATAAGTCAACCGGAGCCCTCACACATTACTGGTCAGACCGTTAGTTAATGTCGATGCGGATTTGTTTCGACAAAACGACTACCATCATAACGAACACACCACCCTTTATCGAGGACAATAGACCCGTGCGCGAGCTCCAGCGACATCAGTCAAATATTAACACTGTCGTATGTTTAGATTAGAGTAGAATGGATGAGACTGGGCAGTGTTATACTGTAATGTGCTGCATAACGTCGTGTCGGCGGCCTGGTTTACCTGAAACAGTCCAGACTCCAGACTTCAGAGTCCAACTGAAAAATCCCTTAACTATTAGTTAGCATAGTTGCGCAGGCCCTCGACAGCAGACAGCCCGATAGGATAGCCGTTGACACCAACTCCTTGTACTTGTACATACATACATACGAACATGACTCTAATCAAGCACTTTTTTCCCCACGTTACATTATTTCTTTTATGTTTTGTTCTACTATTGTTATTGTTACTACAAGAATTCAAACTCATTTTTTGATAGGCCTACTTTCACATTTATTTCATTTTAACTAAACGTAAAAAATTGCTCAAATTCAGATGTGTATGCAGTCATCAAACATTCAATAGACCCTTAAATAAATGTTATAAATATGTACAGTAATACAGTAATGTGATTGATCACTATAGGCACGTCTTTGATTAATTACTCCATTCATTTTTGACTTATTTTGTTTGGAATTTCGATGAAACAATATTAAAATGTCACTATTTCATTAAATAATTAAAAGTTATTATTCTTCGGTCAGGTTTGATGCATGGATGTTTATATTACTGAATGGTCTTCCAAAGTTTTAATATTGTTTTTTTGAAATTTTAATACACGCGTTTGCGACACACTTTTTTACGAAACTATTATATACGCAATAACGGGTCATAGCTGTACATTAGTTAGCTACACGTGCTAATAGTTATCAGATGTAAAATAACGTTGTTACTGATAGTTACTAATATAGGAATCTGTACCGTATAGCACTGCCTGCCCGTGTTTCAGCACATAATCGCTTGGAACACTTATTGACTATTTAATACAATAAATAATCATTTACCTGTTATAATGTTAATGTACCAGACAGATGCATTTACAATAAAAATACGCAGAATAATTGTTACCACTTGTTTTCATTTCTCGTCCCTAAACAACTTCATTGCTAAACCAACAGCAACTGGGCTACTTTAATAGCTTATGAACTTATGAAATTTAAATACATCGTTGTAGCTAGGCTGGGCGTAGACGTCTTTTAACAAGAGATTTTTCGAAAATCGTTCTCTAACTTTACAGAAAAATAAGTTTTTTTTATAAATTATTTAATTTCTCAAAACTATTATTGTGTTAGAAATTAATCTAACCAAGCCAAGCAGGGCCGCAGACCTGAATCTGTAGATCTATCTGTAAGTTTATCTACAGAACTGTAGCTGTAGATCTATCTGCAAATCTATCTACAGACCTGTATCTGTAGATTTATCTGCAACCTGTAACTGTAAATCTATCTGTCAATCTATCTATAGACCTGTAGCTGTATTTCTCACTTAAAAAATTTACACATATTCAAAATTTTACCGTCACCATTGCGTCTGTAGGGCATTTATACAATAACATTGTATAAAAGTTGCGTTTGCTTCTTTACTTGTTTACATATATCATTTTTGTATTTTCTCCCACTTTGTTGTTAAATATTTAATTTATAATCATGTTGACACAATATTTCTTACAATTACAAAAAAGTACTAAAGCAACTGATTTTCTTAAAACAAAATTTTTATTAATATTTTTTAAATAACCCTACAGAGTAGGCAAACACCACTCAAGCTAAAAATAAAAAGCAGACGTAAAGACATCATCAGATAGTTACTCAAACTGTCAATAAATCCCCGGTGTTAGTAAAACAAACTAAAACTAAATTTAATCAGAAATATCAACAAACTAAACAAAATAATTTAAATTTTGCGCCTAAAATTCCTTTCCTCTTTGCCCCTCACACACTTTGGCCCACAAACCCACGATTGACAAACCTGTCATCCCTCACCAACTAACCTCTAAAATCTAAAAATACCACCTAAGCATTGGCAAATAAGTGAAATCTTGGAAAATATGTAATTAACGACGTCATTTCTCAAATCACTGCTTTAGTTTACTTAAAAAAATGCTCCTTGTACTTAACCTCAAACTCGCTCAATTGTGATGAAACTGTGAGAAAATCATGCCTGGGAAAGTTAAAGTGAAAATAATATCGGGGCGGAACCTCCCTGTGATGGACAGGTCGAGTGACACCACTGATGCTTATGTCGAGATCAAATTAGGCAGTACGACGTACAAAACTGATGTTTGTCGCAAGTCGCTGCACCCCCATTGGAACTCGGAGTGGTACAGGTTTGAGGTATGTCGCCTAATTTGGTGGGACATGGGCTAACGTTGCTCGTAGGTCGACGATTCGGAACTTCAAGATGAACCCTTGCAGATTAGACTGATGGATCATGATACTTACTCAGCCAATGATGCTATAGGAAAAGTGTACTTAGATTTGAACCCTTTACTCCTACCAGCAACTGGTTTATTAGTCAGATATGGGTGGAATGGTGATGGTAATCATGAACACCCATCAAATTCAGTTATGTCTGGCTGGATACCAGTCTATGACACAATGCATGGTATCAGAGGAGAAGTTAATATCGTTGTTAAAGTAGAACTATTCTCGGATTTTAACCGATTCAGACAATCATCATGTGGAATCCAATTTTTTTGTTGTACACACCTGCTCGCTTTTTTTATAACCTCTACTGAACCCCCTCATTTCAGCCAAAGCCATCCCTCATGGATATTTTGCTCAAACAGTTCATGGTTTTGTCGAAGAGCTTATAGTCAACGACGATCCTGAATACCAATGGATTGATAAAATCCGTACTCCGCGAGCTTCTAACGAAGCCCGTCAGACCCTTTTTTTCAAGTTATCAGGAGAGTTGCAGCGAAAAATCGGCGTTAAGGCTTTAGATTTGGGCGGAAATGCCGTTATCGGTTATTGTCAGTGTTTCGACTTGGAGGGAGAGTCAGGAATTGTCGCTCGTGGGATCGGAACAGCAGTCACACTAGCCCGAGTAATGGACGCACCCCATCCCACCATCGCCTCAACACTGAATGAGGAGTAAGTATAGTAACAACGACATACTTAATCACTGAAACGTGGGAATAATATATTTTTTTATCCTGTTGCATGTAGGCGTGCACAGAGTTACTTAAAATTCCTTGGCTCCCAAGCAAGCTTCCGCCTTAGTTCCGATCCCGAACACAAATCCATGTTTCCACAACACTCATCACCCTTTATCGCACCCATCCCGACCCTTAATATAGACAACCCGAGATACAAACATTTACCGAAACATATATACCAGCCTGAGTTAAGATCGACACAATCTAATCCGACTTTGAACGAACCTATCCACCATACATCGGTTAGGACATTACTCAAACAAGAGGACATGAGAGGGACTCCCGGTTATGGTTTTAGTCAAAAATTTAGAAATTTCAAATACTCCTCACAGAGTATGTTATCTAAAAAAATGACAGCGTTAAAAGCGAGATTGGGAGACTCAGGGATCGGGGAGGAAATTGACCAGGAGAATGTCACAGCACCCGAAAAAAAGAGATACTTGAAATTCAAAAGAACAATAAGTGACTCTAGTGTTATGGCGGAAGTGTTAGCACGGTCAGTGATACACGCTCACAACAGTCTGACATGTATTTTAGAAACACAAGATTCAGTTTCTTCAGAAAGTGCAGATGTAGAGATAAATAATGAAATAGAAACAGTTTCGGTTTTAGAAAAAACCGCGTCTGAGCCATTACTTAGCGTCCAAGACCCTTTAGAGTCACACTCGAGTATTGTTTCTTCGTCAAGTTCACCGTCGTTAAGTTCGGAAGATGACGAAGATAATTCAGATTCGAAATATATCAATTTTGAGACAGTTAGTAACATCATTAAGAATGTTGAACTATTAGAACAAAATAATACAGTTGCCAAAAGCTATATTAAACAAATGTCTTTATCGACGTTGTCTTTAGATGAGGAAGAAAGTGAAGAAACAATTAACCCTTTTTTATTTCCGGATGTTTCGAAACAGGACAACATCGCGGAAGATATTCCCGAGAATTATTTGGAAGATTCGCGGGCGCCGATTGCTAAAATTGAAACTGATGAAGAATCGGATGGCAAAGATTCGATTCATGAGATGGATTTAACTGACTTTAATTCAAAAAGTATACTTCCACCAGTGCACATCTCTGGTGACATCAAACATAAGGGCCTATTTAAAACCGCCATGCAGACAATTCTTCTAGAGAAAGTTAACATAATAGGAACCTATACACCACCAATGTCCCCGTCTTCAATAGCAACAAAATCAAGTGCCTTTAGTGTTTTTTCACCCACTTCTTCATTAAGTTCCGTCCAATTAAACAAATTGCCGCGATCTTCTACTGCTATATCTCTAGATGATTGCTCTTATAAGCGCGAAACTGTCCTCGGCGCACCCTTTACATCGATGTATAACATACGAAGGCAATCAAACCCATGTCTGTTTAGTAAAACAGAACTTAAGTCGAGTTGCTTTTCTGACAGTGCGTTAGATAAAGCCAAAGTGTTAAATTCAAATGAACAGTTGAGAAAAAAGAGATTCAGTTTTTTACATTTGAGTCGGAGGAAATCGCACGATCCTGAGTCGAATTTAAAGAAAGTCAAAAGTGACGAGTTACATAAAAAAAGATTCTCGTTTTTGCACCGGTCGCGTAAGAGTTCCGAAAGTGAGGATAAAAGCAGTAAAAAAAGTGACGATCCTGTTAAGAAGCATGGGTTATTGGGTACGGCCCTAGGAAATGTTGTTATGGAAACGGTTCAGGATATTTTAGCCACGTCTCAGGTTGATAAAACTCAAAAAAAAGATAATAAATGTCCCGTTTTCCCTTCCTCGTCTATATTAACTTGTACTAATGACAATAATGTAACCGAGGAGTCTGACACTGCCTTAGCTGTCAATACAGAAATTGATCGAGGCATTAGCGTTAGCAATAATATGCATGCAAGCTTAACCCCTTCTCTTAGGCATAATAGTTCACCAATCCCGGAACATCTACCTGAACCAGGCCACCATCGAGCCGAATCATTTGGGACAAAAATGGTACAATCTCCTGCGAAACTAAACAGCGTACCTTGTATCTACCGGCGATCGTCCGATTCTGATCTGAGCATCACACCAAAAGGTGAATTGATTTTGTTTTAACCAATTTCAAGTCACTATAATAATTAGAGTCAGTCGAAATAAAAACCCCACGATTTAGAAATCATTTTAAAGCATTTTTTTCTTTTCTTGGTTGATTATTTCTTACCATAGGATTCTATAGGAAAAGTGAGTATAATGCGCTTGCCAGAAATAACTGTTGCATTGACTTTACTGTTTAATGTTTCACAACTGGGGTCACTAACATGCTCATTTTCAATTTCAAAAGACATTAATCATTTTATGTGGCAACGTTAGACTAGACATTCATTCTTTAACCTATCTTTAATCAATGTGGTGTAAAAACTTAACCACTCAAGCACTTATTTGTCGTAAACCTTGCCCAGGGAACAGTTTAACTGGAAGTGACAGATCAACAGCCAACGGACATTTATTTAAAAGCAACTTCTTAAGAGCCACAGTCCCTCAAGAAAACTTTGACATGCTCGAATACCCGTTTCTAACAATGACCAAGTATCCTCAAGGTTTCATCACACAATTGGGTAAAACAGAAACTTGTAATCAATCAATCATAATTATTGTTTTTAAGGAGGTGCAGTCAGTGCACGTTCGGTGAAATTACTAGAAAGGATATCAAATCTTGAAGAACCCGAATCTAGGGATACTTGGTGGTCAGAAATCCGGATGGAAATTCGGTCGCACGCTAGAGCTTTGAATTGCAACGCAGTATTGGGCTATTCGGAGACTACAAGTATTTGGTAATCAGACTCGTAATTATGAGGACAAAAATAACGAAAAAATTTTAGCGAGGATGTTTGTGTTTTGAGTGCGAGCGGCACTGCTGCAGTTATAGGTTTCCAATACACGGGCGAAATGGGTGATAGCATCGGGGGACTCCCCTTAATTACGCGCCAGCATAACAAGGACTTATTAAGCACGTCTTTGGATCGGAGCGACTTCGAAAAAGAGCACAAAAAGTCACTAGAGAACGTAATACACTTTTTGGCCGAGTCCACTTCCACGCGATTTTTTTTAACAAATGTTAAGTTTTTCCAATTTATGATATCGCGTGGAAGTTGATAAAGCCACAATCCTTCGATTGTTCTAAAATAAAAATTGTTTTATAGAAAAAAGTGTTACCAGAAAGTCCAGAACGCGATATTGTTTCTGGACATCTTACCCCATCTTGCGCTTTGTGTCACTTACCCTACAATAGCAATAATGTTCCAATTAGAGCAACAGTTTTAAAATGTGGGATTTGTCGGAGTGGGAAGGTCCCCGATGTCTTGATTACAACAATTGAACTGCCTGATGGGGCACCAACCATAGGGCGGGGTTGTTTCATACAGTCATTTGTTTGTAGGTATGTACACAAATAGTAACATTAGTTTTTTCTACTAGTTTCTTTCAGACAATTAAAAGATTTGAGGGGTGAGTCGAATGCGAAAGAAATTTCCGACGGTTTGCCCTTTCTAGAGTACGAATTGCACCGCCTACTTATCAATAAATTGAAAATAAAAGGAATGAACGGAATTTTCGGCCTTAAAATTCGAATTTCAATCGGCGAAAAAACACTAGTGGGACTTGCAACCGGCACTGCTGTTTTTCTCACACCTTTACCCACACCAGTATTACCAAAACTAGTATCGGATCGTTCTTCCGACGAAAAAAAATTAGCAGACTTACAAAAACTTTTGAATGAAACTGTGAAAAAAAATAGAGAGATTTATCAATTGAAAAGTAATGTAAGTCAGTCAATTTCCTGGTTTTCAAAATATTGACAATTGAATGCGTAGGATGAGTGTCAGAACGGCCGAGTTATGTCAGATGACGACTCCGAAGAAGAACAAACATCTATTGACTTATCATTGGGCAATAAAGATTGCTGCGTTCTTGAAGTAACACTATTTAATAAATTAAGTCACTCGAATACAGTTTTGTTTTTGTCAGGTTGACGACCCTGAAGACGCGGATGTTGTAAATATGTTAATGGAGCAACGCCCCCCTGAAGGCTTCCATGTAGTCAATACCGAATTTGTCCCCGGTTTAGAAGAACTAGAAATCGTTAAAAACCTCCAAATGTTCACACAAATCTACCGAGCGAAATTTCAACCCCCTTACAGTTTCGACGTCCACTTACACCGATTACTCCAAAGTGTATATTTTAAATTACGCAGAATGGTACCTTGCGCCTTGTGCGACCTGCAATTTCGTGTCGATTTACCCGAAACAGATGAAATTCAATTATGTGTATTAGGTAGTATTCGATTGTTCGTAAATTACGACTACTGATGATTTGTTAAAGGGATGGCTTTGGGATTGGGCGATCCCCAAAAAATGAGATTCAAACGAAAAAATACCGTCACGAAACGATACGGTTAGGTAGTGTTTCAATTGTTTTCATTTAGATTTGATTTTGTCTTTTTTTAGAAGACGACATGATTTTCAATTTGGAGGAGGATCAAATACCTGAAAATAGTGTCACTCAGACACACTTAAATACTCACAGCATGCGACTACGGCAAAAGTCTCCATCAAGAAACAGGATTCAGACTGTGAAACAGAGACATGTAGTTAAAACAAAAATGTATTCTTCTTATTATTTAAATGTTTCAGATGCCGTATAAAGAGCGACACGGGGTTGATATTACTCCACTATCTTATGTACCTGGTGGCAAAATAGAGCATTATTTAGGAAATTTGAATTTCTTTTTTATTAGAGAAACAACATCGATTCGAGAAGTTAGTCATTAAAAATTTTAACAGATCAAATTCAATTTATTAATGTTATAGGAGGGTGGATTGAGTGGTTTCATCCACAGTTTTGTAACCGAAGTGTTGGCAATTGTTCGCGCACATGTTACAGCTTTAGGTGGGAACGCAATGGTGGCTTATTTCATGACAGAATGTGTTTTAAATCATAATCTTCACAAAAATCAAGTAAGTACTTTTTGTGTTACAACAATGGACTCAAAAGATGCAAATTGCGTATTGTCTAATTCAAGTATATGTTTGTTTAGGGTACTTTGACTCGATCTTTGCTGTGTTATGTGATTGACTTTACGATTTCAAGAAGACCCGACATGTGGCGCCACCACAACTAACGATTAACGAAACCTCAACTATTTATACAATGTTTCAATTTTTCTGTTATTTATTTAATTTGCAAGAAGTTCAAAAGCGAAACTATTTAATTTCATAATTGGGTAATAATGTTTGCAGATATCTATATTTTTCTGAAGAAAAAAAAAACAATCTACTTTTCCCGTGACACCGCATATTTACATATTTTATCAAGTGTTACTACTAGTAAGACCCCGTCAACACACAACACTTTTTAAGAATTTTACTCTGTATTTAAAAAAGCAAGTGTTTCAAGGATTTAAAAAAAGTAACATTTTTAACGATTTTGTCCGGTTTTTAGGTACTTTTTTTTATAAAAATCCAAATTTTAAGAATTTTGTCCTGTTTTTAAGAAATATAAAATTTGATTTCACTTTACTTGATACAAAGTACAGTGTAAATGGTTCTTACAATGAGAAAAACAGCAGCATAGTCACCGCAGAGAAGTTTTTTTTCATAAAAAGATTTTTTTAAACTTACTTATTTTACAAATGAAAAACTTGAGGTTATTCACTAATTTTTAATAAAAACAAACAAGCAACTCTGGCAATAATTATCAAACATTCTTCGTTCTTCCTCATAAGTTACGGTCATTTCGATTGGATTATCTTTCGGGCAATACACGACTAAAATTAATGAAACAAGAGAAATGTGAACCATGCTGTAGATAAGTGAGTTTACACACTTTTACCGTTCATTTTCGATTGTTTGCTGTTGATTGTAGTTCAACAGAAAAAAAAATGGCTAAGATCACAGAGCAGTAAAGGATACGCGCTTGTTTTAAAATACGCAGCCGTTTTTGCTAGTTCCTTTTCACCTCGCTTCAAGTGCAAATCACAGGTTCATAAGAAAAAACAAATTTCTTCATTTGAAATGCTACAAACTGTAGATATTCCATTATCCTCTTTCAAATTTATGTTGCCTTCCATTTATATAACCGAAATATTTTTTAATAATGTTTTTTAATAAGAGAGATATTAACCTGCAAAGCTTTAGCTTTAGCATCACCTAGTATACACGGAATTATTAATGAACTATTTCCTAGTGAATTTTCAAATATGTTAATGATAGCTGCTCCATTTGATTTTAGTACTTTCAATATTCATTGTCCCAATCTAGGTATTTTCAAACAACTGAAAACTTTATTAAACAAACTAGCTTTAATATCGTCTCTGGAATGACTTTTTTAGACTTTATATACAGGTGTGCCAGAACTCGCGCCCCAGAGAAAAATGCCATGTGAGGAACATGTAAAAAATGTTAAAAAAAAATCTACCTATAAAAAGTTAACAGAGTTTAAATTTTGCACTTTTGACTCTTATTTATTTTTATTGGAAAAATAATTTCCGAAGTCTTTTTGCTACAGGCTATTAGAAGAGGAAACAAGGAAGCTGTATCCTAAATTGTATCTCTGTTTAATATTATTTTTGGCTTTTATTGGCAAAATTTTTGTACCTTTAGTAATTACTAATTAATTATAAAAAAACATATACAAGATGATCACTATCATTAAATAGACATAAAAAAAATTCAAACGTCAAAAAATAAATGTCAAAATTTTTTGACATACTTTTTTTTAAACATTTTTTCCATGTTCCTAGTATTTTATCTTACTTGAAATTTTTCTCTAGGGCGCGAGTTCTGACACATCCTGTAGTTGTGAAACTAATTTAAAAACATGGTAGAATCCTTGAAATATTTGTTTTTTGAATATACCTTTAAAAACAGCTAATCCTTAAATTTTAACTGTTTTTCAGAAGGTAATTTTTTTGCCGAAATTGAATTTTATATTTCTTAAAAATAGGGCAGAATTCTTAAAATTTTAACTTTTTTAATAAAGGTACCGAAAAACAGGGCAAAATCGTTAAAAATGTAACTTTTTTAATTCCTTGAAATATTGAATTATACGAATATATCTTTAAAAACAGGGTAGAATTCTTAAAAAAAAAAGTGTTGTGTGCTGACGGGGCCTTACTAGTAGTCGTGGAGAGAGAAACAACTTCTCTCGACGCTAGTGGTAGTGTTTACTGGATTAAGCTCGAGTTTGTAAAACTGCTCAGTTGTAATGAGTCAAATATAAATTTATGAAACAACACATGGGAATAAAGGTATTTAGAGTGTTAGGTAATAAAACTTTTCCCTGCGTAGGAAGGAAAATTTGGCGGTATTCCAATCTTTTTAAAAAAAATTGGCAGTAGTGCCGCGAAAAATCTCATTTTCAAGTTGACATTATGATAAATGAAGAGTGTATTTTACTTAAAACAGGTATTTTATTTCAATATCAAGAGCTGTCTTCAATGTATTTTTTACAAGACTATCGTGTTACAACACACAATTTTTATTTAATCGGGAAATACCGAAGTTTTAATTAGAAAAGGGAAGTGGCGACTTGTTGAGTCGTACGAAATTTTCCTAACTCGATCTCCCACGGTTGCAGTTCCATTACATCGAAGCTTTCAGGAAAATAACAATTTGCGTAATGACAAAGTCCGTATTTTTGAGTTATTTATTTAATTTTCTATTAGTCTCTGGGTGTTATATACATACAATATGAACATAATTCATACGTTTGTCTCCCTAATGACAATGAAATTATGACGCGATCAATAGATACGTTTGCGTCTTTTTCCGAATATTCATGAGGCATTTCAATTGCGCCAATAATTTAAAACGAATAAAATTATGACATTTGTCGCGTGATTTGTCACAACGGATACTGCTGCACTAAAATCCGGAAATAACCGATTACGCGTATTAATATCTCAAATTTTTACATTTTTAGGTTACTGTGAAAAAGTATTTTCAAGTTGGAAAACAACCTCAGAGCCAACTTGAAATTGCTTTTAAGATTAAATTTACAACAAAATTACTTACCACAATTAACACATCTACAACTAATTACCATAACACAGCAAGATTTACGGTTTCAAACCTTCATTGTCTACAGAAATAAATCTTTTCAAATATTTATTTTGTATTTTTAATTACATTGCATGTGTGTCAAAAATCTGACCATGAAAAAAACTAAACATTTATTCGAACACAAAGAAGTTTAGTTAAATCTTGTAGCTCATTCGGACGTGAAAAAGAAATTTTTGGTGTCGTTTCAAATTAAATTTGATTAAAAAATTCGTTTCAGGGTCAATGCCTTATTAACGTCGGAGGGGATGTAGTTTTCGTTTCGTACTTCAAGGAAGAGCCCTAAACCCTTGTTTGCGACTTATCACTTTCTGTCTCAATAGCCGCTCAATTTATCACTCACTTCTAGTATATTTGTCATTTAGAATATAGTTTGTTTCAGGAGAGTTGTTGATTTTTGTGAATAAACTCGCCTTATTTTTGTGATGCTTGGAATTGTGATTGATTGTTGAAACGTTTAAGAGTTTCTCTAGTAATCACAATTTCTTAGCAAATATTGTCCCTGAACATGACAAATACGAACCTGATTGTATTTCGGAAAATTGTTAAATAAAAGTCATCTTATTTATTTGATTTTTATTATCTGAGAACCCTTTAGGAGACAAAAGATGATACGATTTTAATGATAGCAAGGAATTGGGTGAGTAGCTAAGTTTATGTGATTTACGTAAACATTCAAGGCTTCTGTTTATTATGCCTATTATCGATTACACTCATAATGTATGTTGTTGTAAGGTAAATATTTGTAGCTTAAAATAGTTTTTTGAAATAATAGTCAGCCGAATACTTATAAATATACTGTTATTAATTTAATTACAATAATACTGTTTTATTCGGTCACAAGAATTCCTAGTTCACTCAAATCATATCGTTGCAAGTAACGAAACATTAATTTATTGAAACAAGTCGGTAGAGAAGAAGCGTTATTGGCTGAGGATAGCGCGTCTTATAAACCGAAAGGTCTCCCGAAGCGGAGAAAGACATGGTCGACATCTTGCCTTTTCGTGTTAGGGTTCACATTTCTTCCAACCAGTCTCCTGTCTGTAACAAAACCATTTTTCAATACAACACACTAATCCCGCGTTTCCAGTCTTCATAAATATTCAATAAGGTTTAATGGATAAGCGCATGTAATGCGATATTTTTCAGTGTTGTTCATTTTTTATTTTATTTTTTCAAAGTGAGCTAAAATATACCTACATGGTTCATCCTGAATGACATTATCGCTGACAGCTTGTTCGAGGGCAGAGCATAGGTGTCGTACAGAAGAAGACGCTTCTAGGGCATCATTCGGAGGACAACTGATGTAATATGCCGTCGTGGAAGCGTTGATCAGAAACACAGCAACCGCTCCAAAAACAATAGCCACGAACGTGTATTGTTGCATTCTGAAAAACACCACTAATCTACTTCGATTTAAAATGTAAATAATCATTCTAAATACGGCCAACATCACGTTTTTGTTGTTCCGTTACCGTCACGTAAAACAAATTCGCATCATCTGTAAACAGAAATGGCACGGACGGTCCCAATTTTAAAAATTTTCAAATTAGATTTTTTCTCGAAACGCGAAACGAACTTTTGGAAAAAACAAAAACTTCGTTAAAAGCCACAAACTTAACTCATTTCTTTTGTTTGTTAACTTTGGCTTTAATGAAAGCGCGTAATGAAAAATTTTACCACTTGATGCGTCGCACACACAAAAAAATTGCCGAATTCGGAGGACCACTTACTTGGAAGTGAGGAACTACCACTGGAAATTTCAGGGTTAATGTGCCGTTTGGACGAGATGAGATCTCTTTTATATATTACGGCCGCCAAGCGCCTACGTTTCTTTGCGCTTTCCCACCCCTGGTGTTATCACCACTTGCGCATCATCATGTTTTCATAAACCCATTATTCTTTTAACAATCTTTGACGTGATGGCACCCATCATCTGCTAATTGATACAGTATGGGCCCCGCGATTATGCTGACTTATATCAAAGATAATTCAATCACCAGCCACTACAGAAGAACATACCACATTGCTAATTACATGAAATCTATTTGTTTGCAAACAATGAGACACCCTCTTTGCCACTTCAAGACCTGCATTTCGATTAATCACAAACTAGTAAAAGACCAATCGGAGCTCTCGGGTAAATTTACTTAATTGTCTCCAAGTTTTTACAAATCAAGCGTGTATGTTACATACATACATGTCTTATTTTTCAAAGTTTCAGATTCAAATCTCACTACTTTTGTGTCGTATTTTAATTTTTGGAATCTGAAAAGTTTTTAAAACCGTATGATTCTACAAAAAAAAAACATTTTGGGTGAAGCTATAAAAAATTATACATACATATTATTTAGGTGACTTTAGATAAATGTTTTTTTTTCTAAAGAATGCTACGTAGGTAGCAAGAGGAAAAGGAAAAAGGAGAAATTCAAAAAAATAAAAATCTCAAACAGCAGGTTTTATTGTAATATTTATTTCCAGAAAACAAAGAGTTTTAATTATTTAAAGCAAAAAGAGTACAATTTTAAAATAACGCATATCTCAAACCTGGCTAATTATTAATAATGATTAATTGGATTGTAATTGTGTAGGTAATGTTATTAAGTACTTATACAAATATTTAAGAATCTTTTTGGTAGTCAGTTTGTAGAAAAATGAAAAAACACTATTTATTAAGGCTGATTTTTTATTTCATTCGGAAAATTTTTGAAAACATAAGAAAGATCTTCGGACTCTTCTACTTATTAGAAAACACTGTGTTTATTAAGAAAATATCGCTGGTCGCTCCGCACCAGATAAAAAATATAGTTTAAATTAAATTTAAGAATTAAGTTATTGTGTATTATTGGAATTGCCAACGCTAAATTACTCTCAAATTAAATTTTATGTTGCTTTTTGTAAATTTTATTTAAAATTTGGTGTAAGTATTTTAAAGCTGTTTTAGGCGAAATTGACATATTGTGTTACTAGGTTCCTGTTGCTTGAGTGAAACTTCCCAAGTTTGGCTATTGTCCATCCAAATCGTGGCAAGAAGGGCAAATTCCGTACACAAATGAATTAGATCTTAGATATACCCATACAAATGCACAAATACTGCAATGAAATCCTAGATTAGCTACCTAAGTGTTTACTATCAAGTTATTTTAGTCTTTGTGTTTAAAATTGCCAGTTTCGTCAAGGCCGCCAAATTCGGGACAAAATTAGACAGCTAATTTAGAATTATTAAAGGAAGTTCGAAATTACAATTAAGTCTAATGAACCACAAAAATGGAAATAAAGTATTGATAAATGAAAATTCGAAATATTTGTCCCGCAGTCCTTATTAATTAATGAAATAAATTGAGAAATAATTTTATTGTTTCAGAATCATTTTATTGTCGTAGTAACAACTTAGAAGCAATAAATGGAAATAAAGGATGCAATAAATATTGTAATATATTCGATAATGCATGTCAATGTTACAGAATATAAATTGCTTTTTTCTTGGTTTATTAATGTATATTTTCTTAAAGCTTGTTTTTTTTTGTTGTCTCTACCACAGAAAAAGTTTGTTATGATTTAAGCTAATAGAAGAATGAGCCTTACAAAGGGTCATGTTTCCTTTTGATGGAATCCATATAATAGTATCCGACTTCAAAGTCCATTCCTAATTTGTTCTTAGCACAGCGTGTGTATAGCTTAAAGGAGGTCCAGAACTTAATTGAATCCCGACTAGGTCAGCTAATCTTCAAAGACGGTGTAAACATACCATTATTGGCTGTTAAATACAGCGTGTGTTAAAATAACTGATATAGATATCCACATATTTATAAAGTCGGTAGTAGCAGTCTTGGAGTGACATAACTAAAAATTAAGAGCAAAATCGATACATGAAAGTTAATCAACGTAAAGTATCAATATTTGTTAATAAATTAAACAATTATGTTGACAGAAAGCTTTATTATGTTCGCTTTAATAAAGTGATATAGGTCTCAGGTCCAGGTAATCAATATCACTCAATATTTTTTAATGGCGGCCGTAAAATAACAAAAAGGTTTTTTCGGCTGCAAGGTTGGGCCAGCTTAGGTTCTCCTCTGACGTAAAGAATCAGTGGCAGGGCCAATTTAAATAATACAAAGTCTCGCTTCGAATACCTAATTGAACTCTCTAAGCGATAAACAACAATTATTTACTAATAGACGTACAGATGCTCGCAGGTTGATCCCTTCGTTTATTTGGTATTCGAGCCACATTTACATCCTTTTTTGAGAAGGCGTTGCGTCTCAAGACTCGCTCTTGATTATTAGTCACTTGGACAGACCTTTGGAGCAAGATTAAAGTCCAAAAGGCTACGATGTTTCAAAGAAAAGTAGTTGGTCAGTTCGCTAACAATCGGACAAGTACTTTAGAAGGCCTGCTTACGAAGAAGAGGTCAGAAGTCAGAAACAATGACAGCATTTGCATGCGCGTACAAAGACCGGAAAGTATTATACATAACGATAGAATTATAAATTCTATTAAATATGAAGTTTACTATAACTCTGAAAGTGGTTGCTTAAACAAACAAATTTTTGTTGTACACCATTATCTACTTAGAAAAGATCCATATGTTCATGACACCGTATTACAGCTTGATTTATTTTATCATAGCGTTTTACTGGAATTACTCTTAAATGCAGTGGTGTAGTGAGACATGGACGAGCCCGTATGTTCGTGATATTACTACTTATCAAAAACTAATCAAATAAAAAATATAACAATTATAAAATTGTAATATGAAAATTGAATTCCCGCTAAATGTTTTTAATATTTAAGGACCATTTACATAAATAAATCTTAATGCCAAAGTTTAGTTTACTTTTATAGTAATCATTATTGAAATCAAAGTACCCATTGTTTTTTTTTTTAATTAAGCAACTTACATAAGTAACAAATTATTTTAAATGATGAACGTACAAATTTCAACAAACTGATTATGATTTATATCGTAAAATAAAATAACTGAAAAATTGCAAACATAAGAATATTAAAAAAATAAAGCTGAATTAGAGCAAATGAAAGGCCCGGCACGGGCCCATGAGAGTTAGGGCCCGTGTTCCGCGGAACCTAGTACGCCCCTGCTTAAATGCACTGCCTTTACCATGACATTAAGTGGGTGTAAATAAAAACACACGACCAAATTATTGTCTGCTAACAATAATACGCTAGATTAACTCACACTTCTTACACCGTTTACATTACCTACCATATTAAAGAAACATTCTTCCTGAAAAAATATACAACACTTACTTACACCCATTTGCAACACCAATCAAAATATTCAAAATCTGGCATCTTTAGTCGACTAGATCGTCACCACTAATACCAAAAATTGGATTTCTACCTGATTTTAAAATATTTATTTATTTACCTACCAGTGCGATAATCGCTTTTACCAATTTACTTTTCTAAATGTTCTGGGACGGAAACATCTGGATAATATGCGTACGTACACCTAAAACAACAAATCCATTGAACTTTACTACACACATCCGGTTTTATTGTTTAATGAACACAATTTTACAACTAGGAAGACTTAAATATTCGGTATATGTCTTTGCAAGTCTCCAAAATTCGCTTTAATACTTTTTTAGTAAAATTTTGGTTGTCTCTAAATTATATTTATTTATTGGATTATAGTTTTTTGTACTTTTTTAAGAAAAACGTCCGTTGTACCACAATAATTTTGCATTAAACTTTTGAATAAAAGTTAAAAACCACTGTCATTTACAACTTAAAATTGCAAAAATCTACATTATTAAAAAAAGTTAATATTATGAACAAATGATTATTGATATAATCATTGATATAATGATTAGTAAGAACTTAAATCAAAACGAATTTTCATTATTTTAATATTTTCTTAACACAGAAAAATCTTTTATTTTAATATTGTTTAAGTTCTGATGTTTATGTTCCAAAAGACGTATGCAAAAGTACCAGAAATTTATTGAGAATTGAATTAGTTTGTTTAAAATTGTAGGAAAGTGGTCAAAATAGAAATATACACTACGATTGCATATGTAAACTTCACTATATTTATTGTAATTTATTTAAAGTTTAGTCTAACACAAGCAATTTTAATTTTTTTCTATTTGAATGTAAAATTGCAAAATAACAATGTCTAATTACATTTCGGTTTAAAAAAAAAAATTAATTTAATATTCTGCACATTATACCAAGGCGAAAACAGTTATAAAATGTAAATCACCAAAAAACATGATATTTCATATTTTAGTTGAAGGTAAATAAATAAAAGTCAATTTGAACCGAAAAACATTTATTAATTAAGATACAGAACGAAAAATGAAATGAAACAGAACACTAACTATGGTCATATGTCCGCACAAAAATTCTTGAACATGTTAACCCTTGTAATAACTGTAATAAAACAAATTAGTATGGGATAGAAACATTTTGAATGAACAAACCTAATCCTAAGAAAACTTCAAACCAGAAAAACTTAAATATCTAATCAGCAACACATGTAAAACTAAGGGAACAAGAAATTAGCATCAATAAATTAGAGCTAATTAAATACTTACACTAAAAGTAAAAAATTAAGTGCCCAAGGTCTCTTGAAAAAGTTGTGTTGACGACTGAAACAGTAAACAACGGTTAAATTTATGTAAAAAAAAGATAAAATCGGTCACTTTGGTACTAAAAAACCTCTAACAAAAAAGATAATGCAATATTTATAAGTGTGAATAGTTTGAATATGTAAAATAGTCGGTATACATTAAATTTGCAATCGGTAAGTAGTCAAGTTTGGGTGGATGCGCCGGACTATTATAATTAAAGGTTACTGGAGTGGAATATAAACAATGTACATTTTTAAATACTAATACCAAAGACAAAAAGGGAGGGGGGTTAGCATAGTTAATATATACGAGGCATTTTCTTATTGTGTATTAAAAACGATTGTTTAATAAAGCGTGCCTGGTGGTGTTAAGTTTTCCATAGTATGTTAAATCCAAAAGAACAGAATACGATGTGTGAATCAAGAGTCAACGAAGTTAGTACCATTGTGAGGAATATTAAGTACGACCGGCACGTGTATGATTCCGAAAGTAAGATTTTTTGTTTTTTTTTCCATTTATCGCTCTTTGGTGTAGACACTCCACAAAGCACACCTTATTATTAGTCCAAAAAAAAATGAAAAATTTAATGTTTATATAACTATGATTGAGATTTGCCATTTATGCATGACTTATGTATACAAGCCAAACACAATAAACACTGAGCAATTCAAATTTTCGCCTTGACCTTACAGACGTAATAGAGAAGGAAAACCCTTACTATAGCAAAAAATACGAAGAGGCCTACAAAAAATCGATAACCAATCCTGAAGAATTTTGGCCCGAAGTGGGCAAACTGGTCACATGGACTAAACCATGGGACAAGGTGATGGACCACTCCCACCCCCCGTTCACCAAATGGTACTCCAAATAAAAATCGCATTTGCAAACATTTTCACCGAGTTTTAGGTTCGCAGGGGGTGAACTGAACGCTTGCTACAACGCCGTAGACCGGCATGTGGAGGCGGGCCGCGGCTCCAAAGTGGCCCTCATCCATGACAGTCCCTTGACTAAAACCGTTAGAAAAATAACCTACGCTGAACTGCTCGATCAAGTGTCGCATCTCGCGGGGGCTTTGGCCAAATTAGGGGTCTCTAAAGGGGACCGAGTGCTGATTTACATGCCTCTGATCCCCGAAGCTGTAATCGCGATGCTAGCGACGGCACGACTTGGGGGAGTGCATTCAGTTGTTTTCGGAGGTCGGTTGTACCGAATTTAGGAATTTACGAAAACGGTTTTTTGCAGGCTTTGCAGCGAGAGAGCTTTGTGCAAGGATTGTACACGCTGAGCCCAAAGTGATAATCGCAGCGAGTTGTGGGATTGAACCGCATAAAATTGTACGGTACGAATGGTACCTCCACTGTTGTGGCTTCTTCCAAAACTTCATTTTTTCAGATATAAAGATATTTTGAATGATGCAATTGAATATTCATCGCACAAGCCGAATAAGTGTATTATTTTTCAAAGACGGAATGTCGAATGTGCTCCGATAGACGTTGAAATGGATATTACATGGGAGGATGCGTTAAAAATGGCAGGACCTCATGAATGTATCTCAGTTGAGGCCAATGACCCGCTTTATATTCTCTATACGTCTGGAACGACAGGTTTACGTCAAGTGGGTCATTATTGATAATTTTGACAAAATTTTTAGACCAGCCGAAAGGTATACAGAGACCGGTAGGTGGTCATATTGCGACTCTGACTTGGAGTATGAATGTCATATACGGAATGGGTCCAAATGATGTTTGGTGGGCTGCTAGTGATTTGGGTTGGGTTGTTGGTCATTCGTACATTTGTTATGCTCCACTTTTATATGGAATAACAAGTGTTATGTACGAAGGGAAACCTGACCGTACCCCAGATCCAGGCCAATACTTTAGGTAGCAACCCCTTGAAAGTAAACCAACATTTTCAACCTATTCCCTTCTAGAATAATTAACGAGCATAAAGTTAATGCAATCTTTACTGTTCCAACTGCTTTCCGTGTGATACATCGAGAAGATCCTGACATTGAATTCGGGAGAAAATATTCGATTAGTAGTTTACGGACGATTTTCGTAGCTGGAGAACATTGCGACTATGAAACAAAAATGTGGGCGGAAAAGACATTCAATGTTCCCGTTTTGAATCACTGGTGGCAAACAGAAACCGGTCATGCTATTACTGCGACATGTTTGGGCTATGGTCATAATTTGAGTCCTCCGAAATATACAGCAGGAATGCCATTTCCGGGCTACGACATTAAGATTTTGCGGTCGGATGGCATGGAAGCTTCAAATAACGAATTGGGACGAATTGTGATAAAGTTGCCTCTACCACCGGGGACAATGTCGACTTTGTACCAAGCTCCGGAACGATTTTGTCAAGTTTATTTCAGCCGATACCCTGTAAGTGACGCAAAATACAACATAAAATAATTCAAGTAAACTTTTCTTGCAATAAGTTCTGTTTCTGATAAGTGTTTCTTAGGGCTATTATGACACTATGGACGCTGGATACAAGGACGAGTACGGTTACATATATGTGACCGCTCGCGACGACGATGTAATTAACGTTGCCGGTCATAGAATATCGACTTCAGCACTGGAGGACGTGGTTTTGGCCCATCCAGATATCGCTGACGCTACTGTGGTCGGAGTTCCGGAACATACGAAAGGGG
The DNA here is from genome assembly GCF_015345945.1 of Tribolium madens. NCBI lineage: Eukaryota > Metazoa > Arthropoda > Insecta > Coleoptera > Tenebrionidae > Tribolium > Tribolium madens. The sequence continues at coordinate 6,526,970 of NW_025400995.1, read as the reverse complement.
AAGTCCCCCTCTGTTTATATGTCATAAAGAGAAGTTCGTATAACGTGTTGTTGTTTTTCTTTTTATAATGAAGATATATCGCAGATGCCAAAAAGAGTGAAACAGCAATAAGTCGCGATTTATTAAGGATGGTTAGGGAATTGGTCGGACCAATCGCAGCGTTTCGCATGGCTGTTGCAGTACGAGGTTTGCCTCGAACTCGTTCCGGTAAAACGTGCAGGAAATCTATATCGGATTTAGCGCGAAATAAGGAAGTTAGGGTGAGAAACAGATAAAATGATAAATCGAATTTATTAATAACAACTTTATTATAGATTTCGGGCACTGTAGAAGATCCAACAGTTTACAAAGATATTAAGGCTGCTCTCCAAAAATTGGGGTTCGCACATACTGCGCCGGATCCCCAGTGAAAACTGTTTACAATTTAAATAAGTATAGAACATTTCCATTAGTTTATGTTACATTCTATTTTATTAGTATTTTGTAACTTATTAGCTAATTGTTTTATTTAAATTGTTGGTAGTTTTCTTTTTGCTCTTAATCAGATACAAATTAATGATTGTGTTATGTAGATAGATAAGAAACGAAAAAATAATAAGAGAATTGTATCAATTTGAATTGAATGAAGAAATGAAAGACAAATGGTAAAAAAAACGTGAGTGTGAATCAAAAATATATATAGAGAGGTGAGGTTATTAAATAAAATGCAGTGTTAATTATATATGCGTGATTATATTTTAAAATTCATGTTTAATATGAAAATATTCATAGCATTTTGTAAATTCTTTAAATTATATTACAACGTTGAAGAACAAACATTCATATGAACTTGAAAAATATCTGACAGAACAAATGTAATAAAAAAGGCCTTTCACAACAATAAAATAATTTACAGGCGATCCTGAAATGGAATCATTAAAACACTTTAACAGCATGTTATTCACCTCTCTTTAATTTAAAGCTCAAAATACCTTTATTATATAAATAAAAGCACAGACAGACAATAAAACTTAATTAGGTAGAATGGTCACGGCCGTACTCCGATCCACCTTTAGTTCGATCTTGAGCCACCGGACCAGCCAGTGGCGCGAGTATGCGCGAATTGCGCGAGAGGCGAGTTCGTATAAAATAACAACCATAACATGATAACGATTTAATTGTACCATTATAAATTACAAATAACAACATTCAACTTAAAATGCCACGTTTGACAAAATTCGGCATAATCGAGACTTATCATATCTTATATCAATATCTGCGTCTGCTACTGCTTCTGGCCTGTATCCGTATAGTACCAGCGGACCTCGGTTGCGCCAACTGAGATCCGCCCGCTATTTCGGCTATCAACTAACACCCCTTCGATTTATATCAATAAAATTTTACTTTAAGTGTACAACTACAAAAAACAAACGAGGTAATGATTGGTAAATGATTGCGGTTCGTTTGATCAACTAGAAGTGTATGGAGTTTGATGGGCAAGGGCGTGACGAACCACAGATAGATATTAATTATAACATAAGTAAATTATATTACATAGTAATAGGAACGCGCACTATCACGAATCTATCGTGAAAGAGCACGTCCGGTCCGCGAACGACTTCACTTCCAAGATCCAACCACCGTCGCCGACCCTCAATTGTTACAAATGAATATTTTTTACTGACTGACTGACTGACTGACTGACTAGAATGACGAGGGGAACGGTTCGATGGTATGACTGACAAGTCAACACTTGGAAATTTAGCCGACGAGATGTTCGTTTGTTCTATTGACCACAAATAAGTACAAAAATGAGACGATTTAAAGTTGGACGGCGGCGAAGGTGCGCAATTCGCCCAAAAACCGTACGATGCAAATCGATCATTTTTGATATACATATTTGTGTCTTGCGAATTTTTTCGAACATCTTAACCGATGGATCCGATACGGAGTAGTGTATAAATGTGTGCGCGAGCTCGTCGGTGGCAACGAACCAAGACCGAAACATAACAAATATCAAACTGCAGGTACTTGCTAAGTTACTAAGGCCGAAGATACTAAGTACCGTCACCGACTAGAAGAGTTGTTTGGTCACGGCTCGACATACCGACGCGCCATTATACACAGCTGCTAACTCTACGTACGTACGTAATAAATAACTTTAGAGTACTGTACTGTTTGTTTCTTTTTTGTTCAAGTTTAGTTGAATAATCTCTCTTTTTCAAAATTTCCGTCAATTAAAATACATTTAGATAAAGTATAAAACAAATTAATCTCTGAGGTCGAGGCTGTACCTCGTACAGTATCATCATCTTAATATGTATTTATGTATATCTAGTGTTCACCGCTAGACTATCTACGTAATAACTAAGTCAGAGTTAGACCTAGATTACAACAGAAGAAGGCGAGGAGAAGCAGTAATTCGACTAACGATATAACTATATATTTATAAAGACTAAAATCTATAACTGCGTGTGGTTATTGCCTCTCCTCCAACATTTGGCAGACAACATCTGATACCTACAGTTTTTATTTTTATTTTTTCCTCTTTAATAATAATAATAATGATAATAATAATAATAATAAGATAGGACGGGTCGCCCACGCCGGTGTGCGCTTCAGGTCCAGCGGATCGGCGACGGCGGCTCGTGAGTTAAGACGAGGACGCGCGCAGTTTTAGCTGAGCAAGAGCAAGCCACGAGGACGGTGCACGAGGAGGAAAATAATTTTAACAAAAATTAATAACTCCTAGTCGACGCGGCGGACCTTGCTAGAGTGCACGACGGATAACAACACGCGTCCTCGTCTTGTGAGAGTCCCATCCACTGGTGGCGAGCCTCTCACCTAGGCACCTAATTAAACGCTATGAGCGAACTCTCGATCGCTCATTTATTGCTAATCAATATAGTTCATGTCGCCAGCACGGATCCTGTCTTTGAAAATCAAAACGAAACGAGACACTCAATGTCCACTAGATAACAACAAATTAACGAACAAACGCGCGAGCAATGCAATTCACAATCAGTGCAATTATAAATATGATAGACAAGATAAGGTTGAGATTCATTATATGGTATGTGAATATAATTGCGCGATCGTACGTGGCTACTAGCAACCAGCAAAGGTGTTCGGTGCCGGACACTTAAGCGAATCGTCGCTGGCTGAGATGCTTTATGTTATTTAGTTGTTTGGAGTACCCTGTAGCTGCTCGTACGCGGCTGTTATAGGTGTTTAAGTACAAGTTAGTTGATATTCGGTTAGGTTCGGTTTGGATCAGCGGGTCATTGAGTATGAATTTGGTTGTTTGGAGCAGAGCAGGCAGGACGGGATCGCGGCGCGAGGAAGAGGTAACGGGCTGGGAGCTAAACAGCCGTTTCTGTGTGGCTGTGAGAGGATAATCTCTCCACGTCTATTTCGGGGATCGTCAACTCATCTGGGATGTTATCGGCATACTCAATGGAAGAAGTCTGAGACAACCTCTTAGAGAGTGATGTCTGTTTGCGGAGTACCTCGGCAAGGGAAGTATTGCTGTGTTCGCCGTACCGAGCATCTAGGCCCTGACGGAAAGCATTAACTACTCGGATCTGAAATGAACAAGAAACAACAAAACAGGGAGAATTAAAATAAGAACATTCCCGGGAAATGGCGAGCAGTTAGCACAGCCGAAAGAACAATACAGAGCCATTAAATTAAAGGCCTCACAGTCGGTTCTCGGTGAAAATGGTCTGCATGTGAGTATGACTGATGTCATAAATATAATCGCATAATTCGTGGCATGCAATTGTCATATACCAATATCAGGAGAAAGGGGTAGTGCTGTCACAAATATCGACGTTTATTTCAAATATATATTTTACGTAAGTGATAAAAATATGTTTGGTGATGAATAACAAACAAGTGCTCGAAAAACATCAAGACAACAGAGATACCATCTCCCAATCAATACGCACTATTCTACCAGCTCGATCGCATTATGTCAAAACAACGATAAATAATTAATAAGTAAGTAGTAGGTATCCCAGTTGTCGAGAATTAACGAGAACCGACGCGCGACCAATGTAACAACAGTTAATTCACAAACATGCAATATTTTTATTTACATGCCACGAATAGCTGTGGCTGCATACATACACGTGATTAGAGGCAGTTCATTTGACAGGACTGCCAGAGCGAAATGTATTTGTGTAGAGCCATCATACATGCCGTGAATTGGATACTCCGAGGCAGGTCTAAGCTTTACATTTACTGACTCGATTGCAGACTATAAAGCTAGATTCTGGATGCCTCCAGTTGAAATGATTAACATTGATATGGAGGAACAAACAGTCGTCTGCGCTGTATGCTTTAATGTGCGACAAAACGTCGATCAGTTCGTACGATTCGCTCGAATCGCACAGAAAGCAAAAGCGCAAATCGTCCATTTATTCGCTGGTAGCAAGCAGTCGGATCTTGTCATACCGAGTGATCAGGATTAAAACATTGAACTTGCAAAATTTTCACAAATCAACACAGTTTAAATTGTCTGAGCACCACTTAAGAACACACACGAATAACAATAGTCAAATACATACAGTCTTTACCAGATATTGGTTACTTTGCTTACGTGATTTTGCCCCACCTGTATGTATGTATACGTGGGTATTAGTAAACACACAAACTTTATAAAAACATTATTTATAAAGAAACACATAAAATAAAGGCGAATTAAACACAACCTAGCAGTTTGTCAAAATAAAAGTTGTAATAGGTTTATTACTTTTATTGAAAAAAAAAAAATGTTGCATCGAAAAAACAGCTGCTTGTTAGTATGTTATTATATAAAACAATTCTAAGTACACTTGGTCAGTTTTCAGAGATTATAATACAATATAATAACAATTATTATAGTAATTTGAGTGAGAAACAACTTTTCTTTCTTTGTAAAATTTATAAATAAATGGAAGCCTCTACAATAAAATTCAACAAACAAGGCTATCTATATATGCAACGAGGCCGTTAATAATAAATAACCTATATAAAAAAAGCATCAGGCATCATAGATCTAGCGGACGAATCGTGACGGCGTTTCTGCAGTGCCAACAGATAAAATGACACAGCACTACTACATTGCTCCCCTTTTATTAAAGTTAATGACAATCACGACAATTCAATTTGACACAATCACAGGCCACAAAAATAAAAATAACAAAACAAAAACAATACGAAAACAAAACGAGCGCACCAACCGCGATCTAGACTATGATGCGTCGTTTATTTATTTTTTTTTAAGAAAAATCTTGTTAGTTATTCCAACAATCAATTATTATTAATAACAATAATTAAATAATGTTAAATATTTTACGTAAAGAATTATCCACTCAATTTTTTTTTGTGCAAAAAATATTAAATAATGTATGCGGTACTTTGCCGAAAATTATTTGGTGCTTCTACTAACACACCTGCTCATAATAATAGTAATATTTATACGTAATAATAATAATAATAATGATAATAACTTGAGTAAAATTTAATGAACAAAACAAAACAAAAACAAAAATCGGCCGAGCAGTCGTTTTGAGCGATCTTATGCATCTGTGAACTAGGTGTAAATAAATTTAATAATTATTAAATGAAAACAACATAATAAAAACTGTAATAAACATGCACCATGCGAATAAAAACAAAAAAAAAGTTAACAAAACCAATCAGCAGACAAAGAAATACGGAAAAATGTCTACATAAAAACCAATATTAATATTAGTAATTATTAAAAAAAACTTCACTGCTTCGATATTGATAAGGGGCGTTAACGTTGAAATTTCGAACTGAAATCGCAAAAATAAAACGTTTAGAGGTAAGCATAGATCAATCGTGGTAATGAAAGCTTGTGCCTCTACACAATGTGGAAGCAGTGGAAGCGTAGCCAAACACAAACTAACAAGAGCGAACAGCGGCATACGAATACATAGCGGACAGAAAGATGTAGGAAAGCGGCTTACAGCTTGGTCAGTGGAGCTCTTGCTGTACGGAACCGGAATCAAACGTTCTTGCAATTCACCACCTATCACCTTCAAGAGTAAAGGGCAACGTTAAGAGTGGTTCGATAGACAGTGACAGACACATACAATAGATAGTGCACAGAACAAGATAGAATCAGATACTACTAGTAACCTGAGAAGAGTGGCAGGCGCCGGCGAAGGACGACATCTCCGATCCGAACGCCGTTACTTACTTCTCCGGACATCTAAATATAATCTGTCAAACGAATAATCAATAATAGTAAGAATAATGATGATGATAGTAATAATAATAATCATCATGGTGAGCGACAATTATTTCAGACGCCCTTCGCCGAGACCTGTAAAGAGCATACGGAAGTCCGCTGCAATGTGCTCTTTTAGGGCACGACTTCCGCATGTTCGCTGTGCTGTAAATAAAAGTGTTACAATCAACAGACACACGATTGCTCGAAACATGTATCTACATGTGGCTCAGTGCCGAATATCAAGAACAGAGCATAGAAACATCGCTATATAGTATAAAAAAAACGTTATATTCGACGTAAAAAATGAACAGTAAATTTTAACCATTACGAATCGTATAACTACACATATATAACATCTTATAAATTAGATAATTGAGTATTAAGTAATGTGGCCTGCTGACCGAATACAAAAAAATAATAATAATAAATAAAAATTGATGTAATTTATAAATATTGATATTAAAAGACTTTCTTTTCTTTTGGCATGATCGTTTATCGTATTACTTGTTGTTTTATTTTTAATGTATTATTAACACTGATCATGTCGTTGGCGGTCGACACACAATACAGATGACTCGCAGTTGTGTGCATGCGTTCAACAAGTTCAAAAATAAAATATTTGTTTCCATTACCACTAACCTGAGGTCTAAGGCTATCTAAAATGCTATACATACAGCTAGTCTACAGTGAACGACGAAATATTATGTACAAAATAATACAAAATACTCAGATTTGGTCAAGTAAGAAAAAAGTCTACTTAGTGCTAAGCTAAACGATAGAAGGATAGTCGGGTAGTATAAGGGTTATAATAACAAGGATGTCAATAGTGGTAGGCGACATCTACTACTAGATAATAAAATTGTTTGATTGGTGATGGATCCAGAACGGTAGTGGTGGTGAGTGTCGGGTCGGGAACGCTGGAACGGTCAAGAGAGCAGAGCAGCAGAGGCAGAAGCAGAGGCAGAGGCAGAGCGGTGGCGGCTGCGGCTACGCTATGGCGGCAACGACAACGGCAACGGCAAGCTACACCGGATACGAATATGATGCATGCGGTGCGCGCCGCGGCTCTGCGGCCAGGACCGGCACTAGATGCGAGTTTCATGCACGGGCTTGGGCAGGTCCGAGTTGTTCGCGGGGGAAGGGGACAGGTGCGCGTATTGTGGATTGTGGGGTGGGAGCCTCAAGGTGTTGGGAGATAGCAGCCGGTGGTCGTCGCGCTCATTCTTCGAAGGTTGCGGCGACAATTTGTTGGCGGTTGGGTCCTCGTCTATGTAAGTGATGTCTGAGAGAGGCCGAGGCGGCCAAGGGCCGGTGTGGCTTCGCGAGCTGCGCAAACTGTGTAAGCTGTGTAAACTATGTACCGAGCGACGCTCCTCCAGATCCTCCAGGGTGGACTTGAAAGCTCTGATTACTCGCAGCTGCAAACACAGGGAAGCAGGGTACTCATAAGGCCGGGATCTGCATGCACACACACACCATGCTCACGCTCACCCTCGATTTTTACCTACATTCATATCTTTGGGACCGGACAGCGGACACGCTCGTCCTTCCTTTCTTATAATTCGCTGGTGATAATTTAATCGAAACTTTTTTTTAAATTTATTACAATAGAAATCAGAAGAAAGAGACATAATGATTGTGAAAAAGATTCAAGACAATATAATATGTATATATAAATAGTTTCACAGAAAAAAAAGTGAACAAAAGTGAATAGACGAAGAAGAAGAAATTGCAAGTAGCAAGTAGAAGAGAAGAAGAAGAGGAAACAAAAAAGACGCATCGCAGCTATCAAAAATCCCTATCACCCTAACACGTCGCCGACAAAAGACGCACGCAATCTCCCAAACAAGCGAAAAGCGCAGCGTCAAGCACCGATATCATCAGATCATTTATTATCAATCAGATCAATAAAATTTCGAACCTAAAAAATTTTAGATGACCGTATCCCGTGCACGATAAATTGTACATATTACGTTTAAATAACGATGGCTGTGTTGTCGCGGAGGAAGCATTCCCTGGCCGTTTTACATTTCCCGATTCTTTTACAACAAACACTGGATAGTGATGGGTGTTATCGAATTTAACGAAAACAACAAAGTCGAGTAGTGATCGTCGTTACTACAGGAAAGTCAACATCCAAGGTCGGGTTGCTCTAAAACAGCTAACACCACAGTGCAACACAGCAGAACGAACGCATCGCAGTCATTGCATGAGCTAAAGGCCTACTACAAGCTACGTACTTGTTTGTACTGCGACAGGATTTGCTTGAAACACCCACAGCGTTCCTATACCTCAGTTTCTCTCATGGGTTCGGCCGGCTGATAAATAAATTCATGTTAAATACCCATTTAACAGGTACAGTGCTGTACTAAATATGCTTGTCTGGCTTGTTTAAGTGGCCGCGGACATAACTAAAGATACTCTGTTCGGCTCAGACTCAGACTGAGTTTTTATACTAATTAAAAAGCAAACCGCTTGCAACATCCACATTAAAACAGACATTTAAAATAGGGAAGTGAAAAAAAAATTAACTAGCAAGTGGCAAATTCGGGAGTTGTGAAGAAATCCGTAGGCAATTGCGGGGCATGGTGCAACTGCAACCTTAAAGACAACACAGCCAACTCGGGGCTCGGGCACGGATAAAGACGGACGAACGTGGACGTTTTCGCATGCACATACTATTTGCTATTGCTATCCTAATTGCGCTATTGCTAGGCTACGTGTTCCGCGGGACTTTGCTAACTACGTGATGCTTTGATGCTTATGCACCGCTGTGTTTATTGGCTGGATGATCTGAAAAGCATGCCTGGATCATAGAATGGATAAAAAGGGTAGAGTAATGCCCGACTTCGGGACAAGTAGTGTTAATAATAAAAAACTCAAGCAAATGCTATTTAAAATATCACCAACTTTTTAAAAAAACAAAACAAAACTGACAATCGACGAGGACGGGTGTTTATCCACTGCTGGCCAATCAACAGTCTTGCCGTATAGATTTTTAAATCTCATATTATCAACTACTAAGTAAAAACACAAACATATTAATATGATTGTCGCATTTGCAAGACACTTTATAACCTAATAAAGTAACAAACAGTATTAAAAAAATACATATTAAGTCTATGCTACAAGGAACACTGACAACTAAAGCAGCGATATGAGGATGTGGGTGGGTTAACTTTTGTTTAAACTTCAAAATTGCCAACACTGAACACACAACATATTAATTTTTGCTTCACAAAAAAAAAACAAACGGTGTTTAGTGTAAAATGCAAAACAACACACATACCTATCAACCAATTTTTATCATACTTAATCTCAAATAACATGCAAGGTGTTTTATTGAAAAAAATTTTCAACACCTTTTTTGTAAACTATTAAAATTAAAAAAATATTTCAACAGAAAAATATTTACAACAGTCAAAATAATTTAAAGAAATTGCTTGAAACTGAATGCTGATAAATAAAAACAACTCAAAGCGAAGGTGAACTCATCAGGATGATTCAATTAGTTACGTCTTCTTTACAAATTCAGAAAAAAATTCATTAAATAAGACTGAATAACACTGTAGCCGACATTTTTTCATTAAAAAATTTAATACGTTCTACAAATACTACAAGTACGAGGTCTTAATTGCCATTTTATTAAAATGAATGTGTTGCAGAATTTCAATTAAGACACCCTGTTGTACATTGTAGCAAGTGCTAGTTATATTGACAGTGTTGTTAAGTTTAAAGTTGGGGCTCTCCGGCCATGGTTCACCCTCTCACATCATTGATTCAATTGCACACACATTGTCAGATGTCAATGCACCATGCTTATCAATAGACTACCACAGAATTGGACCGGGATAAGGATAAGGAGGGAAGGAAGCCTCATCTGATGTGGTCTGACTGACTACCTATCAAATCCTATATGACTGAGCTCTGTTCATCAATCACTCATTTACATAATGCGAGGCACATTCGTGGGACAGATGCTGTATATTGAAGCTTTCAGCTTCAATACAATACAGCTTCTTACCCACTTGTGCTAAAATTCAGTGGTAACATCGCAAATATCGCAATGTACACAATGCTCGTACTTACCTGCGTTTGCAACCTAGTCAAACCGCGGATCCACAATATCTGACCAGCTCTGGGCTTCTTATCTGAATCTACATCGAACTTTTCTTCACCAATGGCAATTGCTTCAGTATATTCCTCAGGATGGCCACGACCCCAACTATATAAGAAAAAATATATTATATAAATTACAACTACAACTCTTAACCAAAACTTACGAAAGAATCTTGGGTATTTTACGAGTAGGAACTGTAGTAACAAGTTGTCCCCAAAGCAACGTTCCTAAACCGAAGAAGAGGCACCAGAGCCACTGCTCCAAGGTCAGGCTTTTAGTGGCAAAAGCCATTTTACCATACTGAATGATGAGAATCTAAGACATAAATACTCATTACGCAACTGTTTTCTTTTTAAACCATGAAACAATTTACTTGTGCCACACATGTGCCAATCCAAATTGTATAGAAAATTGGATTGGTGAATATTCCCTCAAATACGTTGCGTTGTCCGTGAATTTTCCTCGCATTGAACTCATTAAAGAGAGTCATCATTACAAAAGAATTAAAGATAACAGTAAAATGCTGTGTAGGTCCGGCACCAAGCTCAGTTCCACGTCCAGATTCAATATCTAACAACTTGTCCCCTAGAAACAACTACTTTCTTAAACAATTCCTACTAATATTTCTTCTACATACCAACAAAAAGAAGAGCAAAAATTACAGTTAACTGGTAAACTGCTTGTCCAAGAATATTCTTCATCATCGTCCGCGAAATCAAAGGTTTAGTCCTTCCGTATGGCTTTCTCAATAACAAATCATTTGTGGGAAGTTCAGTAGCTAAAGCGAGAGAAGCTAAAGTATCCATAATTAAATTAACCCACAGCATTTGGACAGCCTGAAAAAAATTATTAGACACTTTAATTTCGTTTGAAAGAAGAAACAACCTTCAAAGGACTGTCTTGAACAGCACAGGCACCAATAAATGCTACAACAACAGCTACAACGTTAACAGTAAGCTGAAACTGCAGAAACTTAGCTATACTGTCATAAACGTTACGTCCCCACATGACTGCTTTTACGATACTGCTAAAGTTGTCATCAGTCAGAATAATGTCAGAAGCTTCTTTTGCCACGTCAGTACCAGCGATACCCTAAATTAAAAAAAAAAAAAACAGGTGAGTAATAAACACTTTTAGTAGAATTGTGATGTACCATGGCAAAACCAACATCGGCTTTTTTCAACGCAGGACCGTCATTTGTACCATCACCAGTTACTGCGACTACTTCACGATTTTCGTTTACTTTGCTGTCAATTATACCTTTGACTAATGTGTATTTGTCAGTCGGAGAGGAACGTGCAAGTACACGTAATTTAGGCCATACTTTGTCAAGTAGATGTTGTTGAACCTACAAAAAATTGTGTGTACTAGCGAGAGTAGTAATTTTGTTACATCTTACTTCTCCAGTACTGTCTCGGATACGTCTGTTGAATTCTTTACCCTCGATAATGAGGAAATCTTCGTTAGGTTTGACGATACCACATTTGGTTGCGATAGATCTGGCTGTGTTAAGATTATCACCAGTGACCATTCTAACTGTAATACCGGCTTTCTGACATTTTCTGATGGCGTCAGGTACTTCGGGACGTACAGGATCTTCAATTCCGACAACGCAAAGGCATGTCAAATTATTGACAATGTTATCTTCATCTTCCCAATTTGGTTCGTTTTCTATGTGTACTTGATTGATTTCAGCTTTGCCCGGTACGAATTCGCGAAAAGCGATACAAATTGTCCTAAGACCATCACAAGCCATTGGTTCGATAACTTGCTTCAACAAACGTTCTTGCATGTCCCTGGTGAACTTTTCTAAACGGCCGTCGTGACCGTAAATGAAGGCACACCTAAAACCACTCATCGCAAAAATCCCTCTAAAAAATCAACAAAAACCTACTTGTTTAAAATCATTTCAGAAGCACCTTTTGTGAACAATCTATATCCACCACCCGCTCTGGGGATGACAGTGCTCATGGATTTTCTCACAGAGTTAAATGTATAAACGCGGGTAAAACTCTCCTCAGGGTAGTCATCACGGATCGTTTGGTAATTTTTGCCAAGACCGAGAACGAATCCCAACAATGCACACTCAGTTTTGTTGCCAACTTGCTTGGGTAAGTCGGTTGGATCATCCGGAGGCTTTGGAGCAGAATTTTATACGAGTTCATTACCGACTTTTCCGAAAAACTCACCATAACTCGTGATGTGTATGCGCAGTTAACAGCAATACCCTGAAGAATTGTATTTCCGACATGTGCAGGAATATCAGAAAATTTCGGCATAGATTTACACAACTGCTCACAGATGTAAGATTGCACAACAGTCATCCGATTGGTAGTCAAAGTTCCGGTTTTGTCCGAACAAATTGCAGTAGCATTACCCATGGTTTCACAAGCGTCCAAATGTCTTACTAAATTGTTATCTTTCATCATTTTCTACAATGTTTGAATAATAATGTGGCTCTTTAAGAATCTCTAATCACTTACCTTGACACTATAAGCTAAGGAAAGCGTAACAGCAAGAGGCAAACCTTCTGGTACTGCCACGACGAGTACAGTTACACCGATGATTAAATGACGCACCAAGTGGCTTGCGTGAGTTTTCTGCCATGAATGTCCCTCAACAACATAGGTTTTAACACAAAATTGAATTATCAAAATTACAACAGTGAGAACGGCAATTGTAGAACCGGCATATCCAATCTGAATGGCAAGCTTAGTCAATTTTGCTTGAAGAACCGATTTTTCTTTCTTGTGACTCTCCGCCGACGCCGGTGGTGATGATACGTGATTCTCTTTGGATTCTTGAGTGGTTTCATTAAGCTTGTTTGGGACCGGTGCGGGAGAATTCATATGACTGTTACCAGTTACGTTTTCATCATCAGCACCTAAGCCACATTTTTTTCTTAATAAGTTATCATCTCCAGTGAGATTTGAGAAAAAAACTAACAAATCTCACAAAGGAAGGCATGCCAGTTATTGTTATTAATTTTCAATAATATTAGAACTTTGTTATTTAAAAAAATTCATTAAAAAACATTATTTATTTAATAAACGATTATTTTTAAATTTAATTTTAAATCAAAATATAAATATAAAAAATTTATTCACCTGTTAGACTTTTCTTCTTCCGCTGCTTTTTAGCTTCTGTACAAAAACACATGCAAAAGGAGAACATTAGCAATCTCAAAAACACTCCCAAAGTCCTGACATGGGTAAAATAGAATGATTCTCCTTCATGGCGGAAACTTTGCACCAATTTTGCTTACGTTTCCGCCACAAAGCCAGAATGTGGACTATTAACCAAAGAAAAATATATACTGGAAGAGTAAGTTAGGTAGATTGTTTCCATCTGCAATGCTCTGTCATGTTGGTAACTATTATTAAAGAACATTTAAGGGGGGTTGTGCACTAACAGTAATAATGACACTTAAATTTAATGCGCTGCCAGCATTTTCAGTTCGATTACCATCCCAACCAAAACTTAATAATACTCAGAAAATATACTATTCGGAAAATGCAGCAGAACCTACACTCAGAAAAGTGGAAAATGACGTGTCCATAAACCGACCCTCATTATTTGGGTCCCCCTACCAAACCTCAGTTATAAACCATCTGCGAGGACAAAGAAATAAAAATGCTTTTGCATTTAGCCTCCATATTTCTTTTAAGTAAATCTTGTCAGGTGATATTATTTCATTAATGATACAATTAAACGTGTGTAAAGTGTGTTATACGGTGTGTTATACTGAAACGAGCAAATTTGTAATTTTAAAACGTCATTATTCTGTCTCAGTGGAAAGAAAAGTAAATTTTTTCTTGATTTTGGGTTTTTCTCTGCTTTTTAAGTCCCACCATAATGGCGGTTTTATTTTTTTAACAGAATTGTAACTTTGACAATTAATTAATTAATTATTATAAATAATAAAACTTCAAACCATGAGATATTATTTTTTTATTAATAATTATTATAATGAAAGACAAAAATTGTTTTAAATTTAAATAATTAATTTTACTTATTCCAATAAAAGACAAAAATTATAGATTTTACAAATATTTTATTTATTATAATCACTAATTAATATCAGTAATGTGTATGATATCCATTGTTGGCTAAACATTCATGAAGTCGTCCATGCATACTATCCACCAAATTTTGGCAAATTTGTGAGTAGCGGAAATGGTCCCAAACGTTATTAACGTGCTGCGCCAATTTTTTAATTTTAAATTTCGTTCGCGAACTTTGGGTTGAAAATTTCGCCAGTCACGAACTATATTGCCCTATAAAATTTCTATTGGATTTAGATCATAAAGCATTTTATTGTTTTGCCGCTAATACCGGTTACAATAATTAATTAATTAATTGTCAAAGTTACATTTTTTGTCGAAAAAATAAAACCGCCATTATGATGAAACTTAAAAAGCAGAAAAAAAATCCCAAATGCAAGAGAAAATTTACTTTTCTTTCCATTGAGACAGACTAATGGCGTTTTAAAGTTACAAATTTGCTCGTTTCAGTATAACACACCGTATGACATATTTTACACACCCTTAATTATAATAATTATTATTAATGAAATAAAATCCTATGACAAAATTTACTTAAAAGATATGTTGAGGCTAAATGCAAAAGCATTTTTATTACTTTCCTCCGCAGATGGTTTTATAACTGCGGTTAGGTAGGAGAACCCAAATAATGAGGGTCGGTTTATGGTCACGTCATTTTCAACTTTTCTGAGTGTACATAAATGGACAGTTCATATTTTCGAAATTCAATTTCTCTAAGCACTGCTGCCAAATAACCATGAAAAATGTTAAGATATTTTCCACGGTGTGTTTGACAAAAACCACGCATTTTCTTTATTTATTCATACACATTTATAGGAGTGACATTTGCACGTCCCATTGTTAGGAAACCCGGTTTTCCAAAAGTAACCTTCCAAATTGATTTTGTATCATTCAAACCACTCATACACAAATTTGGCTTAGGTAAAAAACAAAAATAAGCGATTTTTTTATTTCTCAGGTTTTGCTCGCGTTATCAGAGGTAATTGCTTGCTTAATTTGCTTTATATCCGCCGTGGAATAGAGATTATTTACGTTTGATAAAAAAATAAAAATTGTAAAACTTCCACTAAATAAATTGACTTCGCAACATAAATATTTACAAATGGATTTCCGAAATTTAAAAAATATTTAAATAATACTGACGGTCTCTAAAAAATGTTATAACGGTTACCGTACAAATTTTAACTGAACAAAACATATTAAATTTATCGGTAAATAAACATTTATTTACCACATATTACGTGATTTGAATTTATTGAATCGAATCATACTGTTTAATTTTAACAGCCCGAAAAAAATGAACTCTTTTGTTTTGCTTGAACACAAATAGATACAATTTAATAAATAAATTGTCAAAACTATTGTTTCCCCGTTTTATTCCGATTATTTTAATAATGCAAAATAAATGTTAGTTAAAGTGCATAGTCTCAAAAATACTTGAAAGTGTATATATAACTCTTGAAAAACACTTGAAATATCGATATTTTGATATTACTTCATTGTTTGCGTCAACAATGATTGGTTTTTTCTGGTAACTGCCACCTGAATCTGCTGACAGTTATGGTGGGGTACAAAAATCAAACAATTGACGGTAACATGCAACGAGATACAAATAAACCTACCTTTCTTCATTTTCTTAATTTCGGCTTCTTGTTCATCAACTGCTGCTCCTAGTAGTGTAAAGATGATACCTGCCTGGGAGTTGACACCAACCGCAGTAACCAACATTTTTCCTGAACCTTCCATCACGTGAGTGCCAGACAAGACCATAGGGTCGTAATTTTCGCCCTTTTTCACATGGTCTGACTCGCCCGTAAGAGAAGATTCGTCCACCTGTGGAAGGGGTTATTTAGGCAGTAACTGGGCGATTAAAGGGAATTACCTTGAGGTCATTGGATTGGATTAGGATGCCGTCTGCCGGTAAAAGATCACCGTATTTTATCTGGCAAATATCACCTACAACTATGTCGCTAACGGAAACTTGCTTTACTTCAGCTTGTCGAATCACAGCAAATTTATGTTCTCCCTCGATTCGACTCTGAAGACCTCTGAATTGTCTTTCTTTCGTATAATCGTTAAATGCTGTTACTAAGACTACTACGATAACGGAGATTAAAATAGCTAAACCCTCAATCCAACCATGACTAGTTTCATCATCGTCAAAAGCTGGAAAAAGGCTTTGCAAATAAAGCTCACTGCCAAATCGACGGATACTTACGGACATCTTCTTGTTGCGGCTGATAGAAAGAAAGACCTAAAGACACAATGGCTGCTACTTCCAGAATAATGAGAGTGATGTCTTGTAAAGCTTCCCATACTAATTGAAGAAAAGTTTTTGGAGGTTTGGGAGGAATTGAGTTTGATCCGAATGTTTCTCTTCTATGTTCAAGGTCCACCTGTGACCCGCTAAGACCTGGAAAATCATTTTTGATTCATCTCTTAACCAAAATCCTGGTCTAATTATTACCTTCACTGGGCGATGTGTATAATTTCTTACAAATTTCTTGTACTCCTCCAAACTCAGATATTTTATTTACTCCTTCGCGACCTCGATGTTCCATGAGGTCGCGTAACTGTTTCAGGGTAATTCCATATTGCGCGGGACGGCCGTCTATCGTAGCCATTTCTCACAGCTAGATCTATTAATAAAACACCCAATATTACAAATACACGTCTAATATTTATTAGCATAAAAATATCAACAAACAAGACTACTTCAATTAAATATACGATTTTAATTTACTAGCAACCGATTATATTGATTATTATTTTTCGAAACTATATAGCCCCTTCCTTCCATAAAAGAATTCATTCAAAACAAATTAACACTGTTTGACAGAAAACAATAATTTATAACGCATTACACGGACACTAACGACTAATATTTTCTTTAAAATTATAAATAACGAGTTAAAAAAGCGATTACAGTGAACATAACCTATAATATTTTAACCTCTAGATAAAGATGGGAAGCGAAACTCACCGATTTAAACAATGTTTAATTAAGTTTCATTTCAACCTGAATTACCAGAAAAATGCTTAATTAAAGCTGTTAATTGTGAGAAAGCCTCTAAAATTACAATTATTCACACACGTACGTACGCCACAAACAACTGCCAATCGGGATTTTTATTTTTACTCAAGTGTAACAACTGTAAAAACCAAAATCAAAAAAGCGGAAAAACTTCACGACTGACTGCATAGAAATTTAGGAAACTAAAAAAAAACCTGATGTGTTATTAAAAAGGCACTAGTATTTATACTTTTATACTCTACGTTTATTTTCGCATATTCACAAAAATATGCTTTTTTATTTTTTTAACGGATTTGGCTAACTTCACTTAACAGTGTTACAATGGGATAATGGGAATAGTTCAGTAATTAATTACATATTATTATAAATAATAAGCAATTCTGTTACGATAATGATAAATGCAAATCGGTGTATTAGTCACTGTTAAGTATAGAATAAGAAACGGAGGTAGGTATGTAGTGTCGGAAAGAATTAGTAATAATTTGTGGATTTTTGTTGGCAAATTGTGTTGGATTCCATAGGCGTAGAATGTGGAGAGACGGAATGGGAGTGTGCATGTCGTTGTCATGGTAATGCAGTCTTTGAGTATAGTAAAATATACGAGAACGGATTCCCGGGGGTTGAGTAAGGTCCACATGTGTACGGTTTTAAAAATACTTTCGTAATCGTAAATGAAAATGTGATAGTTGGCAGTAAAATCGGTATAATCCGAATCCGACGTGGAAAAGTTTGTTGGTAGTGGGGCTGAGTTTTGAAGAAAAAAAATGTTTCGCTTTGGTACATCACCTCAAGGGAGGACCACCAGCATGGAAGGACACAAACTCGCCAGTCGGTTCGGTAGGTACAAAGTCTTTAAATAGTGGACGCGTTTCTAGGTCGGCATAAAACGTGTAGGTCTGGCGGCACTCGAACACACGAGACACGCAACACACCGTTCTGAACTGAATCTGAACCGAGCGTCGAAGGCGAAGGCGAACACGACGACGACGTCGACGTCGAGAGCGACGGCGAAGCCAAACGTCACGAGTTCACGACAATCCTCCTGAGATAGATCATCGAGAGAATGCAATGCAATAAATTGGGAGGGAAAGTCTGATCGAAATGTCGACGGTGTGGGTGGGTGGGTGTGCAGCTGAGCTGTTCCTGGATTTGAATTACCTGCCGGTTCGGTTCGGACAGACTAGACTGCGCGATTAGCTAACATCTAACAGTGGCCGCGAGTCCCGTGACGACACTCTCCGATTGAGCTTCAGTTAATTTTGTATATATCTGGGACTCGCCGGTAAAGACGAACGACGACTGAGCCTGAGGAGGGCACAAGGCACAAGCACAACAGCGGCGTTCGTCTCCGTGGCGCCTCAAATCCACGACGGACGGCGTCGCAACGACCAACAAATCGTAAAGACTGACACTAAATAAAACTCGTGTTATTAGGATTTTTATTGTCAAACCGTAATTCCGGTAATTACGAGTATAATTGAACAAGCAGGAAGCTCGATGCAGCTAAACTTAGAATTTTATGGATATTGGTCGAAAATGCGCGAATCCGGTCTCAATTTGAAATAATTATTATATTTGATTGATGTGAGTAGGTATATAGAGCGGATAAGGAGAAAGTAATCGGACATGGTGCATGGTATATGATGATGACACCTGGATATAAATATGAGCCCGGTCGTTCCGCCGATGATCCGGCGGTGTGCGGCTAAGCTGGCTCTCAACTTTTCGATATTAAAGGAGGTATTGAGGTTATTTATAATGCATGCTAGTCAGGAATCTCATGGATAAATGACGTCATGCAACAGAACGCTTCATACTACTACCGCCACTCAGTCGGCGCTGGCGATCGATTTCGCTCTACTCACAATATAAGGTATGCGGTGGTGTCGGCAAATAATCAACAAAATGGCAATATAAGACAAGAGGCTAGACCTAGGAGGTCAGATCCGAAGAATCGTAACCATTCTGACTGAAGATTTGCTAAAGCGAAAAGGTCGACAGTGTCGGCACCTTTAACGCACCGTACTAGTTTACACTGGTGTCGGGTGGGCAATTGCCTGTGACGTCATTAGCCCTACATGAGTAGTCGAGTCTGAGTCTGGTTGTTCAAGTCGCAAGTCGCAAAGTTACGATGAGATAAAGATGAGGACGAGGAGCGCCACTTGGAATTCAGTTCATTCTCACTAGTCCTAGTCGCACGCTCTTCGGCGCACCCCACGACACCACTCGGCCCATCCCACCACCACCTCCTAACCACCGTCTCTTCCGTCTGTTTAACCATTTGACCTATTTCCGATGGACAGGGATGACAATAGGACTTACTTTATGCCTTGGTCCAATATGTCCCGGCTGCGGTAGCGGTCGCCCCGAGCCCTTGTCACAGTCCACTCCGTCTAGATGTTCCGTAGTGACGGTCAAGTTAACATTTGTCGCCCGATAAATAGATAGCAGGATCTGGGCGCCAGAAACGCACCCAGGCAGTCAGGCACTACACACACTCAAACTCAACTCGCTCGCACCACTCCGAGCCGCTCTGGCCGGTGGACATTAACAGTCCCAAACGTAATGGTCTCGCTCAGTCCGAGTACTCGCTCGACTCGCCGTTAGGGGCGCTGCCTCTCTCTGTTCAATGCTTGTGGTAGGTGGCCAGATCCACGATAGGAACTGCGATGGCGCCTAGTAAACAACACGCGCACTACGATTGCCATGCCGACGCCCTCTATCAGCTACGCTCCGGATCTTACGATCCATGCGATTCGATTCCAACTTTTCAAGCTCTATCACAGATCACGAAACTACTCTAAGTCAAGAGACTTTACATACACCGTCATTCCCATTACTCTTCTCCACCCCCAAAAACACGATACTAAGACAAGGTGTAGCGACGGTGATTCCGCGACGCCGATCACCTTACTGACTCCGGACTCTGGATTCCGGGTACACCGTGGCGCCACCCGATTTGCCGACCTACACTCTTCCTCAGTTTACATCTAAAACCATCCCCAACCTAACTCAAAAAAGTTTTTACAGTAAAACTGTAAAATAAAACGTTGGACTAATAAATGTGACCTCGCGTCTTACAATTCTATTAAGGTTTTGCCAAATATTCACTGATAGCATGGAAAGAGCGGCGGCGGTGGTGGCGGTAGCGGTGTCGGTAGCAGAAGCTATATTATCGATTGCATATTCACGGCGACCTGAACTTACCCATTTCGTTTCTACATCATACTACTTTGAGTTATGTGGACTAAAGAAATAGTACTTACTAAACAAAACTTTTGTCGCAACACTCACTATTCAATCTTGTCTCACTTATTCACCAATTACAAACTATTTTCATTTCATTCATTTATTATATCCTATATACTTTATCTAAACACTAAGCAAACATATATTCAATATTATATCTACGATCGTTTAATTACACATACTTATAATTGTTAAGAACGTGTTTTAATACTCTGTGACGAAATTAAATTCTTTTTTTAATATTCTTTACACGTAGGTAATAACCGCTATATGATATTAATTTTACGTATGGTGTCATTTATATGACAAAATGTCATAAAGTTAAGCCTATGACGTGCTTATTTTAATCTCAATTAGAAAACAGAACACATCCCAAAGGGATTCCATCACATCTTAAATAAAATATTACTCTTGTTGAACACTCTTATGTTGGAATAAATTACTTAAAAATGTCTTCATATGTGTTTATCTTTTCTTATCGTATTACCAACAATATTACCACTGGTAAGGCCCCTTCAGCACACAACACTTAAAAAAATACTCTGTTTTTAAAGATATATTTAAAAAAGCAAATATTTCAAGGATTGAAAAAAGTAACATTTTTAACAATTTTACCCTGTTTTTGGGTACTTTTTTTCTAAAGTCCAAATTTTAAGAATTCTACCTTGTTTTTTTTTAGAAATATAAAATTCGATATCGGCAAAAAAATTACCTTCGGAAAAACAGTTAAAATTTAAGGATTCTACCCTGTTTTTAACACTAAAAACCGTTATTTAAATTATTTTGTCTTGTTTTTAAAAACATATTTAAAAATCAAATATTTCAAGGATTTTACCCTGTTTTTAAATTAGCTTGATAACTATACCTACAAAGTCTGTTGAAGTCAGTCCAGAGACGATGTTAAAGCTAGTTTGTTAATAAAATTTTGAATTATTAAAATGAGTAAATAAATTCTTGACAAAAAATGTTATAATAATAATTATTTGACACATCTAAATTTTATAGACATGTGTGTCATTTAGAAAGAAACATGATACATTTTTAAAATATAAAAAGCCATAGATACAAAATAATTTTTAGGTATAAAATCTATCGATTCCATATAGTATTATAATTATTATTAGTAATATTTTTCATGTTGACAGTTCTGTGTAGAATTTGTCACTATTTGCTGCTTTCTATTTGTTATAGAATGGCGTAAAAATTTTGATAAAGTTATTGTTAAATTCCATTGTTGCAATGTTTCGATGTTCATCTTGGCAAATTTTAAGAATCTCTTTTTTCTTTCTTGAATTTGACTATTCAATTTCTTGCCACCGAATACTACCACGAAGCTTCTTAATTCAACAAGTTTTAAGTGCTTCAAGTTTTCCCAATTAGATATCATCTAAAAGATAGCAATATATTTTAAGTAAATTAATTCACAACAATCGAAATGACGTTAACTTACGAGATTTTTTCAACATCTCCATCTTGTAGCGATGTTTCTCTTTACCTGGTTCCAGTTGATAATAATGTTTTTCTTTTTCTTCTACTGTTCATTCTCTCACAGTAAACTTAGATCAAGTCTATTTTTTGTCTCTGACCAAATTTACCCCATAAGAAATTGAAGTATATTTTTGCTACAGCTGAGCTCTCTTTCCAGGATTATTTTCTATTTTACTCAATTCAATAGGTACCTAGATTTTCTTTTACAGCTTTTCTGTATCCTTCTTTTCGTAAATGCTTTTATAAATACATAGTATATCTTTTAAACAATTTTTCAAACTATATCATTATAAGGTGAAAGTGGGAAATTCTCTTAATGACTCAAAACAGAATTTAAGTGGTGTCCCACAGGAGTCAAGAACTTGAACCATTATTATTCGTTTTATACACCGCCGATATTCCTTGTCTGCTTGGAACTAAATGTGCTATGTACGCCGACGATATAAAGCTGTATATACTTTTTTAAATCCTTGAAATATTTGCTTTTTTAAATATATCTTTAAAAACACGGTAAAATCCTTAAAAAAGTGTTGTGTGCTAAAGAGGCCTTACTAGTAGTAGTATTATCATTATTATTACGTTTTTTATCTTGCGTTTTGAAGTACAAAGCCAGTAATATCAATAATTTTCTTATTTTTTCTAGATTAATTTAATTGTATCCAGTTTTTGTTCAGAAACGCATCGTATAATCATCATGAATAAAACATAAGCAAAGCGTTAACATTTTGCATTATAAAGGTCATTGTTATTTTTATTTGTGACGTCACTGCTGATGTCAATAACTTTATTTCGAAAAATCTACATTTAGTCATCAATATGATAAATTTCAAACAAATATTTAATATGATTATTCTAAGAAATCCAGCAAAAATATCTCGTACTAATAAGAAGTGACTGATTAGTTAGTTAAATGACTAACGATTTGCATGTTATCGTTCGTTGTAACAATTTTAGCTTGCACTTTGACATAAATCTAAGTAACAGCTTGTAGGTAATAACCAATAATACTTTTCCACACACGACAAGTTTGATCGATATTTTTTAATGAATTCAATAAAACAACGACAAAGACTTTGTGATATTTATTATTTTATTCATAATATTTACAAATCATATGACATAAATCAAGTTCGAATTTATTTAACTATGCTCATTAAAACTTAACAGGTCTTTGTTTTTAATAGGTAACAGTGATTAATAAGTAGTCCAAGTATTTTTAATTGTTTACTCATACAGTTTTAATAATTGTATAAATTGTATTAATATGTATTGTATAAATAAAAATATTAATCAACAGTTTCAATTTTTTCCCTGGCCTTAGCAAGGATTGCCTTCAGTTCCGAGCTCCTCACAGTTTGGTACTAAAAAAATCAAGGAAAAAAAATGCAATACCGAAACAGGTGCCAACATACCCCACTGACACTTTTTTGGATGTTTAATTGCGAATACAACCTAGCTCCCTCTTTAGGTCCGCAAACTTTCTCCAACTGGCTCTTTTGCAAATCAAACAAGTTGTGCCCGGCAAGTCCTTTAAATTTGGCGCATATTTGCGAGTCGAAATCTTTAATTTTGAGCCAGTTTTGTACTTCTTCTGGATTAGATTTTTGATTAATGAAGACTTCCGGTGTTTGTCTAATTTCGATGTGCGGTTTGTGCTTCCTGTCTCTGACCATTGATAACACGATGTTTAACTCATCTTGCATTTTATCTTGTGTGGCACCCGATTTCGTCGAGGGTGTTCGTCTTAATGTGGCGGCCGGTGTCACGGGGGCTGACACAACGGGTGGTGGGGGCGGTGGAGGAGCTGGGGGTGGTGGTGCACTACTAGTGTCTAAGAATGTGTGAATTTATTTTTAGTCAGAAAAGGGACGGCATTTTTATTTTTGTAAATTATCGGCGTCTACGTTAAATAACCTTGAGAGGAAATCTAAAATGACGCACGTTTAAGATTAGATTAGTACAATGAAAATGAAAATTTGTGCCAAATAGAACAATCTCAAGGTAAAAAAGGGAAGACCTCCGCAGCGGGATTTATTACACTTAATCGATCGATAAAGTAAGAGCGAAATAGAACGAGTCGAGGATTTACACCCGTAAATTATTCAAGTAGGAGAACTATGGTGCAGGACGAAAGTAAACATAATTATCAAAATTGATAATTCCGCAAAGTCAATTAAGAAATGTTCTCAAACAGATCAATAGTGCGTAGTCGTTAGGGTTTGTTTCTATTTATTATTCGTCTTGCACTCAGAATTTTCCCATGGTGTAATTATTACCAGCCTCAGCTTGTTTGCACTCGGCTTAATGTTTAATACAAATTTTCGAAGCAAACTGCTGCTCAGTCCCAAAACCCAAACATAAATTCAATCGATTGGCACGTTATAACTTTATAGGTTTTAATCATTTTCTCCAAACATAAAGCAGCGATCGTCCTGATTAGTATTTTTGATGTGTTCTATAAATTCATAACAAATTTATTATGTAACCAAGATTCGGATAAAAATTTTGAGTCAAGATACTGATCAAAGATGAGTCACAAATCGCCTATATATATCCACGTAACTAAGAGTATCCGGTTTCGTATAATTACGGGGTTATTATCACTATTTGTAATTTTGTGGTCTTTGTTAATTATTCATAGCCGCGTAATCAAAAATTGCTGTTCTGACCTTGGATAAAATTTAAACTAGACGATAATCGCATAAAACCGGTCATGTATTTTTTAAACATGTTACAAAATGTCCAACACAACACAAACAAAACAAAAGCAAACACAGACAATGTAGTAGAAAATTTATTTATTTTTCAGAAATGTAATAAGATAGGTACTCAGTTAGTACAAAAATGACCGTATCAAAAATACAAAAATATATACATTTTTACTTACATTTTGGACGGATTTTGCTACCCTTCAAACATTAAAATAATACAATACATAATTATATGTTTTAATAATAAGTTAAATGAGGTTATAAGCCTGTACTTTTTTGAATGAAAATAGAAGCCAACGCCTAACAATAACAATGTACAAAAAACAACAAACAGTATTATACAAGAAGCAGACGAATATGTGGCGACACTGCTTTAGAAATAACGAAATTCTCCTTTCTTACCGAGCCTCTCTTTTCTAACCCAATCAGCCGAAGTTGCTGGAACGGGGGGGTTGACATGGTCAGGGGTATTCGGACTGTGTCCCCCGCTAAATCTATCAGATGGCGAATCCTAACAAAAATCATTACAAAAAAATAAATAAAACATACTAATAACTCACTGCTCGGTTCCTGTTATAATTATTACGTGTGGTGTATAAAGGATTGTTGAAAATGTCGTTTCCGCCGGAATGGAATGGGGTCACGATTGTGTGGGGGACATGAGCGATTTGGCCCCGACTGTTCCTAGCTTTCCACCATTTGCGACTATCGTCCAAAATCTAAACAAAACAAACTGATAAAAGAGTCACTTTAGGTAGTGTTGGAGTACCTCCAAGTACTCTCCACGGACTACAGTTAATTCTTTGTCGTTGTTCGCGGTGCGGGGGTATGTGACTTGGACAATGTTAGCTCCTCTGGCTTGCAAATCCTCCAAGAAACTCTCTTGACTTCTTCCAAATCCCCGCTCTTCGCCCCCATTCCGTTCGATCGAATCGACCGAAATGTCACTTCTGGTGCTTTCGCCCAAATTGGGGGGTAAATGATCCGAGTCGATTTTTGGGTGGTGGGAATCTGTACTTTTCTCATAAATAAAAATGTCGCGATGATTTGTATCGTAATCATTACAGTCGCTACTGTACTGTCCCTCATTGTAATGTTTATCATTGTTTGCTTCTAATTCATCTACAACGGGGTAATCGGGAGACCAACCGTCCATAAAAATCGGGTGGTAAGGGGCTACGTGACCTTTCCATTGATCTCTGCAAGACAAAGGGTGAAATCTAACACCGGGATTTTCTTTCCCAATTTAGTCACCGTACCTGGGGATAAGCCACGCGTTTCCGAGCGAATGCCACAACTCGGTCTCCTTGCTGGTGACACAATTCATCAGTAGATTAACAGCCTCTCTTGTCAGCAACGGAGAGACAACTTTTCTCGGAAGTTGTGAATCGGGGTAAGTATCATGGGAGGCTTCAACGATCAACGCAAGAGGCGTAAACAAGAAGTGTACCAACTCTGGAGCGTTCGGATCATGAATGTGTGCCTTCAACTTGGCCAAAAGATTGAACGATAATTTGAATTTTTGAAAAATGTCGATGAATTCCTTCTCCGGGGGCGGTTTCGTCCGCATGGTCAACATGCCGTCACCCATATCGCGTTTCTTGCTTTTTCGGCTCCTCCTCCGGCGCTCCAATTCACGAGCCGCGGCCGCGGCATGTTGCAACCTCGCAATAAACTTTTCAATATCATCGAAACAATGGTTCAAAATTGTCACATCTCTTTCATATTTTTCGCTAGTTGTTGAACTCGAATCGTCATTATTTGCGGTTAGTTCCGAATCAGAACCGTGGTAGTCGCCTCGCGGATCACGATTCGGGTTTATAACGTTATGAGGAGGAGGCTTGTGAGTTGGTGGCGGGATGCTACTTTTGCGGCTTCGAGTTAAAGTTTTACCCATTCGCAATTGTTTTAAATCTTCTACGAGGTCTAGTGCGGATATGCTTTGACACTAAAAACAACATTATCGGCACATGCACAATTATCTCATCTACTGATTTTAAGATTAATCATGATTAGAGCTAATAATTTTGTCCATGATTAGTGTTATTGATTATCTTTAGTATCTTTTACGTTTTCTAAATTAATAATTATTGTTAGAATCCTCAAATGTGTTGATGAAATCACCCAAATTGCACAGATAAGATAAATTGACGAAAATAGGTCTTGACCAGGGAGGGCGATAAGATGCGGGTAGCAGATAAACTTACCTGAAATATGTGCATTTCTGGTGGATGAGCCGGGTTAGAATTCGCCACATTAAAAACTAAAATATTGTTATACATTTCCATAGGGTCATGGCTGGTAAAAGCTGTAGGTTCTTGAATCGAATTTGCCGGGAACCGTTCCATGACACTCTAAATGTTTTTTTTTAGTTGAAATTAATGTGAGTTGATTATTTACCCCAGTTTCGTAGTCCATAATTAAAACCCAAGAGCGGTCGAGGCACAGTTGCATTTTCTGGGACCAAATTCCGTTTGTTTTTTCTAATTGGAGTAGCCTCCGCATGCCATCAGCGGGGTACATGATCCCTGTCTCTTTGGTGACTGTAAATGTGGCCAAATGTTCCATGAGATAAGTCGGTTTGTCACCCCCTTCATCGCGGTATCTTTCCATTTCATCCCCTGAATAACCGTTCGAGCGGTACGCCATATTTACTTAACTTAACTCACTTAATATCTGCAAACGCTAAACATTATTGTCTCGAAGTGATTGATAAGATTATACTGTTATAGAATTTAATCTTGTCATTTTTAAAACATCTATCATTTTGAAGGAATTTCATGCAATTGTTAGCCCTATTTGTTCCAACGTAATGACTAAGATTAATTTCCTCGCTTATGCCACACCTTCAGCCATACTGGAATGTAAAGAATGTCAACAATTCTTCAGGACGTACTTTTACGGGCAAAACTGCATGTATTTATTGTGAATATTAATAGCTTTAGCTGTTGCAAACTAAATTTGGAAAATGAAAGGGCGTGGAGGGCGCGGGAATATTTTTAATCGCACTTGCTGTAATTTCTGTCATTATCCGAAACTTGATTTCATCAACTTCTCTGATGACGCAGAAAATAATAATAACTTAAATGAGGCAAATTCGATTTATCAATTGAGTGGTAAATGAAGCTTGTGAAATACCTACATATGTGTGTGAATAGTTTAGTGTAAAAGCCTTCGTGGCGACCATATCACAATAGCCATGAGTACAGTAACAATAACAGTATTATTAAATTTTTACCTCACAGATTTTTTATTTACTCCTTTTTCCTACACATACTCACCATAAATATAAATCAAGAAGTCGCAATACTATCACTCATAACTAAAAATAATTGATTAGCACATTTCACACCAATCACAACGATATTAAAATGTTTGATATTTACAGGTGGGCTGGTGGGCAACTCGTATCTTACCTGTCAGGTAAGGTAACTGACTTTGGGCATGCGTAGAAAGTAGCTACTTTACCTACCTGTAGAAGTGTGGAAGAGTGAGTATTAAAGCCGCATTCTTTGATTTAATTATACCTGGTTCCAATACATTTTAGACGGCTGTAATTGGAAAATCGCATTCCGTCTAATCCTACTTTACAACGAATATCATAAATATTAGCTCTTTTATGGCCACGTTTCACTTTTATTGACCATTTCGCGAAAAACCAGATAAATTTCTCTATTAGGTATATTAAATACAATATGAAAATGCAAATCCCTACTTGTAGGATTTCCATAAATCTCAACACGTCTGTAGAAATCAGGAAATTTATACAAAACTCATCCTTCCCTTGGATATCTATTTAAATTAAATAAACAACTGACTCACGGGATTTCCTCGATTCAGGAGGGTTCGAACTGGGGAGAAACCTACACCTTTAATAAGGGTGTTGAATAATAAAACTGGAATCTTGGATATGATCAAGTTAGTACATGATTAGGGTTATTTGCGAATGCCAGTTCCTGGCATCTGATGCTCAGAATTGACAAAAAATGCCTTGCATTTTCAGCGAAGCGTCCTCTATCAAATTGGGAAAACAAGAAAACAAAACTTCTTGTTACGAGGAAACGAGACAATTATTGTTTCCTGCACGTTGCTACGGTTATCGCACCCTTATTATAATTTAAATGACCTTTTGTTTTCTCTCATTTATTGATTTTGTTAAATGTAAATAAAAATCTCTTTTAAGAGAGTCCACAAACGTAATCCACGCAGAGATTACAATTATTCAAATTTAAAGCCAAGTATGGATTTCTGTTATATAATTTGATACACATGTTTTTGTATATCGAATTACAATAAACATAAACAAAGATTATGTTGAATAAATATAATTTTATGTTTGTTATGGGGACGTTTACCGCTTTTATACTGAAAGTCAGTTGATTAAAATAATATATTAAAAAATAATGAATACAAAATGGCCAACTGAACATAAATTAAACAAACATCAAGCGATCAGTCTTGGATTAAAATCTAAATGTTAAGTTCAAGTTGTCTCCAAGCGAAGAATAGCAGTCAGCGGTCAAAATGCAAAGTAAAAAACACATGATTACTTGTGATATGTATTTTGAATATGAGTTCAAATCAAACTAATTCTTCATGTAATGTAATCGAATCACAAGTTATCGTTTCTTGAACCCACCATTTAGTTTTATTCAAAATTGATCACCAAAAAATAACGAAACAATAACAATACTAACAATAAGTACAGATGATGATTCTGAACGATCATTACGTTACTGCCAATTTTTCTGAAACTTTCGGATATTTCCAAT
Source organism: Tribolium madens (assembly GCF_015345945.1). NCBI lineage: Eukaryota > Metazoa > Arthropoda > Insecta > Coleoptera > Tenebrionidae > Tribolium > Tribolium madens. The sequence continues at coordinate 6,497,309 of NW_025400995.1, read as the reverse complement.
GTTTACAAAACTGACGGGCAAGTAGTAACTTACTACAATAAATCTGCATTATAAAAAACTACACATACACCGTAACAAGATAATGGAACAATATTTACAATAAGTATGATTTTTATCACAATAAATTGCTTTATATTTACATAATGTGATTTATAATATTTGTTAATGATAAAGCAACATCATACATATGAATGAAATGGTCGAGAACAGTATAAAGTACATCGTAAGTACTTGATAAAATACAAAAAATGTTATGTCTAAATGGTGGGTTCATTCAAACCTTACGAAATACTGAGAACAATGTGATGAATTTATAAATTAATCAGAACTAAACACATAATAAATTTGTTTAAATTAACATTTTATTCTAGGATGTAGTTCCTGTGCGACTCCTCCCCAAGCTAATTTAAAAACTCTATTGCGCCATTTTATTGGAGGATCAAGCACAGCGTTAATAAACAAATACGGACCCGACAACTCCCTAAATAACCAGCCAATTACGAAATGAAATTTATTAAAAGGCAAGGAACCGTTCTGAAACAAAAACTCTCAAATTAACGAAACTCAACCACTTGAACTTACCTGAACTATACATAATAGGGTCCAATCACAGATAAACCATATTAAAATATGTACTAGGTAAAACACGCAAAAGTCCCATTGAAAAAGAACACCCACAGACCAAGCTGTGCAAGCCCCAATCATCATACACTCAGAAAGAGGTTCAAAAAGAATCACATACGGAATCATTGCAACTCGTAATTTTGCCCATCTTGTAAGACGGGCTTGGAAACTCTCAATATCACAAATGCCCGAATTCTGCATCGCCGGTTGGCTACTAATTGCAGTTCTCCATCCTCTTTTAATGTACGATTGTGCTATGAAGAAATCTTCAGCTAGATAGCATCCAAATGATTTTAAACCCCCCTGTTCCTCGAGAACAGGCTTTCGCATTAACGCTGACATGCCGGTGTGACAATTAGTCCGTACAAAATCAGCAGCTAAGTATATCCTAGATTGTGCTGTACCAAAATATATCTACAAAAAAACTGAACTGATGTCTTGAATTTTGTTATTTTAGCAAATTTAACCTTTTCTAATGTTGCCGCAAAACCGGGCCTGTCACAGGTGAAAGGTAGTTGATGAACCAATCCAGTCTTTTCATCCATGTGGTTAACCATGTCTAATAAAGTGTCTTCTTTCACTGAAAAGTATTTTAATATTTTATATATAGAATAAACTGATCTCGGAAAAAGTATGTTTTTGGAATAAATTTTTAGCCTTGTTTGGTTAAAGTACAAAAAGAAGAGCATTAATTTGCATCAAAAATTGACAAACTGGAAATTGTCTTTTAAAGGTCCACATCGCGTACGGAATGTTTTTTAATTATAATAGTAATGATATATTTGTAAAAATACTGTAAACTATTACGCAATTACTTTTTGCTTGCATTAGGATACTACTTGTAATTTTAATTCTTTTCGTTACGAATGTTACGGTACAATAATTTATTATTAATTAATAGATATATGATTAAAAATTTATCAAACATCTATTTCTTGCAACAATTATTGGGAAAAATATAAATAAAAAAATGACCGTGAAAAGAAAAGCGTCTATTTAAAAAACACATTTAAAAAAACATATTTCTTTTATTTATTATTTTGGTTAAATAACTGAAAAAAACGTAACTAAAGCTTATTCAAAAAAATGGTTTGCCCACTTAAATAGACTTTCAAATTAACATTAATAAAATTCCAGTTCTTTCGTTATCAACAGAAACAAATAGACTCGTCCCTTTGGGAAGGTTTCACTTTATTTAATTTACAGGAGTTAACCTTGAGTGTTTCAGCAACTTAACAAATATTTTCAATAACGTAATATTGCAAACATTTATTAATTGCTTTGTTTTCTTCAATAATAATACTCTTAAGGGTAACTGGCCGATATGTTAACGTAAAGAGCTACAGATTTGATTTTTTAGGTTGTCGTAAAAGCTACTTAAACGATTATTTTACTACGTGTGAATGCGTTACAATTGTAAAAAAAAGATAAAAAATAGTAAATGCTTGTTAACATCACTTGGCCTAAAATTTTTTTCACAATCAGGAATTTTTGTTACGTCAGTGCTTGAAGGTAATAAATTTATAGTGCATGAAACATCTCCATAAAAGTATTACATCGAAAACGTCACTTTAGAAGGACATCCTGTATACCTTTTAGGTTGTTTATAATTCGCAGAACTATAAAATATTATGCTGATTTATGTCTCAATTATAGGATATTTAAATATTTGAGTGGTTATTTGAACTCTTGTACCATTCCAACCTTATCAATATTATTTTTCATTCTAGAGAATGTAACTTTAATGATAAGATAAATTTTGTGTGTAATGATTTGTAAGAAAGATATTGTTTAACTTTGAGAAAACGATTTGTTTACTTTCCATAAATCTAAATACTCACTTCTTATGCCACTGTCGGATATGAGTATCAAGTCATATATGCTGGCTTCGTAAGCTCTATTCATGTTGTTAATTTTTGGGTTAACACCAACTAATGAACCACCAATGAACACATGAGCTGCGACTTTAGGATATTTTTCAATTAGTGTGTTTACAACTTTAATTGCGGGATCGGTTTCATCTTCTATGCAAAACAGAAGCTCGTACTGCAATCAGGAGGTTCTTGTTACTGTAAACAACGTGTGCTGATCAGTCTCACTTACCACAGGGTAGTTCATGGTAAAAAACGTTTCTAAATTTGTTGATAAATTGTTATCTACACCCATAAGCGGCTTTAGAATTGAAACTCCTGGACACGGTTCGTCAGGGGGAAGGTTTGATACTTTATTATGCAGCCTGTATTTACTGAAATTGTAGATTTGAGGTTAGGGTTGAAATGTCCCAGCATCACTTACCCATAGAATATTGCTATAAGATGTAAAAGCCACATAGCAAACCAAAAGATTATAAAAAATATCGCAAACACAGACGAAGGATAAATCATTGGCGCCATTCCATATATTTAAAAAATTTGGTCATCAATTTAATATTACTCTATATCACAATGTTTTACACATGTTGTTCCATTATTAGACTGGTTTATTTTAATCTTTCTCGGTTACAACTGACAACACGACTCATTCTATCAATTATAACTGAAGAAACGCGACTTGTCCACACGTTGTCATAGCGCTTCACCGCTACCGTCGCAATTTTGGAAATAGCTAAGAATAGTTAAATAGCTATATCGCAAAAATCCACAAAACACTACAGGCATGCGTAGTAACATTGTCATCAACACTGTTGCCACAACAACTCCAAACTTACAAGAATTTCAGTGGAAGTCAGTTTCAACCCACGGAAATTTTCACCACTTGGCTACACTGCACCACCCCCAAACAAAAACGCATGCGTTTTGAGGAAATTTTGGATTTAGACTTTTTTCTGGTTTAGGGCGTGTATTTGTTAATGGGATTTGCTATAAAAATTCCACCTGTTTAGAATTATAACAGTACTTAACTGTTTTTTTTTACTTTATCTTTCTTATCACATTCGATTGTTTCTTTGAAAGCTGAATCTGAAAATGAGCGATAACAATTTCACAAATTCCAAGTTACGAATTTTTCGCTAAATATTTTTTAAAATCAATCGAACTGACTCATGTTTTTATCAGTATGTATAACTTCCGCGATTTTCGATGAATCATCTCATTTATACGCTTAATGAAAGTGGGTTTTTGTTTTGTTTGACCTGTTTTACGTCATCTAAACTGAAAAAATAATTTTCTAGGACATGTTATATTGTTCATTGTATTAAAATTTTACTTAAGTTTTGTATTAGAAAAAACTTTTATTCTGTTACTGATAAGGAACAGCCGTTGTTGAAGACTAACTAATGTAATTAGATTTTATAAATACGCTGGTGTTTTTTTGGTTGCATAAAAACCGTTTAACATTTTAATTTACAAAATCAAATTACTGATATCTGAATATTTTAGTTAAATATTTGACAAAAACACAAAAAATAAAGATTGTTAAAATTCATTTGTTCAACTCAAGCAAAATATTCCAAAAAAATTAAAGAAATAATTGTTTAAAAATATGTAGTTTAAATGCAGTTGCATACTTACCTTATGTATCTATGTCTAAAAGGATTGTGTCGAGTTTAAAAATGCTTTTTCTAAATTATAATAAATTTATTAGAAACAATATTAAAATTGACTATGGTATGTCTGAATTGGTTCAAATATTTGAAACACTTTACAAATGAAGTAATATGATAAAGTTGCAAAATAAAGAGGTTCGGCATACGATATAATGAAACAATTTCTATAATATATCTATAGAGTCGTCTATATGACTATAATTTAAGTATAATAAATTTATTTTAAATAAAACCTCATTGTAAATAAAAACAAAAATAAAACAATTGTTTACAAAAGAATTTGGAGGCAAAATAATATATACAGGCAATTTCACTTGAAGCTCATCACAGTAAACCACAAACTAAATATTACATATTTAATATGAATCAGTGCATTATATATCTGAACATGCGACAGAACATTGATATATAACGAGTGTCGTTAGACCCAGGAGTCCTTGCCGGCCGGCACACTGGTGAGCTGCTGCTCGTCCAAGTGGTTAGCGTTGCCTAGGCTGGGTTGCCGATTCCGTTTCTTCTCCATGTTGACCTGCGCGTAGAGAGGTTCCGGCTGTAACACACTCTCAGTCAGAGACTAGTGCGTACAGCGTGCTCACCGCAACAGGCTCCCAACTTCTCACTTCATCATATCACACAAGAATCGAAAAAATTCTGAATATGTAAACGAGTGATTTGTCATATCTCAGGTCATGTTTTGTGTTTCAGGGTCCTCTATTAAAAAAAGTGTTTTACTGATGTATTTTTTATTATATTGTTGCTGTTTACATGTTCAAAATCGTTGTAAAAATTTGTACAAGTGCGTCTAGCAGCGGCTCGTGGGCTGCTGACATTTGAATGATATTACGTCGAAATATTGTACATGTGTATTACGTATAAGGAGTGAATAGACGAGCCGCCACCTGTGGTATTTATTGGTTAGTTCGTTTCGTTCCGAGTTCGAAAATTTGAGTGAATGAGTAATGAGTGAGTGAGTAAGCCTGTTGTAATGGACACGCTGTGCTGTTGGGCACACGGCTGCTGGGCAGGGCCTCTCGTATCAGCTTGAGCGCAGTCAACCAAAGGCCCTGAGCAGCTGCCACAGAGCCTTACCTGGGCACCGGTCGGCGTCGGCGACGACGCTGCTGCCAGGGCCTTCGCTCGCTGCCCACCCCACCACAACACAGCTCGTATCGTCTCAATGTTTACAAATCATATGCTACAGGTATAGATACAGACACAGCTAGTACATAGTGAGAGTACAAGGAAGACTACGCTCCAGACGAAATCAGTAAAAATGTAGTAAAAACTCTTACAGTCAAGGGCTCCATACATAATAATACGGAACAAAAGATGCTGCTACAAATCACCTACGACTGTACTTGTACTGTACATGAACATCGAGATTATTTAACAGTCTAAGTGAATGCCGTAATCGACGCTGAGACCGTCGTGTTCGTTAGTATACTATGAGATAGATGTACATGGAATGAGAGTTGCCATATTGCTAGCTTGAGCAAGAGTCTGTGCTCAGTCCAGATCCACCTTCACCAATATGTTTTTATTATTATTATTTTATGTTTTACTTTATTTTTTAAACGCGATCAATTGACACGGACGTGTAGGGTATGTGCAAGTGGCTTATTAGTGACTTACGGGAGGTGGGTTTGGACCAGGGCCAGGAGGATACGCTCGCCCCATCGAGGGTTGCGTTTCGGGGTATGCCATATCAGCCATCGGGATATCTTCATTCTAAAACAACACAACGCATTCCATATTTATTCCACTCAAACTCACCTAAAAAAGACCTACCCTTTGATATACCGGAGCCACGCCTCTAGCGCCTGGAGCCGACCGCTTCATCGTTCTATCCTCGTACCTTGTTCCACTCTGAGACGCCATAGGTCTATTCAATGTACTATTTGCATTATTAGGTGAATTAGGACCAGAATTTCTAGCTGCCACAGTCTTCGTCACAAAATCTTGTTCCTTCCATCCATGTTTTTTATAAACATCTCGCAAATCCTGATGCTGCCACATCGTGAACAATACTTGACCAGCAAACTTTAACACCCTGGGAGTATATTTCTGTCGCTGCCTTGTTATAGTCATCAGTCTTTCAACTCCACCTGCTTCTAATAGAGATCTCGAAAACTCGGCATTCTTCTTTATAACTTCGTTTAAAGTCGCAAGAACCGCCGCTATTGTGTCATCAGACGTCCCTTGATCATGTTGCGGATTTCCCGATGGCAGTTTCTGAACCAGATCACGCATAGCATATTTTCCTATTAACTCTTTATTACGTTGATCTATCGCTAAATTTCTGAGAGCCGTCGCTACAGCGCATACTACTCGATCAACCTCCATTCGTAACAATTCCACAAGAATTGGTAGTCCTTTTTCTTTACGTACAGCTGCACGGATTTCTATACTCGGCTGCCAATAACACGCTGCTAAATTTTGAAGAGCACCAGCAGCTGCTTCTAACGTTTCAGGATTTGAGCAACTCTGCAAAAGAGCTAAATATGATTGCACAACTTCCGGCTGCCAAAGAAGTTCCATTCCGCGAACCGGTTCACCTCGTGTTGCAGCACTGTTACCACCACCACTACCTGCAGTGGACACACCAGACGTACTCTCTTTTACTTCAGCTAATTGCGGGTCTTTCTTCTTTTTACTCCCTCCAAAACAACCAAGATTCTCACCTAAAACTTTTAATTAGAACAGTGCAGTGAATCTAACTATACACACCCTTCGAATTCGCGGCGATCCTACTTTGGGTTGGTAAAGGATTCTTATCGTAATTGGGGTCTTCGACTTCTTGGCAACGATAAGATAGGTTACGCAAAATACAGACGCAATTCTCGACGATCTTATTGCCTATGTTAGATTTGTCTATGGCACAGCGTACAACAAACAACAACGCATCAACCAGTCCTTCACATTCCCTTAATCTTTTTCTCGCGTATTCACCAGCTGAACTAACATTCCTAAGCACACCTGAAGCATTTCTGAATACTGTCGACCAACAAGTTTCCCCATGGTTTCCTTGAGGATCCCATCCCGAATGTGGTATTATTATATATGTAACGACAGTACTAATTCCATCGTCGATAATATTACGTTTGAGGTCTTCGCATGAGCTCATATTCCATATAACTCCCGTGACAAGCTCTTTGATTTCGGCTTCGTTGGATCTTCGTAGAAGGTTAATTAAGGCGGGTATTCCGCCAGAGTTTTTAATAGCTCTTTTATTCTCATCGTTTTGTCTTCCGTACGAAAGATTTCTCAATGCGCCGCATGCATTTCTATAAACTTCTACGCTTTCATGACTTAATAGTTTAACAAGAGGAGGTATGCCGCCAAGAGCTCTAGTCTTTTGTTTATTGGGGTCATCCATATAACAGAGATGTTGAAGATAGGCCGCTGCATTAGCTTTGATAACATTATTAGGATTATTAAGAAAACCAATGACTTCAGTCAGATTTGGATCACGCCAACGCATGCCTCTCTGGTCATCATCCCCACCTACACTACCAGGAGACGCCATATTATGAGCCCGGTTGTGTGGTAGAGCCATACTATGTCCATGTAAAGACATTTTACTCATATGTTTTTGTAATTCTTCATCTTCGAACATTCGCATGGGGGCTCCCACCGTAACTGGACCGTTTAGACTATCTTCATATGGACGTGAGTCGTAAGTTGGTCCTTGATGTACAGGGGCGGTGCCGTAAGGTGAAGGTGAGACGTACCCATAGACGACTCCAGGATCATCCTGGTACGGATCTAAGCCTATTGGACCCCCAGGCGACGGAGTCACCCTAAAATGTTCAGGCAATTCGTCATAGCCGGAGCTCAAATATTGAACTCCTGGCTGTGCGTTTATCGGAATAGGCGAGGGAGCTCCGCTATGCTCGCTCGGACTAGGAGGCGTAGGCGGCCGCTCTGCCCCTGGCGGGTACCCCATATATGCCCCATACGGATTCGGGTAGTGCTCGTAGTCTTGATAGTGAGGGTGTTGGTGATATTGCGAATACATATGGTGAGCTGGCTGTTCCATATAATCAACGTACTGATTCCTCGCGTGCCCGGGATGGGGGTACGAGCCTAACGGCACTGGAATGTACTCTCCCGGTTGAGCTTCTCCGAGCTGTTGCACTTCGCGTACGACTTTGGTCACAGTTGTCACTTGCTGAGTGGTTTGTTGCTTATGTGTGCGCACTAAAGGCTCATCACTATGAACAGACATATGGCTGGAATTTGGTGAATGTTCTGAATGTCCATTGCTATGCGTATGATAGGCTCCTTCGTTTACAGAACTTGAGGCGTCCGAACCCCTGCACATAAAATCACACATAATCATAAAAACGTTACAGACATTTAAAACATTAGAATACTCTCAAAACCGCATGCAGCAAACTTACTTATAATGCTGCATTTCGGGAACCTTCTCTTGCAATACTCGCCTAGAAACAATAAAAATGAACATGATGAATGGTACTTTTGACACGTTTTAAAAACCACACCTTGCAAGAAATAAAACGGCCCAAAACACGAGACATCACATTTTTGTTAACAATTCGAGGCCAACTTGCATTTGTGGTAGACATAATTAAGTGATTAATCGAAAACCCCAAAAAATGAATGATTCAATTGCAAATAGAAATAAGCAAGATGTGAATGAGCCCCCCTACCTTTGCGTGATTTCAGTATGTGTGATGCTGTGCTCTTGTCTTTGCTCCACTCGACGATTCACCAGGCTGCCAGTGTAAAAGCAATCAATGTTTTAGCGAAGCGATAACATTTTTAATGTCGTGCAAAAAGTAAGTCAATAAAAACACTAAATAAACAGTACAGTTTATTCATCGAAAATTAATCAAAGCTAATACAAGATATTTTATCAGGTTTGTTTAACTTGAAACACTACATTCCAATAAATGATAAGTAAATGATTAGTTCGGTTTTTACGGCTACTTACAGACAAGAATCCATAAGCTGATTACCAGACATGATGAAAGCTGTTACTTATTTTTTCCTGTGACATACATGCAAACAAACATTAGACATAAGCAACTAAATGAAATAGAATTTCTCGAATTATATTCATTTCAAAATAAAATCAAAAACATTGAAACAAACATAATTCTAGTGCGATTTGATACGAGATGTTATGTTAGTGGGTTAAGTGAAATGTGACACAATATAACCAAATAAAAGCCAAAGCACATACCTCTCGAATTATTAAAATCTGTTCAATTTTACACACTCTGCTTTTCTCTTAGCCATTAGGTTGTTAAATTCTGAAAAAAAAATAAGCAAATAATTAAAATTAAAAGATTATTCCTTAGAAATTTCTAATGTAGTTCATATTTTGATTTCTCTTTAAACATCCTAACAATACAATTCGTGTGAAAAAATTTAATGTCGCACCTTTTGATAAATTTTTTTTTTTGATATTCGTGACCGTTGAAACTGTTCACAATTGAATTTCTAAAGAAAATATCCAGAAACGATTTTAAGGAAAATAAGGAATTGATTTATAAATGACAATAGTTATGTGGTGGGGCGGGGCTAGAGTGTTTACATTCCATGGTTTGTAGTAAAGTGGCGACCTAAAAGCCGCAAATGCATATTTCCGCAAACTGACTCACTGGACATGGGGATATCTCGTCTTACGTATTTTAGCCATAAAAGCAATTATTTCCGGTGTAAAACACCTGCGACGTACCTTTCATGTTTTACTTGAGTCTATAAGGTCGAGGCACACAAGAGGTACAATGGAGAATACGTCACCAGAGAGCCGCCACTACTGTCACTCGTTCGCCGCAAAAATGAACCTTTTGTCACATTTCTTGACTGAGTACGATGCAGAAAATCAGCCAAAGTTAGTTTGAGAACAAATCCGGGCGAAAATTCCTCTTAATTTGCGGTTTTAACAATGAACAGACGACTTCGCTTACGGCACCAGTCAGACATCACTCCCACTCATGATGCATGCTGGGTAACTGCAGCTTTAATCGAAACATGCACAGGAGTTGAGAGATAAAGAGGTGTTTGGAGCGCTTCCAGCAATTAAAATCGAAGTTAAAACATTAAAGGTGGATCACTTAAGTCCTAGAAGATTACTACGACGATAATAATCACAGAAAATTTCAAAATTAATCAGTTTAAATTAAAGGTTTGAATTACCCGCGACAGGTGTACCAATAGTGGTGTCAGAATGACAGGTTGGTAACCAACAAATGTGATGACGGCGGTGAGTGGCTCAAAATTGTGTTTTATTCAATTTGAACAAATCTATTGTGTTGCTAGCAATTTGAAACAAACATGAGTTTAATCTAACTGACGACATTTCGGAGCAATTAACGCCGATTAAGGAAATTAAGAATATCACGCATGTGGCACTAATTATACAGCACACACCTCACTTTATTAGGATAATGTCGTCCTCAGCTATTTACATTCTTGATGTTAAGGGCAAGGTGAGGTTGTAAAAGATGCTACAGTTGCGTTCAATCTCTTTTTTAGGTTCTTATTTCACGGAACTACCGTGGCGATATAGACCTGGGGGTTATAGAAAAGTTCATGCCTTTGCTTATGGAAAAGGAGGAAGAGGGTCTCCTCACACCTCTACTCCAAACTGGCGATTGTACCTTTGCGTATATCAAAACAAACAATCTCTACATTGTAAGCACTACCAAGAAAAACGCAAACATTGCTTTAGTTTTTGTTTTCTTACACAAAATTGTGCAAGTTATGACTGAATATTTCAAAGAGCTTGAGGAGGAAAGTATTAGAGATAACTTCGTCGTGATTTATGAACTTCTTGACGAATTACTTGATTTTGGATACCCTCAAACCACTGATAGTAAAATTCTACAAGAGTATATCACACAGGAAGGCCATAAGTTAGAAATCCAGCCACGTATTCCCGTCGCGGTCACCAACGCTGTGTCATGGCGGTCAGAAGGGATCAAATATAGAAAAAACGAAGTATTTTTAGACGTTATAGAGTCTGTCAACCTCTTAGCTAATGCTAACGGTAACGTTTTACGAAGCGAGATTGTGGGGGCGATCAAAATGAGAGTTTACTTATCTGGAATGCCCGAATTACGTTTAGGTCTAAACGATAAAGTATTATTTGAAAGCACTGGTCGCGGGAAATCAAAATCGGTTGAATTAGAAGACGTCAAATTCCACCAGTGTGTGAGATTATCAAGATTTGAAATTGATAGGACAATATCTTTCATCCCACCGGACGGCGAATTCGAACTTATGTCCTACCGGTTGAACACACATGTTTGTAAAAATCTTGTTTAATTTCCTAAAATGATCATTTTCTTTAGGTAAAACCATTGATTTGGATCGAGTCTGTTATTGAACGTCATGCACACAGCCGTGTTGAATACATGATCAAAGCAAAGTCGCAATTCAAGCGACGATCGACAGCTAATAACGTCGAAATCGTAATTCCTGTACCCCACGATGCCGACTCGCCTAAATTTAAAACGACCATTGGAAGTGTTAAATACGCGCCTGAACAAAACGCAATTACTTGGACTATCAAATCATTTCCAGGTGGTAAGGAGTATTTAATGAGGGCTCATTTCGGATTACCTAGCGTCGAATGTGAAGACACTGAAGGCAAACCACCGATTCAAGTCAAATTTGAAATTCCATACTTCACAACGTCGGGAATTCAGGTTTGTTTTTTCGAGTTTTCTACATTTTTCCTCATTATTTGTTCCAGGTCCGCTATTTGAAAATTATTGAGAAAAGTGGGTACCAAGCCTTGCCGTGGGTGCGGTATATAACGCAAAATGGTGATTACCAATTGCGCACCAATTAAATATGATTTTACAGAAGATCATGTGTTGTAACAATTTTTGGCAAATATATTTTAAATGAATCAATGCGAGTTTTTTACGAATAATTTTTATTTTTCAGTCACTTATTATATAAATCACAAACAGGAAAAACTAATTAGAAAATATATATTAATAGAAACTTAAATTTAATTATAAATGCTAGCTAGACGAAAGTGATCAACTATTTACTGGCCAATTCATTTGACAACCAGTCCAAACCTTCATACAAGCCATCGCCTTGGGTTGCACAAGTTGCTTGAATGTACCACTGAAACAATAGTTTTTGCGTGCAAATTATGTAATAAAACGCGAATTTTATGATCCACGTTAAAAAATAACAGTACTTACGCGACGATTATGCAGTTGATTTAGATTCAATTTGTCGGTCAATTCTGCTGCTGTCATAGCATTAGGTAGATCTTGTTTATTGGCAAATACAAGCAAAACAGCGTCTCTCAATTCATCTTCCATCAGCTGTAATAAAAAATCAAGATTGTGGACACGTTTCTTAACCACTTGCCATATTTTTAAGCTCCTCTGCTGCCTCGCCTATCCGCTCCCTATCATTTGAATCAACAACATAAATCAACCCTTGAGTATTCTGATAGTAGTAGGACCACAACCGCCTGATTTTATTCTGACCACCCACGTCCCACACCGTGAACGAAATATTTTTATACTCTACAGTCTCAACATTAAATCCGATTGTCGGTATCGTTGTCACAACTTCCCCTAACTTTAATTTATACAAAACAGTAGTTTTACCTGCGGCATCTAACCCCACTATCAAACACGATGTTTAGATCTATCGTAAATAATCTTCCCATGCTTACCCATCAGTATTCTCATCTGTTTTCGGCCAAAAAGTCGCGAAAAGACTGTAGAAATGGTTAAACCCATTGTTTTTATTCAAAATATTGCAATAATAGAAACACAACAATTGAAACTAATGCCACGTCAATTTTGTACTATGCGCTAAATCCCTCCCTAGTCCATCTGTCAGTCGTTGTAAATATAGAGGGCGCTAGGCGAGACAGGCGCTAGATTTAAATTAACACTTACCATGTTTTGAAGCTCGGTTTCTGCCTCTCCGATTCGTTCGCGGTCGTTGGAATCCACGACAAAAATCAATCCTTGAGTATTCTGAAAATAATGACGCCACAATTTCCGAATCTTACTTTGGCCACCAACGTCCCACACCGTAAAGCAAATATTTTTGTACTCTACTGTTTCTACGTTAAATCCGATTGTTGGGATTGTAGTGACAATCTCGCCCAACTTTAATTTGTATAAAATTGTTGTTTTCCCAGCCGCGTCAAGACCCACTGGAAAACAAACCTATCTAGGACTTTCCTTTTACAAAGGTGTTAACCTTACCCATCAATATACGCATTTGTTTTTTACCGAAAAGCCGGGTCAAAACACTTGATATGGTGAGACCCATCGTAATTACTTTTTTTACTAATTATGGGATTTACAAAAAAACTTTTTGTTGATTAACACCGTTTTTAAAAAAACAACTCGATTGCCATTACACCATTCTTTCATCAAATGACGTATGACACCGACACGAAACTAACGCAAACGCCATCTCGTAACAACGATCATAAACAACCCTAATAACAAAAATTATAAATTCTTGGTATTTAAACACAAACAACAACAAAAACCATGAACTAGAAATGGCAATGAAAATAAACTTTATTCATACAAATGTAATATTCAAATATCAAATAGGACATTTCTTGATAAACTTACAGTTTTTTGTATAAATATAAAAATAAAGCAATTTAAAACCACTACTTCTTCTTAGGTGCGTATTCTAGTCCCCTTATGTATTTTGCCGGTATTTTATATTTCACTGAAACAAATCAAACGTAGATTGAAATTTCATAACGAGAGTAAAAAAAAACCTGTCAATAGATTGTGCACGAATAAAACTTGATTCCCTTGTATTAATACTTGATCACATTTTTTACCCAAGGGTCTACTTATACTGGTACTGGCAGCAACGCCATGTTGGCATTCTTTAGCAAAATCAGCGATTTGCACGCCAAATAACTCTAAGTTATCGACGAGAGTTACTTTCTTATTCCCCGAGCGTTGAGAAACTGTGATCGTTATTGGAGATACTTTTCCTTTATTGACCAACTCGGTATTTGCGGAAGTCACTTTGTAACATGACTTCATTGCTTCACACACTTTTTCCATCAGTTCTTCCCAAGTTATGTAATTTTCAGTTTTGCAAATTTTTACTAATGCTTTTTTGGGCTTAACCAACCTAAAACAAATAAATAAAAATGTGATAAGTGGTTTCATTTAAGTACCTTTTATTGTCTTCACTTTGACAGTCGTTCTTCTTTACGTATTCAACAACTTGTTTCCTAATTTCGGGCATTTGGACTGTGTCTCCTTTACTTGAAAAAAGACGAAATTGAGTCAAATTATAAACACTGACTAGACAACTTGGTTATGAATAGCAAAAAGCTCAACTTAATTTAAAAGTATGACATAATATAGATCCGTTTTCTGTTAATCACAACCAAGTGAATTTTTTAAATCATACTTTAATTGTGTATTTTCAAACAGAGGTAAAACTGTTGGCGTTATGATAAAGGATTCAGTGATACTGGTGGAGATGGTAGCTTCATCTTGTTCCTTTTTAGGCCTCAATGCAGGCTCAATGTAAAATTCCGCAAATTTTGGATGATCTCTATTGATGGCAGTGATTGATTCCACTCCTTTCTTAGCTTCTTTTATAGTAATTAGTCCTTCCTAAAAAAAAAATTATATAACAAAATAAAGACATTGCAAAACTGACCTTATACATAGCATCTAAAAATGGTTTGAGTTTTTTGTATGAAGTTTTTTTGATGTCAAGTGTTTTTCCGTCAGGGCACGTAGGTATCATTTGTAGTTTAAAAAAATTGGACGTCAAAATCGGGAGATTCAACGTTTTAGAATATTTAATAGCGACAAAAAAACAATAAGTTACAAGTTGATCCATTTCTTCAGTTGTGCATGGTTGTGGACTAGATTCTTGCGAATCTTCTTGCAAATTATGGTCATTTTGATCAGGTTCGACTGGTTCTTGAATAGCTTTAGTGGACCCCAACTCAGGAAAATCTTCATTTGTAAACTTGAGCCAATCTGGGGGTCCTAAATTCGCCAACTGAACATTATGTGTTCCTTCCACGGTACATAACTTATCGCCAAAAAAGTGATAAACTGTTAAACATTTTCCTCTTCCGCCCGATGCCAGCATATCGGAAGAACTTTGCGCTGTGACACCTACAGCAATGGCAGCTTGATTATCAGTGACGTTTACATAAGCCACAGCCTCCTCTGGTAAATTCCCATATTTGTTTCCAGGTGGTGTTATCACTCCTGGTAACATTAAATCAGCACCAGAAGTAAGGAATGACACGACTTGTGAATGCGTTGTGAAAAATGGCAGCATGTTTGGAAATTTCCAAAGTAAATAAACTGTCGGGAAAATTTTGCCATGCACCTCAAAAGCAATGGGGCATTTTTGGATTGTGTAAACATGGACAGTTTCGTTCGTGTGCGTAATTAATTTAATTGCATTCACTGTTTCTTTTTTCGGGAGCAAATCGTCGATGTTTGCTTCAGTGAGGTTAGGAAACGATTTCAGCAATCTCTCCTTGATGATTTTGCTATTAAATTAAATTATTAATAGTAGTAATATGAAAAAGGGTAAATTACCGATCAGATCCTTTAATTTGACTGTTTGTTTTGATTTTGATTGTTTTTCGAAACATCTTGATCACATGGAGAACGTTCAAAGCACACTTGACTAGAATAACTAGAATATTTCTCTTCTAACTTGTAAAAAATACCTGTGCCGAATTATTGGAACTAGAATGTAATAAACAATAATAAATTACATAACTATGGATTTACATTGAAAGTTTTTGTCGGGTTTCCGGTGTTTGTTTTCGTTTTTTCAAACCGGGAAGGGTAAATCTACCCCCAGGGTGTGTTGCCAACTTAGCAAACTGGAACTCTGTTTAGAAATCGATAAATATGCTGGAATTATTTTGTCGATTATGTAACTTAAGGCCAAAGAGAGTTCTAAATTAGACTATTGCGTTTTATGCAAGCCGTGAATGAAGTAAATAAAGTTCGTTAGCTTTTGCCAAATTTGGGGCATTTCGTTGTGTTGTTTCCCACTAGTTGTGCAGGTTGTGCACGTTGTGTTTTAGGTCCTGTTTTCCAGCTGATTTATTTTATGTTTGTTGATTGTGAATTGATATAATTGGAATTATGACGGAAAACATCGAAATTCGGACTATTGTGGGTAACAGGAATTTAAATACGGTTTCAGATAGCCCTGTTACCGATCCAGCATCTGGGGCAAAGGTTTGTTTTTGGATCTTAACAGATTTTTTTTAGTACTGTTTTAAAGCGCCCTTTTTGAACACAATTCAGTATGAGCAAGTTGTTGTTGTAGAAAAGTGCGATTTTTCGCCTTTTTCAGACACAATATGTTCGGAATTGATCAAGTAGAACAATAGAGATGAAAACTTTTTTGCTATTGTTTTGTTTATTTGGCGTTTTGCCTTGACTTTTCAAGGAATGTTAAATCTAATTCAGGGCCGATATTCTTAAATTATACTAAATTTATTTCTAGGGATTGGAAGGAACTAATGCCTTTGTCAGCCAAAGATCTAAGTTGGTAAGATATACATGTATATATGTATGCTTTACCTTCATTAGGTCTTTTTTTTAATTAATGCATGTTTTATGATTTCGCTTAATTTATAGTAAAACGCTACAATTACTGTTGACGTTGTTTTAATAAACACATAAATCACTCAATTAACATGATGCATATAATTTCTAAACGTCTTAAAACGCAGTGTTTTTATGTAAATACATTTTTAATTTATGCTTTATTGTAACTACTACTTGCTATTTAGCCACTGTAATTAATCTCGACACAATAAATTACTTCTGCACCATTCGTTATTTATAATTTAAAAAAAAAACTGGGGTCTGCTACTTTATTATCTTGTTTAACGTAATATGTTATCAGTTAATTACAGTAGAATTTTATCAAAGAATAAAGCCTCAAACGGTAAAACTTATCTAAAAAATCCCTCACATACCGTATAGACATGACCGAACAAGTTAATAATTTACAGGACCCCAAATCTTCTGGTGCTTTAAAAAAATCGAGCAGATATCGCAGCCGATCATTATCTGCCTCATCAACCGATTCCTACAGCTCTAGTAAGTGACAGAATCCTCACAATGACCCTAGTAACAAAGCCTTTTCAGCCTCTTGTACAGGCAGTAGTTCCGACGATGATGACGTTTCTCCGCGCGAAAAAATCCAGAAAAACACAGCGGGAAACTCCGATTTTTGCGTTCGTAATATAAACCAACACGCTTTTGGCCGGCGTGAAATTGAAATCGCGGAACAAGGTAATAAACAGCAAGCCCACAATCAAAAATCTTTCCTAATATTGCAGAAATGCCGGGGATTATGGCTCTGAGAAAGCGTGCAACTGACGATAAACCTCTCAAAAACGCCAAAATCGTGGGCTGCACTCACATCAATGCCCAAACGGCTGTTCTAATAGAAACCCTAGTTGCACTCGGGGCCAACGTTAGATGGGCTGCTTGCAATATTTACTCGACACAAGTAAAAAAACTCCAAAGACTCGCAATAAATTCTATCGCGTTTTTCTAGAATGAGGTAGCTGCGGCCTTGGCTGAAGCCGGGTTTTCGGTATTCGCGTGGCGAGGCGAAACCGAGGAGGACTTTTGGTGGTGTATAGACAAATGTGTCAACGCCGAAAATTGGCACCCTAACATGATTCTGGATGATGGTGGCGACGCCACGCATCTTATGCTAAAAAAGTACCCCGCTATGTTTAAAATGATCAAAGGCATCGTTGAAGAGAGCGTCACCGGGGTCCACCGCTTGTACCAATTGTCCAAAGCCGGGAAATTAACCGTACCGGCAATGAACGTCAACGATTCGGTCACTAAAACTAAATATGACAATCTGTACAGCTGTCGAGAGTCGATAATCGACAGGTACGGTCGGGTATTATTCATAAAACTCAAATGTTTATGCTGCAATTTTGTATATAATAATAAGTGATTGTTCGCCAGCTTGAAGCGTTCGACCGACGTCATGTTTGGGGGCAAACAGGTGGTGATTTGTGGGTATGGCGAGGTCGGGAAGGGTTGTTCCCAAGCATTGAAGGGTCTCGGTTGTGTCGTTTACGTCACCGAGATTGATCCAATTTGTGCCCTTCAAGCTAGGTTCGTTGTCTTGTTTTGTGGTCCTTTATATCTGACATTGCTTGTAGTATGGACGGATATCGCGTCGTAAAGCTAAACGAAGTCATTCGCAATGTAGATATAGTGATAACGGCAACAGGGAACAAAAACGTTGTAACGCGTGAGCATATGGACAAAATGAAAAACGGCTGCATTGTCTGTAACATGGGTCATTCCAACACTGAGATTGATGTTGTAAGTTGGGTTCATACGACACGACTTTGGGTACATCTTTCGTCTTGTAGAATAGTTTGAGAGCGCCTGATTTGACTTGGGAAAAAGTTCGTTCACAGGTAGACCATGTTATATGGCCTGATGGTAAAAGAATTATTCTTTTAGCAGAAGGAAGATTAGTTAATTTAAGTTGTTCAAGTTTGCCATCTTTTGTTGTTTCTATAACATCAGCAACTCAAGCTCTTGCTTTGATTGAGCTTTTCAACGCCCCGGCAGGGCGTTACAAATCTGACGTTTATCTTTTACCGAAAAAAATGGGTACTGTTTTTATATGTTTGAATGAGAAAAAAATTAATCGAGTTTTATAGATGAATACGTAGCGAGCTTACATTTACCGACTTTTGATGCCCACTTGACTGAATTGACGGACGAACAGGCTAAATATATGGGCCTAAATAAAGCTGGGCCTTTCAAGCCTAACTATTATAGGTAAGTGAGTTTTGTTAAGTTTACATTTATTGCTATTTTTGTTTAAGGTATTAAAAATATAAAGTTTTATCCATAATAAACGGGGTGAAGGAATAAAGGAACACGGTAGCATTAAGTCAATGTTAGTTGTTGCCAGATAGTTTAGCTAATAATAAATGCAGGATTCGTTTTATAAAGTACAGGTTCTTAGAATTGTTGATCATTTTAATGGTTGCTCAAACAATTCGTGTTTCATAAATTTACTGAATCAAAAGTATTACTTAACACAAACAGTATTTTTTCGCTATAGTTTTTATCCACATATCTCAGACGTTTATGAAACATTAATTGTGAATAAGTTACATTGTTTTAACTGTTGATTCATGGCTAAGGCATCTGATTTTATTTAATTTTAATAAAGATTGACGCAACGTTAAAACGCCTTCCCATGAATTAAAAGATTTTATGAAAATACATTACTTACATGTAAAATTGCTCCTGATTTGTGCTTTTTACAGTTTGAAACTGCGTTTCACTAATATACAAAACTCGTGCATATGTAATCACTTCAGCAGGTCTAATATATCATGTTTTAGTTGGATTAAGTTACTTACTTGACTCATTTAGATTTTATTAATGAATTAATTGTAAGTGAATTTGCGACGAGTTCAATGGTTTGTTTATTAATCTCATCCCAAACACTAGTCCAGTTGAATTAATACGCTTTTTTATTAGTAGTGCCAACATCCACTAGCACATAGTAAAAATAATTTATATGCAACCAGTTTGTTTAGCCGTTTTGACGTTAGTGATTTTGGAAAGTATTATTTTATAATGAGGATTTTTTACGATCCTCCACATTTTAAATTATTATTGTTATTGTCAATATTACGACAAATTGTTACAAGTTAATTGCTCTACTTGAAGAAATTACTGAAGCAATTATACTCACAATAACTTGCCTTTTTCAACTTACAGCAGAGCAATCAACAACTCTTGTTAATAGACCGGAATTGTCATTCTGTTTTTGAAGGCTGTATTAAAAGTATTCATTTGTTGTTTTTTTTTTGACTTACATCTTTCAAACACAGAACTTTCACATTTTTAAACGTACCTACTGTATACAAATTATCTTTAGAATCTATGTCTTTTTTCAAAATTTAATTTTAAATCCACAAATCACGTCATTCACAATGGAGCGACTTTTGAGTCACTTTTTATGCCGTGAAATATAGAAATTACTACGTGAAACTGTTTTATTTTTATTCCTAAATCAATTTTATCGTAATCAAGATTTAGCTGGACGACTGTATTGCATAGACTCTAAAATGACGTAATAAAACATAACCCCACAGAAGAACAGAGATAAACATAACCTACAAAAAGCAGTGTAGAGTGTAGTTGTCATTTTTTTAATTAATTAATGTAGTTAGTCTTATATTTAAAATGAATCATGTTTACAAAGTACCTGTAATCCCTCAAAACTTGAATAAACAGGAAACAATCGTTCAGGTAGCTGAAGTATTAAATCATTTAACTAACGTAACAGATGACATATTAAAACATATTAATAACAGAATTGAATCTAGTAGCAAAAAGCTATCAAACATATCCGAAAGAGTCGATAAAGTGAAAATGAAAATAAACAAATTAAATGGTGCGAAGAAAGCAACTCAAGTATTTTCAAGTTGTAAATACCCAGCGTCTGATACAAATCAGCCCTATATTTCAATATTTAGTGACGTTAAGCCTCCTGAATTAACAAGGCATAAAGTGAAACAGAAAAAAGTTGTATTTAACGATGAACATGTAGATAAGCTGTATATCTACCACGTGAAACTAAAAAAAAATGAGAATAAAGAGACCTTTGGAGGTTTAGGGGAAATCCCCAAAGATTCCGAATGTGTGAATGATTTATTACTTTACAATTCCGGAAAAAACCTATACACGAACTTTGTCATGTCCGACCCATTGGAAAACTCTCAGCAAATCAAAGAACAAGAACATAATGACAGTTCAAGTATAGGAGCAGCCCCTTACTCTATCAGCGAAAGGTCCACCCTGACTCGCTCATCCACCCAGAATTACTTCTACACCCCCAATTTGGGGGAAGTACCAGCTCTCGATGTCCCATTAGATCTGCCTGATTTACCCAACATTGCTGACGACCTGAGATACGACACTGAACTCGGCCCAGGGATCGCCCCCTCAGTAACCACGACTCCAAATATTCCCGATTTGCCAGTAATTGAGCAGGCCAACACCCAACTGAAGGAAGATTCCCCCGAAGTGGAACTTCCACCACCCCCTCCGCCCTCAATACCCATCGAGAAAATTGAACAAAGAATTCCTGACAAGGTCGAGACACCTAAACCGCCAACTCCGCCCCCTGAACAGCTTGAAGAACCTCCGAAAATAACCGAATTACCGCAGCTGGATGTGCGTGCAAGTCTGATGGAAGCTATCAGAAAAGCAGGAGGGGCGAAAAACTTGAAATCAACAAGTACGGAGCGGAGCCACACAACGGCAAAACCCGTGGTTAGTTTAACAATTACTGGTTTTTGTTCATTTCATATTGTTTTTGCAGAGTGGAGGCGACCTGATGGCCGATTTACATGCGAAGTTATCAATGCGTAGGAAAGGCATCTCAGGCACTAAAAAACAAGAGACTGTGGATGCGAGTAGTGCTTTGGAAAAAATTTCAGCTATGATTCCGCCTCCCATTCGAACTGAGAGCAACGAGAATAATGCTGAAGATGAAGACTGGGATGATTAGTTCATTTAATATTAATGGATTAATATATATTTTATATCAACACAGTTTTTGTTATCAATAAATATTATCATGTTTCATAGTTATATTATTTGGGGTCCTACATCCATGAATAAAGAAGTGGAATTAAACAAATCTAAGGTATCTATTCCATGCCATTTGAAAGTACAATTTACACAATAAATTAATAGAAAATAAATAATATCGAACTAACTGCAGGAATAACAAACTGAGATATTCTGATCATACCTAAAAAAACGAGTTTTTTTAATTTTTGACAATGGGGAAAAATCAAGCTACTCACGTAGGAAATGAGCAGTTATTACAAAACCCACTACTGCATTTATAGCACATATTTGTGCATTGCAAACATAACGTGTGTTCACAGTAATTACACATCACATCCGTGGGGGCTTCTTTTGAGCACACTGTACACAGCGAGTTTGTTTCCTACAAAAGACATTACAAAAATGATTGCCACCGAATAATATTCTACCTCATTCTTTTCGCGTTTTGAAGCCCCTTGATATAATAATTGTAGAGTCCGCTCTGAAAACAGTAAATAAAAAACTAACATAACCTCAAATGTAATTACCTGACGATGACGAGCGGATTTTTCGCGATTTTGATATACTATTTAGTTGTTTCTTTATCGGCTGTATAATGTCATAGTCAGGACATGACCGTTTTGGCATTTTTTCCTGTTTTGTATTTACAACATTTCAAATTCTTACACTCTGTAAACGCGCCTGTCAAAAATGTATTCAGTGTTGCCAAAATGCGTAATTATTATTGAGAAAAAAGCGCGAGATTCAACATTTGTTGTGATATACAGTGTGGCAAATGAGAAAAAAATAACACTACAAGAAGCAAAATTAGATGCGTGCCTGTTTTATTTTTATACACAAAATAATTATGTTCAGCATTTTCTAATCCAATGTATTTTCCTTACTTTATGTATATTAACTTTTTTATTATTGTTAATATTGTATTATTTTATTATAATGACCGGACCTGATCTGATCTAACAATAATAAACAAATTTCTAGCGGTTTTGACATACAATTTTGATGTTTTTTTACCGGTTGCATTGAATAAGTTACACTGTGTAACATATTCAATGCCGGTTGTATAATGTTATAGTCAAAACATGGCCGTTTTGACATTTTTTACCGTTTTGTAGTTACAACATACGAAAAAACGGGAGATTCAAAATTTGTTGTGATATACAGAGTGGTGAATAAAACAAAAAAAAATTTACACAAGAAGCAAGCTTAATTGCGTGTGTGCTTTATTTTTATACATGGAATAAGTATGTTAAACACTTTCTAATTCAGTAACGCAAATATGCTTTTTATTTTCCTTAAACTTAATTAAAATTAACTTTTTTATTATTTGTAACACACTTTGGTATTTTACTACCTATAGTGTCAGTTAACGTGAGAGCATTTTTTTAAATATTTTATTTCACTTAAAATTATTATTACACTTATTTTAATTTTTTTAACTTCACTTTTACAATTATTTCAATAAATTTACAATATTACGAATGGCTAACACCAGACTAAGACCAGACTAAGACTGAAATGCGTGTGTCCTAACTTGAATTTATAATAAGAATTACTGCAAGGGTTGCAAGGTTGATTGAGTGAGAAGCACGTTTCCTTATGGAAGCTTCTATGCTGATCCCTATGGCTGATCCATACGCACGGGATGGAGATAATATGTCGCTTGTATTTACATTATTACTTTTGTATTAGTTGTCTATTTCTGTAAAGTGTTTTGTTGAATGTATTTTTTGTAAATGGTAATAAACCATCATTACAATAATTAGATTATATTTTCTTTTTCCTCTTGTCTACTGGTATAATCAATTGAGGATAATCGTTGCATTTTCCTTCAATCATTTGCTATAGTATATCATCGACGTTCAAGCAGAAATTGAGCCATTTTCTTTTTTTTTTTCCTTTCCAATAATAAAGTTGTAAAGCCATTTTAAAATTTTTGACAATACCACAATAATTAATAACGTAGCCATTATACTATAAACGGTAATGGCATCATCGTATGAACAAATATGTTTATACTAAATAGTAGTCTAATATGCGTAACTCTTAACCTCAGATTATTATGCCAATTTTTTTTAGTCATTTTCGTATTTTCTATGCATTTTTTTCAACAAAAACCACAGATTCAGTTACGTCTGGCTCACATTTTTAAAAAATAGAGTAGTTTCCATAAAAAATTGAAGTTTCAATAGATACAAAATTGGCTTAAAAACAGGTCATTTTTTACAATGATTTGTGTTTTTAAACAGGCCTCAAAAGGCTGTTCTTCAAACTCAACAAAATTCAACGACTAAAACTTGAAAATTGACTCATTTTTCTAAAAATTGATGTTTTTAGGAAAATCTGAGTTAGAAAAAAAGAGTTAGCGTAAAAAGTCAAACTCAACGTTGTTTTTTGATGTTTTAGTTGAAATACGGGTTTTTGTTAAAAACTAATCCATAGAAAATAGGAAAACGACTAAGAAAACTAGGCTTAATCTGAGTCAAAAAGTTACACATACAAGACTAATCTAAATACGTTTTTATTTGAACTGTTTAAATCAAGAAATTTTAAAATTGAAATGTTAATTATCTCAATTTCATTGTGGAGTTCTGCTTGAACGCCCACGAAGGTGTTTTCGTTTCTTTTTTATAGGTTTAAACGAGAGCAAAAAAAACGATGAAACAGGTAAGTATGCAACCTTCATCTTCGTAACTGTTTTGGACACCGCAAACAATAATTTTCTCGGTTATTGCAAATAAAATTTCAATAATATTTCACCGATTATTTAAGTATTACGAAAAATGACGCCACTGTATTTTATTTATTTCAGGAAAAACCATTAGGCTTAAAATATGCTATCGCCTTAATCCAAATTTAAGGTACTTACCTATTAATTAGTATTTAAGATAAGATTAAGATACACACCTAGATATTAATTATATTCCTGGATGATTTACAAACGATCAATGAAGAGAAAATTTTTAGAACAATTGTTGGGTTTGGCGAATACGAAAGTAAAATGTATTCTAAAGGTTTAACCCCGATTTTTTTGTAAAAAGACAACTCAAATCACCAGTAGGTTCCTAAACCCCCTATTCCCTGTAGAGTAATTATTTTTCCACATAATATAAGTGAGTTTTTAAGTACGATAAAAGGGAAAAAGAATGTCCCATTATGCTTGTATGACTGCTGAAACTTTCTCTCAAAAGGAAGCGAGATGTAGGTCATGCCTTGACACTGAACGCAACCAGCGCACCAGAAACACCAATAGCGGTTGTCAAAATGTGTTCCACAAACACGTACATACGTACACATGAGCTTCTACCTACCTGTTGTTTTTGACGGCTGCTCTTTCATCTTTAACCGTCATAAGCCTGCTCTAAAAAAACAGGAAATAACTTACTTACATGTTATTATTTAATTTTGAGCAAAATGGGTAGCAACGAAAACAAATTTCATTCAAAACTGACTAAACCGTTACAAAATCTCAGACTTACTATTTTTTTAATCTCATCCTCGAGTTAAGTCAAAAAAAAATCAGAAACTAATAAGGATAATGATTTGTATTTTTTCGTTACATTTAAAGAAGATGTGGGTATTTCTGTGGGTATTTTTCTATTTTCGAACCCCTTTCGATAGTTCGTTACACTTGTACAATTCTACGACTGTGGAAGAACTAATACACACAGTTTTAGAGAAATCTGGGCCACGTCCGCATCCGGATTCTATGCACTGTCCACCGACCTTGAAATTGCTTACTAGATCGATTTTTGACGGATTTTTCACCGACTTTCTACTGTCTTTAGTTCAAACCGCCGTAAATATAGTTCAGCATAACATAAACATAATAAAACATTGTGTTCCGAATTTTTGATTTATCAACACAATAATAAATCAATTTTCATACTTATTTGTTATTAACATCTTTTTTATTTTATTGATAACATTTGCAATTTTCATAAAAATAACCCTGCCCATTTTTCAATCTGGCTCAAAAAATAGAAATGCAACAAAACATTTTTAATTAATAATTGCCTAGTTATTAAGTGGGTTAAGCAATGGACGACTATAGATAATTGTATTTAAAAAATCTCAAGAAAAACTAGGTAAAGTTTAATTGAAGCCTCATTATGTAAAACGCTGGAGTATTGTTTGAAACTTGCGTTTCGCCCAATATTTTTCTGAATCTGTTTTTCGCTTCGAAATAAAATAAATTCAATGTTGGAAAAATCATGAAGGCATCTAGGACACTAGCATGAGTCAAACCAATTATTTTCTACATATTATACCTCCAGAAATAGACAATTAACCACTTTTTCTATTGTGTATTGTATTAAATTTAAACCGCAGCTCAGGAAGTGCCGGAATTGGTTATTGTATAAGAATGGTCGACTAACTAGAAATTTTAAAATAGTATATATCAATGTACGTGTAATATGCATCACCGTGTTTAAATTTCACATGTGTGAATTAATTCATTTCTTTCACAGCATAATATCACTATTTTCTCATATCCGGGTGCATTGATATGGGTCCCCGATTGTACCACGAGTGAAAGCTATATGAGTAAGACAAAATTTGCGTCATTCAATTTTCCATAAGGATAGAATCCCGACAATATGCGTAATATTTGTCATATGGGTAAATAAAATTTCATTAAGCAATAGCTATTACACTATCACTAAATGCAGGTTGGCGTGCTATTCATAACTGGTGATAATAGATTTCAAGTTTTTACTGCTAATATCTTTAAAGACAAACATACACAACTACATTTAGACCAAAACACGCAATATTTTTTTAAACTGGTGAAAAATATTTGATTGCAAAAACAGTTAATTTGGACCGGGAGTACTGTTATTAAATAATGAAACACATTTCATTCATATTCGAATGTAATTACTCATATATTTTACGAAAAGATAATTATATCGGTCATTTTTGTCTTTAATATTTAAGTGAATTTAGTTCCGTTTGAGTAAAATCTAAGAAGTTCCGTTACGGTATTAATTAGTTCATATTGCTCTGATTTTCATAGAGCATTGGTTGTCGGTGGTTTTTGGGGTGTAACGCTACTATATACATATCCATAAGACGCGGCTAAATAACTGAAGATATTTCGAATGTATCTCCAAATTGTGCAAATATTTATTAAGTACTTTTTTTAATTAAATTCTAGTTATTCAATAATAGAATATCTCTAGGGACGAATTTTGGGAAAATTCGAAAGAGTAATTGCTAAATTCCGGGTGAAGCCGGCGTCCGGCAGGCCGAACGAAAGTGATTTGCATGTGGCGTCATCGGCGTCAAATTTTGGAATCCGTTTACAAATAATATCCAGGTGTTTTCACAGAAACTGAACAACTAAGTTCTTCAGAAAGCCTCAGCAATGCTCCACTAGTGGTTCTTCATGAGAGTGGGGACCAACTTTCACGTCAATATAAAACCAACGGAAGAATTTAAAGTGTATTACTTTTCACCCAACTGTTGTAGTTAATGTGTTGAGAAAAATTGTGGACTTGAGAGGGATTGCAGTGTTAGTGTTTAGTGATCAGTGATTAGGATTTATGACTTTTTTATTTTTGTGTTAATCTGATCGACAATTTCGGATTAATAAAGTAAGTAATGAAAAGTAAATTTACGTAAAAAGTGCAGTGGATGAGTTTTTCTGGAAATGTTGTTTCCGGATTTTAATGAAACTGCATGTATTGGTGAAAGGATTTTTTGATATGAGCGCAACAACCCCTGCAAGTGATAATGACATAAGTGAGTTAGTATTGAGCTAATTAAAAATGTAACAAATTATGATTGCTTAGGTTGCTATAATATCTCTCTGTGTAAATGATGCTTTATTGAGCACACAGTGGAAATGAAAGCAAGGCAGTATGTCAATGGACTTGCCAGCCGCAGACTTAGCTTAACACTGACGACACGAATAGATGCCATCGTAAACATGCTAATTATTCATCGATTATTATTACTATTTGTTATTTCACATAATTGCTTACTTGATGAAAAATCCACACTTTGTAGTATTGTTATCGTCACGAAAGAACAATTTTGAAACTTTCAGTAATTTTCAAGTGTTTTGAACCACCGTTCAACTCTTTGCCGAAAAACAATAAAAAAGAGAAAACCATTTAATTAAGTATACAGAATAAACAATAGCGTCAACCATAACGATTATTCCGAAAGTTTCTTTCATACATTTTTTTCAATTCAGAACATTGTTTCAGACTTTAGCTAATGACAGAAATTATAATTTTACATTTGATGAAAAGAACAGGTTGTATCATCATGTACATACATACATACCAAATTAGAACGGCGCGAATGCGTATGCCACTTTCTAAGAGTTTAGAGAAATGTCGGTCGTCGGTGGTCGCTGATGATGAGAAATAGATAATTCCTTGCTCCGGTACATCGGTATTTGCATTTCTCTTGCTGTTTATTAGAACATACTTATTATAAAATAGATGTAACCCAATGTCGCGTGTCTCAAGATTGAGTAACACAGTGTCAATGCTTTTTGTTATTGATGATACTTAATTTTTTTTTTTGATAATACATAATTGATAATAAATGGTAATAATAATTCGTTGAAGGGAAGGGTGGGATAATAAATGATCGAAGATGGTCTTCGGATGTATGATGCGGGATGCTAAACTGTGCTTGCAGAGTATGTCAGTAGGTCATAATCTGTCAGGTGCGGAGGAAGTGGTGAGGCAGCAGTTGAAGCGAACAGCTTTGAAACGCTCCGTATTTTGTAAAATAAATTGCTATTAAGAGGATAGATATGTTTTGACGGGTAGTTTATTGGTTTCAGAACTGGCACACCGAATACGATGACTGTGTCATTAAAACTTTTCACCTTTGGGATATTAACCGGACTGATTTGGACGGTGAGTGAATGTTTTCACTTGTGTCGGTAATTATGTAAATTTTGTTATACAGGAGATACGGTGTGATGCTCCACTTTCCGATTCGGCGTCTTTACCTTTAGAGCATAGAGGTGTGTATGGGCCCCCTTTATCAGGTCCGGGGTATGCGCCACCGGCGATATTACAAGGCGGTGGAGGAGGATCCTCGGATGATCCTTGGCCTCTAGCAACTCCTGACATGCCTCAAATAAAACATTTACAAGTGCAGTGTGAAAAGACACATATGCGTGTCAACATTGAATTTGATCGTCCGTTTTACGGAATGATTTTTTCGAAAGGATTTTACAGTGACCCACACTGTGTTCACCTCAAACCAGGCACTGGACATTTGAGTGCAACGTTCGAAATATTTCTAAACAGTTGTGGGATGTCCTCATCCGCAAATCACAATGCGGGTAATTATGGAGGTCCAACACCTAGTGGTAGTTACGTGGAAAACACCATTATTATCCAATATGATCCTTATGTACAAGAAGTGTGGGATCAAGCTCGCAAACTACGTTGCACTTGGTACGATTTTTACGAAAAGGCGGTCACGTTCCGACCATTCCAAGTGGACATGTTGCATGCGGTCACAGCTAACTTCTTAGGTGATAATTTGCAATGTTGGATGCAAATCCAAGTTGGAAAAGGACCTTGGGCTTCGGAAGTCTCCGGAATCGTCAAAATCGGCCAAACAATGACTATGGTTTTAGCCATCAAAGATGATGAAAACAAATTTGACATGTTAGTACGCAACTGTGTGGCTCATGATGGAAAACGAGCCCCTATTCAATTAGTCGACCAATACGGATGCGTTGTGAGACCGAAAATTATGAGCAAATTCCAGAAAATTAAGAACTTCGGACCATCGGCTTCCGTTGTGTCATTTGCATATTTCCAAGCTTTCAAATTCCCCGATTCCATGAATGTACATTTCCAATGTGTCATCCAAGTCTGTCGATACAATTGTCCTGAGCCCAAATGCGGAAATCACGGTCTAAGTCTGAGCAGTGAATATGGACCTCCTCCACTAGGAAATTCTCTTGGTAGTGGAGACTTCGGTGGTCACGGCGGTAACATTAACGCCGAATACGCTTCTCAGTCTCTTTCCGAATACGGCGTTCCTCCGGCATTTCCAGACCCTAGACACCCCTCAGGTCCAACTGGCGCTTACTCTGATAACAATCCTGATGTTGTACCTGCACCACAGTCTCAAATCTCATCATCTTCAACATCAAATCCACCAAACTTGTCATCACCAGCTCCGCAAATTTCCGCACAAAGTAGCAGTGATATTCATTTGCCACCTCCACCGCCTCCGGGACACCACGGAGTGTACAACACAGTGAAACGAAAAAGTAGTGTTCCTGAAGAGTTTGAAGGAAATTTAGCAACTCTCGGAGGAAGGCCCCGGTCTGTTGAAAACATTCCGGCCGAATTGCAAGGTGCAAGAAAAAGACGCAGTCTTGAATCTATAAACATTGTTGTTAACCATGTTTATAAACGAGAAGCTCAAGAAATGACTGACGTTAATACTAGTCGAACGATTCAAGTAGTCGCCCCCGGTGATGTCAATTTCGCACTAAACCCATCACAAAGTAACGAAACTGTAGTCATTCAATCGGCTTCGTCGTCAGACCCAGAGACAATTTGTATGTCTGTTCCAAGCTTTGTAGCTGGATTAGTTATGCTTCTTTTGGTACTAATTGTTGCTAGTTTAGTAGCTGCATTTTTATTTGTTCGCGTTCGGGCTATTGATCGAAAAGGCATAGCAACGGTCTTTGCAGGAGCTCGGGCATATGATAACGCCGAGTTTGTGAAAGTGGCTAATTGACAATCTATATAACAAATCAGCAAAGGTACATTCCGAAGATTCCAAAGATGTTCAGGTCAATCCAGTGATTGTGCGTATGAATCTACCGGCCAATGTGCGGTCATTTTTTCACCCTTCCCTCTCACCCCCTTTCTCGAACTGTTTTCAACATGACGTTTCTTTATCATTTAAAGATATTTCGTTAATTATTTATTATCTCATTAAACACTTGTGCTCACAAGCGGCGCTTGACGCCGTTGTCAGCATGACCTAATGTTTGTTATTATTTATATAATACTTAGGTTATTTTTTTATTAAGTACTTAGGTTTTGTCATTTATAAACCAGAATAAGTGTAATTTAACACTGTATAATGTACTACTTGAGAGTATGATTGTAAGATATTTGTTTGAAAAACATATTAATTATTTATTAATATTTCTAAGTTTATTTTGCTCATGTTAGAGCAACTGTTTCCACTGCCCCAGACATACTACATCAACAGGTGCAGAAACTAGTCTTGTAGTTAGAACATAGTCTTCATGTAAATACATATTTGTATCAAAATACTCAGAATAAAAGTAAACAAATTTAATTATTCAAAATGAAATTTTTAGATTCATATAAAAATCAAATTAAGACATCATGACACCCACATTTTAAAACTACAAATGCTTAAAGTAACATTTAACACCATTTAAATGTAAAGGTTTGTTAAAAAATGTAAATATAGGTTCTTTATCGCAAAAAGAAAACATTTCTTTTTAATTAAAACCACAAAAAAAAGAGAAATGATTTTCAAGGACAGGGACAAATTAAATGTGGCCGCTGAATTCTACTTTTTAATAGAAAAATATTTATTTTAGTACTAGATATAAAATATTGTATGTATTGATGAGGACTCATAAAAACAATTTCAAACTAAAATTTTGTTTTTTTTTTCTCAGAATTTATATCAACATATCAAATGATAAAATATTACGGATCTTTTAGCACAGTTATAATTTATAAATTATACATATAGGTATGTACATATTTGAACTTTCACTCTTGCTCCATAATACAATAACCTAAATTTAAAAATATGCTAAAAAAATAATTTTTAATTAGCTACTTAAACTAAATTTCCAAAAGCTACTTTCAATATTCATAATAATAAAAACGCAAATATTATTTTATGGGCTTCCCACAACCTGAATACCATTGGCACACTTTTAGTGTAGGCAACACAAAATGCGCGTGCTTGTAGTGCGAACTCTAGTGGTTATTTCATTAAATGTTTTGTTAATACAAAGCGGATACATAAGAGGTCGCTCAAATTGAAAAAGCAAATAATTTTTAAACATTCAAATAAGTGCAAAAATATTATGAATTTTACAGTAAATTACTTGGCGAATGTATTAGTTAATGTAATAAATAATAAATTCAAAATTATAATCTCCTATAAGACTAAAAATGCAATTTATTTATACAAAAAATAAAAAAAAATGTTAAAATATGTAAAAGTTGTTTTTATGATTTTGTTCATCAGAAAGATGTGTGATCCAAAAATATGAGTAGCCAATAGTACATTATATTTATTTTCTGCAGATTTAAAAATAATCTGAAAATTTTCATTTTGATCTATTTACGTAACCATCAGTTATGTCGTTTGTTGAACGAGTTTTTATTTAGGTTGTTCCAAGATAATATTTACAGCCTGATAATTATTACCAAACTTTACCAAAAGATGTAATTCAAACAAAACAAAAAGCGCGTAACAAGGTTTAAGAAAAAAAGAAATGGACCATGTAAGTAAATAGGTAGGTACTGTAAAATTCAGTAAAAATACCTGCGGATATACTTAGCATTGAACCACTATTTTTTTCATTTTGTATTATAAAATTAATAATTTGATCGTTTATAAATTGTTTCGGATTCTTATTATTTATAAAGCGAGAACACTCACAAATCTTGTTTATTCAAGGTTGAAATTTAAATTTAGAGAAATTTATAATTTCAAATGTGACATTGAAAGCTTTTTTGATAGGTATTATGAAATGAAAAACAGCAGTTGTTTCTTAAATAAATATTAAATATTTCCTGAGTAAAAAAATGAAGAATGCGTTGTTATTTGTAAAAGTATAGTTAACGACTTCCTCAAATGTATTCTGTAGGAGTCATTTCGTTAATTTCGTATGTATTTATTGAGTGCAATAATTAAAAAATGGCGCACCAAGTAGACATGTTACATCCACAGAGATAAAATACTTGGAGTATGCTGACACCAAAACACATTGTAACCTTCATTATTATGAGGTAATAGTAATACAATAACACATTATCTATTCTGCTTCCATTTTCTGCTACAATTTTACATTAGGTGCCAACAGCTCATAAGACTCAAATATTTAAATTGTTGCTAATAAATATTTAAATAAAAGAGAATGCTGACAAGATTCAGTAAAAATAACTTGAACTTTTTTGAACGGAATCCAAACATGGCTCAAGGTTCTTTCTAAACAAAAGTGTAAACTAAACATTCACTTACTACCTTGATGAAATTATATATAGTTTAAAAGACAGCGTACTAGATGTTTTGCTGTTTTATTCAATATTTGCTTTGACGATTACCGCAGACTATTATCTTTTCAACATTCTACATTTTGTATAGCTTAATCATTTTAATAATTAGCCTGCATATTAATCACAAATATTCGCAATCCGATAATAATTCTATCAATTTTTCAGATAATTAAACGTAAAGGAACGGAAAATACTTAATCACGTACAACTTAATCAAAAATTCACATTATATGTATATTAATATATTGTGCACTGTACATATATGTACATACATCACACACAATATTAAAAAAAGGAAGTTGATGTGGGCTAAAAAAACATTTACACTAAATGTGAATTGGATTATGGTGCTAAGCTAAATAGGTGCTGTTTATGCAGGATAAAACTAATTCAATGAAAATCTCACTTTAATTACACATTTAGTAAACATATTTACTTACTCAGAATTATTTTATTAGTCACGTAATACTAAATAACAAATAACATGCAAGTGTGTGTGCAGCTTGCCCGGCAATGTAATCGTATCAAAATTAATAAAAACAGTAAATTTTGCTAAAAACTATCCTAACAGCCTCAAACTTAAAAAATATTTAAATTAATCAAAAATCAAATTTATACAAAGTGCAAACACTTAATTAAAACCTGATGATTTTTATCTTAAGATATTAATCAAACTTTTTATTGTATTAATTGAGCGCGGTGCGTTTGTACAGAAGTATGGAAATTTTAGGTAAAAATAGTTCTGATTTCTTCTTCCAATGAATTTCTTTTAGTTTAGTTTAATTTTTTAGGCAAAGGACACTGAACTACTGAACACTAACTGATCTGAGATAAAAACGGGAGCAAAGTTTAAATTTCGAAGCTAAATAGTAAATAGGAACTAATAAAGCAAAAGGTCTAGGTGTAGATGAGGGGAACAAATGGATGACTCGCTGACAATCCCAAGACTTCCAGTGTAACTAATCTGTATGTTAAACTTCACCTTATTATTTAAATTTAAAACAGGTATATAATAAAGATTACGTAATTACTACAGATACCAAATAGCATTTCAGAGAAAGTGAACAATTGCACTAAAAGCCAAAACTAGCAAATTTTATGATTTTTTCGACTTGGTGGAGGTTAAATTGATGTGAGAAAGTTTCAATAGTGAAATAAAATTATGACATAATTATAAAATTTGGTTTAATTTTTGAAACTCGCTTTACTCTGTATGAACGCATACATAATACCTGTTCACAGATACTTTCACCCAAACCAAAGACGTTACAGTATTATATAACAGGTGTGTGTACAACGAGAAAATAGTTTTGATCTTATAGGTACTTTAATTTACAAAAAAATAATAGTAATATCCCAGCAGAAACTTTGTTTTTCTATTTTTTAACAAATGGACAATGTTTGCAATGAGAAACAATGACGAAGCGAAGTGTAATGTTGCACCAGATACACCTGTTATCTTCGATACGACGATCCATTTCACTTTTTATGAAAATTTGTAATCGAATAAGCAAAACATAATTAAACAATGCAAGGATTACATTATTGCAACAATTTTAGAAAAGACATGAGACCACGTATCCACACCACATCTATTCGATTTTTTAAGTGATATAATAGGTAATTAAGTAGAATTGTTGCGACAAGGTCGCAGCACAAATTGTTGTTCGGACATTATTATAATGTTGCTTGGCGATTATAATTATAATTTTTACCTGAGAGGATCAAGTAAGTACAAAGTGATTTGAGGCGAGGAGAGCGGATGTTCAAAGTTTCAAGGATGCTTTATCCTGCAGTCTCGACTCGACTTATGTGCGCGGTTCTAGTTAACAATTACCATGTGACTACCGACCCATATCCAATTATGTAAAACCTCCAACCTCCAAGTTTATATTATGTATTAATGGTCCTTAAAAAATTAGCTTTCTCATATAGGTACAATAATTGATATCAATACTATAACAATATATTGGTGTCTGTCTGTCTGCTAATTGTCCCTAAAGATGTTGTGTTGCGCTGTTTTTGATGTTGTTTGTAGCCGTGTCAGTTCAACCAAGACCACTTTCACTTCCCTACAAAGCGGAGACCTTGAAGGTTTAAACAGGTAAAATCAGTCTCGAGGACAACCGAACCAACTACACAAAAAGATTCATTACTTAATAACGCTAAACATACATGAATAATGTACAATTTAACGTACCTATCTCCGGGTTATTAGAAATGAGAATGCAAAAATGATGCCGGTAATTTGAATGATTGAAGAAGCACGGATTTTGCTTATTGTAGTTGGTAATTAGTTGGTCGATGGGACTGGTTTTATGTCATTATTCATTGTGATGTGTCATAAAGTCTTTGGAGGTCGAATTCTACATTTAAGGTCCAGTTTCAGACAGACATTACGCGATAGTGAAAGTGCTACGCTATGCCTACTTTCC
The DNA here is from genome assembly GCF_015345945.1 of Tribolium madens. Lineage (NCBI taxonomy): Eukaryota > Metazoa > Arthropoda > Insecta > Coleoptera > Tenebrionidae > Tribolium > Tribolium madens. Next base: position 6,461,776 of record NW_025400995.1, on the reverse strand, counting down.
CTCGCTCACATAACGTAATACTAACATAACAATAGATGCCTATTACAGGAATGCCATGGCGCTTGAATTATGTTTGTCTTTCTTCTCCTAGACATTTTGGTGGGTATGTTTGATTGAGATAAATGAGGGATGAGTCAATGGGACAAAACGAGGCGATTTAGTTGTGATTAGTGACCAAAAATTGGGCAAAAAGATGAAAAAAAGCAATAGGTCTTTCTATTTCTAGCGGCTGCTATTTCATCGATATTATACAACCGTTCCCCCCCTCGGCTCTCGGCAGTCGGTATTGTGAAAGTCCGGTTGTGGCCCCTGTTTGGGCCCCGCTCGCGACGAGTCTCCTTGGCGAAGCCGGTGAAAGCAATTGAAACGGTCTCTGCAACAGTCGAAGTGACGAATGCAGAATTACACCATCCGTTTCTAGCGTACCTATTCTGTAACTAAAATAGCTTCTATGGCGAAATTTCGTGTCACTTTGCCAAAGATTCGAAATAGTCCGGGAGAGCAAAAATGCGCTAAATTACGCGCAGTCGCATGTCTAATGTCTACAGCTTACGACCTTGAAAATGAGAAAGAGAAGTTACAAGTGAGCTAGCAATAGGAAAAAACTTGTGATGTAGTGGGGAGCCAAGAGAAAAGAGGGGAAAGTAAAGGGAGAAATTAAGAGTTAGTAGTATTACGTTTGAACCCAACCCGTGAGCAAAGCTGATGGTAATAACTTTTTCGCATCAAAGCGCAACTTTTTGAGGGTGGCAGTGATCAAATAGCGTCGCGCAAACACCAAAAGCTATTTTAGGGCTTGAGGAAACTTGCTTCAATAAGCACCGTTGTGTTGTGGTGTTGTGAAGGCTCGTGTTCGTTCACTTTTACTTTCATTTGTGGCGCAACACAGTGTTTGAGAGTCGTGTCCCAAAAATATAATTCACTCAACGCGAAGGCTGGCGACCGATCAAACACGGTGGAACAATTTTAATGTGCATGGAACGTTCGAATTATGGTGCGGTGTGATTGCACATCTTCTGGTGCTCGCGACTGCCCTACGGCGACCACAGTCGCGAGTGCCTTTTAGGACTATTTATTCTCTGGGTAAGTCACGCATCTATTTCCATTATTTATCTTTTCCATTCAACTCTAGGGGAAATCCTCACGCGCAACCTGTTGCTCTTGCTACTCCATACGCTGACTTAAACATATACACGCGCATTGTTTCAGCGCGCCTCGTGCTGTTTTCCAACTAAACGAATAAAACGATAACTACTTTCAATTTTCGAATTATGCAATGTACTTTTCTATTCATTTCAATTACACCATAGATTTCATTGCCGCTTCACCGCAGCTACAACAAATATAATAACTAACTACTAACTGACACTAAAAATCCAACTACAAGAACTCAACACAATAATCTTCATTCCCCTCTTCCGCTGTGATCACAAATTCAAAATTTTTTAACAGCTAAACTACACTTTTTGATCTTAGAACTCTTACTTTATAATTCAAATCAAACTTGCTAAGTACGGAATTTCGGCCACTAAACGTTGCACATATTTTACTGTTGCAGAATGATACAATAATTGTATAGTCATTAATTATGCAAAGAAAAGAAATTAAAGATCATTTTAACGGGATTTTAATTTAGATACTTGACGCAAATTGGCTATTTGCAGAAAAATTTTACACAATAATTTAGTTGAATATTGTTAATTGTATTGTTTCAACTATCAACACGGGTGTTTGAATAAAAATTCGAAATAAGGGATGAAAATCGATCAAATTAGTGTGAAAGCTGTTTGTGTAAGGCCAAAGTGGTCTTGAGAGAAATTGCTATAGCTATAGCTCGGACCGACCGTGACTATTGTGTGATAGAGGTAGAAGAAAGACGAGCACCCAGTTTCATGGCTACAGAAGTGTTAAAAGTATTACATTATCCCATCAAAATACAAAAATAGATATGCGTTATTAGCATATTATGATGTAAAGAGGTGTCGGAAATTAAGCTGAAAGGAAACCGGTAACAGTTACAAAAATTAAAATTTTTGGTTAAATTCTTTCTTTATTAATTAATATAAAGTCGCAAACAAAAAATCGTTTTTATTTTAACTAATTTAAGAGTTAGAAGTTGGAAAAAATTTGTTACTCCCGCTTATAATTTGAAAGTCTGAACTGGTCCAATGGGTTTCAAAAAACAGAAAAATTTGACAGCTAAATGCCGTTTAGGCTTTTGCGCCCATGAACTTGGACTGTCGTCGGTGATCTTAAACTTCAATCACAATGGGAGAAATTTTGTGAAGGGCCAATTTTATTTATAAAAATATAGTTGCTTATTCTGCTTCAGTTCATTCATAGAAACTTCAATGCTATTTGTAAAGATTTTTTATCCAAACACCCTTTGTTAGAATCACACGTCTTTATTTGATATGTTTTCATTTTTACATGATCTATTGAGATTTTCCCCGTATTGCGGAATGAAATTGTTGAAAGTATAATCAAAAAGCGATTGTGGATACAATAAATGAACACCTGTACACTTAGGCGTGCCCTCGCAAATTCAATAAAGTTCGCGTCTGCACATAAGAATGTTGTTTACCTTTAAAAGTAATTTTTTGAGCGAATCACTTGAAATTCTAATCTGATTTTAGGTTGTCCTTGACAAAATTACTAAAATCGCCATGTACTCTGAGGAACAGGATTCCCACGGCTTATTAACCTTGCATTATGGCAAACATCATGCAACTATAGTGGACGAAATTAAAACTTGTTTTGCCTCTGAGAACTTTGCCGATATGACATTCGTATGTGACGATAAAACAACTTTAAGCGCTCATAAATTAATAATGGCGGCAGCGAGTCCTTTAGTGCGACGCATTCTTGGAGAGAGCGCCCATGCTCACGGGCCCAGCGTTGTGCTCATCCCAGGAATAAAAAGCTGCCACCTCCGACACTTGCTCGATTTTTTATACAACGGGCAAGCTTGCGTTAAGGTAATTGATGGCGGAAAAAAAATCGATTTTATTAGCCAAACTTTCAGTCTAGCGAATTGGATAGTATACAGGAGTTGTTCGAACTATTGCAAATTAAATCGGACATGTGGCAGTCTTCGTCGACCGAAGAGGCCAAATGTCAATCCGAACCCGACAACAGTTACGACAATCCAGACTTGATGGTAGTTAAAAGAGAAACGGATGATGATGAAAAAGAAGAAGGCGAAATTAAAGACGATGAAGATGACACTTTGGACGAAAATAATATTTCGGAAGAAGACGGCTCGTCACCAAACCCAGTGAATCTATCTTTGAACACAAAAAATACCGATGAAGAAAAAGATATCGATGACGATAACAGTTCGGAGGTAAGTTGATTGTGAATGAAAGACAGTTATATAATTTTTCGATAGCAACTAGAAAAGAAGAATTCTGATGTGTTAAAAATCGGACAAACAACTGTAAAAATAGCTCCAAAAGTCCACGAATTGTCCCAGTTTCACCACCACCGAATGAAACGCAAAAGTATGTATATTGAACCCATCGACTTGAAAAATCAAGAAGAACTTTCCCAATTGAAACCACCAATAGCTGACCAAAAACTGATCTCGTTGGTGCAAAGTCCAGACAATTACGTTGTCACCCCTCACCGCAAACGCAGACCTGGTTTCCATAATTCTCCGGCACAAAATCCACCATTTGTTCCTTTTTCGCCGTCTTATATCGACGATGCCGTCCATCACCAGCATCACAGATACAAGAACTTACCACCTTTAATAGCAGCTCACCATCCTTTATCGCTGTCCGCGCCTCCGTTTCTAGTGGACAGAATCCATACTCCAACGCCGGGACAGCACTCCGATACCGTGGGGCCCCCGGACAACGTCGTTGTCAAATACAGGCCCCCTAGTGCGGATCAAGGCGTTACTTCTGAGGCGTACCAGAATTTTGAACACACTTGGGGCGCTTGGTCGCTGTGCCAAACTCAAGTGAATCCGTCTTCGAGTAATGAAGATTCTCGCGATCCACCCGCGTCATTTTCAGTTGGTGGTGGCGGTAGTGGTAGTGGTGGCGGTGGAGTTTCTAGTGCCGGTGGTGGCGATACTGCGGAAAGTTCGTCACATGCTTCTATCACCACGAAGCAAGTACTTCCGACAGTGCAAGTTCGGGAATATCGGTGTGAGTACTGTGGGAAACAGTTTGGGATGTCGTGGAATTTGAAGACGCACTTGCGAGTTCACACAGGAGAGAAACCATTCGCGTGTCGGTTGTGTGTCGCGATGTTCAAACAGAAAGCACATTTATTGAAACATTTGTGTTCGGTGCATAGGAACGTTATATCATCAAATGATGGGAATTCTGGACGTTTTAATTGTTGTTTCTGTCCGTTGTCGTTTGAATCTTTACCCGAATTAATTAGGCATTTGTCAGGACCACACAATAACTTACTTCTAAGTAAAAACATGCACGAGCTTAAATAACATTCCATTTACCGATTGCATGAGGTCGTACATGATGGTTATAGAACGACCACATCAATTTCGATTCGTTGAATTGTGATATAATTAATTGATATAATCCCAATAGTGCCTTTCCTATGAACATAATGCGTAATTGTAATGTAGCTCGGCAACCCTCAGGGATGTAGTCTTTAGTTTTAGTCCTGGGAACAGGCACTAAAGCAAGGGGACCTGTCGTGCTTGGAACTTGACCGATGCCTTCCTTCATTATTGTTATAATTTTATTAATTAGTAGAAACAATCTCAACCGTTCTTGTGTTCAATGATTATCGTACTTAGTGCTATGCGTGGTGTGTATGACAAATGATTGCAATTATGTATATATGTATTTTTTTTTCACAGAAAACAAAATGTCTGTTGTTATATACATCACAAGTGGATGCATATTATACAGTAGATACATTTACTAGAAATGCTGCATATTAATACTTTTTTGTTTTTCTTTCATGCATTCGTCCAAAGCATTTATAGTTTATGTATAACAGATTGTATAATTTTTTTCCGATTTATAGTTTTTACTACAAAACTGAAATAGATAAACGTATATTTTTTATATACACACCAAAGAATTAAAAATTAAATTCACTTTAAGCGAATAAAACTCTATATTTAAACTATTCACCTCTTTTAAAAAAGTGCTCTCGGTTTATATTCCGTGAATGGAACAAAGGCCATTAAAGTAGTTTTTGTAGAAAAGATGATATGCAAAAAATACTCAATTTCGCCTTGAAAATTACCAAATGAAAATGTGTTGGCTTACGACTTCATACAAAATGTGGTACAAACATGGTAAAATAATAGTTATGTAAATTTTGTACATAGTAGTTTATAAATAATGTATTTACAAAATAAAATAGTCTTTTTCTAAAATTCGTTTGCATCAGTAGATTAGACCAATTTGACCAATTAAATGGGTAAGTATTTTCTCTATAGTCTGAAAGATTTCGGAAATGATGAATGACATACTATTGCTATATTTGGTACATATTATCTTTACGTTCACATCAAAAAGACGAGTGTTTTTTCCTGTTTAAATTTTAATTTTCTCAAAGAAAAAATTAATTAAATTTGTGAATTCATAAATGAGAATTAATCATCAAGGCTGAACAAAATATGTATCTCTTCATTAAGATACAACAGTACCTAATTACAATATGAATTTAGAAACAATAAAATTTAGGCAAATAACCACATATATTACTGGTTGCCTGAACTGTGATGAATAAAAAATCATCAGGTAGGTATTCGCAAAAGAACAATCACCATTTAAAGTTAATTTATTTCTTCATTCTAATTAATATAAATAATTTGAAAATTTTAGTTCGCAGGTATTGACATCTTGTTTTCTTTAATTAGGTTATGTATTCTTGGTTGACTAAGTCCAGGCGTTATATAAATTTCAAGTAGAGATAAAAAAGAATTTGTAAAAATGCGCGGGGAAATGAAAAAGGATGTAGAAATAACATTTTTATGTAGAAAAAGGATGTCTTTTATTAATAGCACCATTTTATTATCCGCATCTGTTGTTACAATAAAAATCTCGTTTTAGAAATAGAAAAGAAGTCATGTTTTTGTGATAGATTTTTAAAAGTAAATTCGTAACAAAAATAAATTTTCTAAAGAAGGTGAGTTATTACATAGAACAGTAAAGGCTTTTATATCACTCTTTATTTCTCCTTTAAGCTCCGCCCACCTGAGTACTTTTAGTGTTTCTCCTATTCTATGTAGTTCTATAGAAAATACCAAAAAAATCTAAAAAAAAAAAAACAAGAACTCCATTTATAAAACAATGGATTAATGCTCAGTTTCAACCATTTTTCAATTTAGTTATTGATTTCATTAGAGTTCAGTGTTTTAAATGATTGAAAAAAAGATTGAGGTTATGTCTCACCTTTCCAACGAATAAACCAAAATGAGTTCAGAAGAAGCACCTCCACCAAAAATAGACGAGAAAAAGAAAAGTAAGTAATTTATTTCATATCCTAAATGATTTATGCAATTCTTTGTAGTGGATCCAGGTTGGAATGACCCTCCAATGTTAAATTATAGCGCCACAAACCCACCCCCTAAATCGCGTATAACTAACAAAAGAATTGCATTTCCTATAAGTGGACCTTCCTCTAGTAATACTCCTCCAACCACTAGTCCATCTGCACCTCCCCAATGTCCTCCAAAAAATTAGCCAATCATTGTATTTATTAAAATTGTTTGATAAAAGTTTTTTTGAATATTTGGCGTTCGTTTATGTTGTTTAATGTTCAACATGATTGAGTTTTGTCTTGCCAGTGTAACAAGGTAATAGAAAATAAAACTATTTTGAGTAATAATGTTTATTACTTTTAACAACACATTATCCTAAGTGCATTTCTGTCAAAACGTTGTGCCCTTTTGATTCATTTTTACATGATATGCACACTCTTTGCTAAGTAAACAAAATAACAGCAAAGTAACTTGAAGATAAACACTGCATTTCCTTGTATACAATATAAAAAAAATTCGTTAACAATAGATTTGATTATGGCCTTGAGAGAATAGTCTATCACAAACGATGATTATGATAATATGCAACTGAATTTAAAGTTACACACGGTCCTAGAATGAATACATACAATGTATTATGATAAATTCTAGCATATCCTACGATACGATACAATACAGAACATTACCAACAGCGCAACCATTTTATTTACAACTGATGTATATTAAGAATTCCAATTAAGGGCAGAACCGAGCAAAATTCTCAATATTCGTGTAAAATACCACATTCTAGGACACCTGTATAACAAATGTGGTTCTATTGTTATCAATTATAATTTTTAAATATCACATAGATTTTAGAATTTTATTTTGGGAAGGTGCACTTGTGTAAAATGCTATTTATTTGATCATTTTACAAAATCACAATTTAAAACTTTGTACTAATTAAGAAGCACCGAAATTAAAGGTTTAATTCATTGCACTATTTTATTACAGATTATTATTAAATTGTAAAAATGTAAAATGACTAGTTTTATGTGCGCCGTGGCAATACTAATATTGCGATAATCTATAAAAATTTAATCATACTATGACACTACGTCTGTTTGTTTTTTGATCCGGTGCATATTGTTCCAAGTCCTCGGGTTGTGTATTCAGTGCTGAATAATCAACAGGAAACATTGCTGACGAGAGTGCATTTGGTGGAGCACCCAAAATGTATTGTCCTGGTCCGTTCGGATATCTCCCCAACAAATAGTTCGCAAAGCATAATCGATACGCTTTGTATATCAGTGGATGATCGCCGTTCTGTAAAAAACATATAACAAACGAAGAAGAAATTAACAACTTACCGAAGTCATAGCCTGATAGGCAATATCTAAAATTTCTCCCACTTTCACAGTGTCTAAACCCAAAACAGACGAATAAAATGCACTTAACTCATCCCTTGTGATCATCCCCGATCCTTAAATATTTTTTTGTCAAAAAATTATAAAAATTTATTCTTACCCACCACAACGATTGATGACTTGAAATAAAACTTTAACGAAAAATTGCAACCATATGGGAAAGTCACACAGGTTTTTTGAGCCAAAAGTCAATTGTGACCATTTATGTAACCATCCATCTTTTGTTAAATACACTTCCCCGTTCAGGGTGAAGCCTAAACAAATCGGAATCAATCATTTTTGCAACACTAAATGGCGAAAATCAATGACTATTGTCCAACTAATGATTCTCACTTTTAATACTCCACCAAGCAAACGATAAAAATAAATAATACTAAGGAAAAAATCAATAGTGCTCAACATTAAAAGTGCATTGCATTTACGTAAAAAGCGACCGTTTTTCACATTTTTTTAAAATACAAAAAAAAAACACCAATACACATCTACTCTAGTTCAAAAATACTGTACCCAATTTTTCGTCAGATATGTCAGATAAAAAAGTTTCAATGAAACCACGTTCCACCTCTCGAAGAATATTAAATTCCGGAGAATTTATCGACCAGTCAGCAAAATGTCGCAATCTCTATACATCCAAGAAAGCATGCAAAAATTTTCGGTAAAAATTATAAATCGATTTACCACAAGTTGCGGTGCATGCATGTGGTCAAGTTGTTATTTATATTTGGAAAATGAATTTTTTATCAGGGGATCAATGAGTATTTTTAGATAATCGTAACATCAATATTTTTTGAGTGAGGGTTCCACAAAAAACGCTACAAAAAAAGCACAGCACATTTAAAGCACATCGAGTATTTTTCGGTAACAATAAATCAATTTTTGGTATGAGAGACAAAACAAAAGTGCGTGACTAATGAGCCATTAGTGGCACGTAATTTATAATGTAAGTTGTAGTTTTAACAGCTCATCAGTGTCGTTCCTAATTTGATTAATGAGTAATTTGTTTTTAATTCGTAAAAAATAAAAATTATGTAAAAATACTCATTAGACTGGTCATTTATTGAAAACACATTTTAGTTACCTCAATTAATGTTTCAAAATCTTGTTCACTTATTAAATTATCTTGGTCGTGGTCAAGTAAACATGAGAAGAAGTGTGAAAACTTATTGTTCTGTGTTGGTGTCAATTGGCAATCTTCCCTGTTTTCAGCTTCTGATTCTATGCTAAACCTGTCAACCCAAGTGGCTGCAAAAATTGCCTACATATTTGGGGAAACCGAAATTAATTAAAAACCCACTCCAGACATGAACACTCCATCCACTATCGCTGTGTTCGTCCTTCTCCACAATCTCTTCATTCTTCTTCGTATTTTCCGTTTCAATTTCCGGCAAAGTCCTCCACCGCTTTAACAAATCCTTCGTCTTGTCTTTAGTTTTGTCACATGCCTGTCTCCAATTCGCTATAAATTTATGAGGCACTTTTAACGAAGCATCAGTATTTTTTTGATTGTCATGTTCATGATTCTCTTCTTTGAAATGGATTTTTTCGTTTTTAACTGAACCACTAGTGCTGCTCTTATCTAAGCTTTTTGTACTTTTGAGACTTGTCTGAGACGTACCTAAGTCTTTGATGTGGTCTTTGTTACATTTGCCATCTTCGAGCGAATTTTCCATCATATATTTAAACACGTTCCGACTTTACGAATTCAAATTACGCACACCACACATAATAGTCCTTAATTTTATGCACCATAACCTAAAAGTCATAACAAAAAATCCATTACAAATACACTGTGATGACGTAAGTGTTACGTAAGCGCCGGTGGCGCTATCTCCCAGAATCACGAATAAGTAATAAAAAATAATCCAATAACCGACTGAGCTGAACACAAAACATAACCACAAAAATAATAATAATTGCAGTAAATTAGTATTATTGTTGTTTGTTATTAATGACGTTTTAGTTGTTACACGGAAATATAAATATTTTGTTGACAGTAATGGTAAGTGATTATGATTGTAAGCATAAATTATTTACTAACTCCTTTTTTGTTGTTATTGAAGATTGTATTAATCAGAGCAAAATGAAATTTGAGCATATCATCGCACTATTAAATTAGAGTGACTTGCCATTTATCAGTGATAATAATAACTACAAGTATTTTTTTTAAATTCACTTATGTAATAGTTGTTAGTGGGTCAAAATGAACTCCAAGGCAGTTGCAGCGATTGCAACCACACTTTTAGGTTGTGGATTAAATAATGTTTTCCTGGAATATATAATAAAGTAAGCAACGATACATTTTTACCAATTGTACGTAATTGTATTTTAGGCAAGACCCAGGGTGTGGCCATCTCATCACATTCGCCCAGTTTTTATTTATTGCCATTCATGGATTCATAATGACTTCAAAATTTGGAACAGTCAAACCAAAGATTCCCTTCCAAACTTACTTAAATTTAGTTGTGTTCTTTTTTCTGACAAGTGTTATAAACAACTGGGCCTTTAATTTTAACATTCCGGTGCCGCTGCACATGATTTTTAGAGCTGTAAGTGACAGTTTATTTGTTAGAAATGATAAAGGGCTGTTTTAGGGCTCACTTATTGCAAATATGATTATGGGAATCTTAATACTGAAAAAGAGATACACTTTGGAGAAATACGTATCTGTTGCTATGATCACTATTGGGATTATTATTTGTACTTTGATGTCTAGTGGTAATAAGAAAGCTGAAGTAAGTGAAAAGCTTGAAAGAATATATTTATTATTAATGAAACTAATTGTAGGCTTGTGTTGATTGTGATATTCAGATGGAGAAGAAACAGGCCGCCGATCACTTTTTCTGGTGGATTATAGGAATTTTATTACTGACTGGAGCCCTGTTATTATCAGCTCGAATGGGTATTTATCAGGAATCAATTTATAAACACCATGGGAAGCACCCTCAGGAAGCCTTATACTATACGGTAAAAAATTACGTCTTATTTTTTTTATGTAACTCATGTCTTTCAGCACTTGTATTCCCTCCCAGGATTTCTAATGTACTCTCCAAGTATTTGGGAACATATGCAGATCGCTTCTCAGTCCGAGCCCTATGAAATTCCTTTTACTAACGTGATAGTACCGATGTTATGGTTGTGGATTATTTTAAATGTTGTTACGCAATATTTATGTATTAGTTCGGTTTATGTTTTAACAACTGAGTGTACTTCGTTGACTGTTACTTTAGTGATCACTTTAAGGAAATTCTTATCTTTGATATTTTCTATTGTTTATTTCCAAAATCCGTTCACTATTTATCACTGGTTTGGTACAGCTTTAGTTTTCTTGGGGACCTTATTGTTTGCTGAAGTGTTCACTATTATAAAACAGTCCGATGTTGACCAAAAATTAAGTAAGAGTGTGAAAAAAACTAGTTAAATATTTTTAATGTTGTTTTTCCTAATTGTGTTTTGTTTCAAATAGTTTAGATGTTTGCAGATAAATTAAGGAACAATCGTTTGTTGTTCAAAAAAAGTTATTAGAAGTTATTTGAGTCCTATTTTTTTTATGAACTTTATTTAAAAAAATATGAACGATTCAATAAACAGACTTAAATAAATAAAAGTAATATGCATTCGCAGAAACATTTTAACGGGTAACACATACATTTTGAAAATGTTTAAACCTTCCAGGGCTTTTATTGTTTTTTGGGAGATTTCTCCTTCATTTCTTTAATTAAATCACTTCGGTCTAGTATTTTATCAAACTCTTCCTCAGTGTAATAAAAACCGTTGGGATTTATTTTGACCGTAGTTTCTTCTTCATCTAGTAGATCTTTTAACGATTTGAGGTCAGCATCATCTAACTGCTTGCCTTTAAATTGCCCTAAAGAAAAATTAAGGAATGAATGAAACCAATGACATTGCATCAAATTACCTTCTTTTATGACCATTTTTTCTAATCTCTTTTTAACTTCTCCACGGTTTAGAATAATTTCATCAATTGTTCCTTTGGTTACCAAGCTGTAGATCATAACAGGTTTGGTTTGTCCAATCCTGTGGCACCTGTCTTGTGCTTGTGAATCGACCATGGGATTCTAATCAGATAAAATAGATATCAAAAACATTTGCTAACATATTTCAACTTACCCAATCTTTATCTATAAAGATAACAGTATCGGCAGATGTTAAATTTAATCCTAAACCGCCTGCTCTAGTAGAGAGTAAGAACACAAACACGTCATCACTCTTAAAGTCATTGATGTTGTCATTTCTGGAGTCAAGATCCAAAGAGCCATCAAGTCTTCTATATGTATAGTTTCGCATTATTAATAATTCCTCAACCAAATCCAACATCATAGTCAAAGTACTGAATAATAAAATCTTGTGTCCTCCCGCTTTCAATTTCGGCAACATAGCGTCCAAAACTAGAAGCTTGCCACTTAACTTCACCATGTCTTTACTGACATAAAGCTCGTTCCTGTTCTCTTCAACGACAACAGGAGTCCAAATTAAGTACGGGTGGTTTACTGCTTTCTTCAACATCATCATGGGGTTTGCCATTGTTAATCTAATCATGTAAGGACGATCAGGAATTTTAAGCGGCACATGGGTATTGTAGTGAAGCACACTCGCAGTGTTATAACTTGTTGACGTAACTTCTTTCGTTGTAAAATAATCAACTTCGGAAAGATCGAACTTTTCTTGAGCGTAGGTTTTGATTTTTGCAACACATTGTCTTTTTCCTTTCGGGGCCTCTACAAGCTGAACATAAAATGAGTATAATTTTTGGAAATGTATTATTTTAATAGAAAAACTGTTCTTAGTCCTAATAAAGTTTTTACCTTCTCCTTCTCTAAAGGTTTTTTCTGCATGAATAACGCCCATGAGTCTTTGTCTAAAATAGCTCGATATAGATATTTCTGTAGAGGAGTTAGAGAGCAGTAAATGATCATTTCTCTCTTCGGAACGAGATCATGCAAAACAAGCTTTTTTTCGCGTCGTAACATGAAGGGAACTAAAACTTTGTGAATTTTTGAAATCATTTCAGTTTCGGCTTCGTTTTGTAACAATTTGCGGGTGTCCTATAAAAAACTATATAGTTTCTAAAATCACAAATGAATATTTTCTATTACCCTCAGTTCTTCCAAATCAAAAAGTGTTGAGAAGTCCTCCATATCCATAAAAAGATCGGGCATTAAGAAACTGAATAACGCCCATAGTTCGCCAATATCGTTTTGTAGAGGGGTTCCAGTTAAGAGAAGTTTATTTGTAGTAAGAAAACCGCGTAGTTCTCTGTAAAATGTCGAAAATAAAATTGTTTACAAACAAGTTAGACTTACTGAGACAGCTTCGAATTGGCATTTTTGAGCCGTTGGCCTTCATCAACGACAATATATTGCCATTTGTAGTCTCTTAAATGACAACTTGTCCGAATGGGGGTTTGATAAGAGCAAATAATGACGGACTTAACCCATTTGCCTTCTAGTTGATATTGTTTCTTTATGAATTTTGTTTGTTCTGCTTTGCTCCAGTTTGACTGAAAATGGATGCATGGTATTTTTGGGGCGAATCTCTTAAATTCCGCCATCCAATTTCCAATGGTTGAAAGCGGAGCAACAATTAGAAATGGTCCAGGTATATTTCGTTCATACAAATAGGCAAATAAAGCGATGACTTGGATTGTTTTACCAAGGCCCATGTCATCGCCCAAAATGCCATTGATGGAATTCTCATAGAGGACCTAAATAAAACTTTGGTTATTTATTCAATGAAAAATTATTCGACTTACAGATAACCAGATCACTCCTTCAACTTGATAGGGGCGTAAAGTCCCTTGAAAATATTTCAAAGCGTTAGGATTACACTTCTTAGGAGCAAATTCATCTTCTGAATCTGAATCAGCACTTGTGCTGTAGGTAATATTTAGAGTTTAACAATGCAAAAAAATACAAATAGCTTACCTGGGTGTTCTCTTGGCAATTTTCGATTGAAGATATTGCGAGTAAGACTTAGAAATATTAACGAAACGTTGCAAATACTGCATTTGTTTGTCACGTCTCTGCTTTTGCTCTTCAGCATTTAAAATTATTCTTTTTGGTTTTGTTATTGAAATATCGTAACAATGTTCATCTGTTACATCACGCTCCACATGTTCCTCGGTAGTTGGTCTTTCTAAATTATTTTCACTAACTTTTTGTTTTTTATTGTCAACTGAATCATCAGACACGGAAGGTAGGATGCGTTTTCTAGAGGGACGTTGGACAGGAGACACTCGCTTTTTCTTTTCAGGAGTCGATTTATTAGCATTGACGGATCTGTTCTCCGTGTCAGAAGCATAACTCAAATCAGGTTTATCATGACTAGTAATGGTTTCAGAGGTCTTTAAGCCCCTTTTTGTACGATTCCTGATGGATGGTAATCGAGCTACACGACTCATGTTACTGATATGACAAACGATGACACTTAACTAAAACTTTAAAATACGAATACAAACAAATGTTAGAAATCACAAACTTTAATTCACACAAAACACGTTGAAACCGACGAGTAACCATCCTTCACAAAAACTAACAAATTCGCATGGTGGAAGACCGCTTTCCCGCTTAATGTTAGTGACAGTTGTTGCCAACCGTATAAAATTAAAACCCTATAGTATAAATTGAAATTTTGGATAAATTAAACACATCTTATTTTAATGAAAGAAGCGAGCTGTAAGTTGAAGGTTTAATAATTAAGAAGCATAAAACCTGACAAATAATTTATTTAAATCGGCAAACACAATTTAACATTTATAGTTATAGACACAGCAATCAACAAAGTGAAGATCTAAGTTTAGTAATACTTAACGAAAATGTACAATAACATTAAAAATGACTGGTTTAAATAGTTAAGTAAACACGTCTTTTATATTTTGAAACTGTCGTACAGCGAGATCAACCGGGAGATCAAACTTGTAACCAGTCAAAGAATCTAAACTTTTTAGACTGTCTTGAAACCCTAGAAGAAGTCACATAAGATTGCAAACAAATAGAACAAACAACATTTACCAGTTTTTGCAACATAGCTCCAGGAAAAATAATGCAATTTCACAATTTGGTTGCACTGGAAAATTAGGCTCAACCAAGACACCAATTTATTCGAGCTGAAAAAACAATATTATAAAAAGAAGCAAAAGAGGAAAGTAGTACTTTAGAGCCGCGCAAACAAATGCCTTAAAGTGAGAATCGTAACTCCTTTTGTATGGGGTGTGTGTTGAGATGATATTCCCAATCGTACAAAGCATATTATGTTTATTGCTAGTAGGAGATGCACCAGCAATATCCAAGTTGAAACTTTGTGACAATTTTCTTGCTGGAGTTGAATTGAACTTTTCACCATTTTTCAAATGGTAATACTCAAGAATGATTTCCCACGCATGTATGTGAGTATTTGACGTCGAATTTCTTCTAGGAAAGCATCCAATAAAAGGAACAAGACTTGAATTATTTATATAAGAGGTTGCCCCATGTTGCATCAAATCTCGTATGCTTGTAGCGAGATATTTTCGTACAGTGGTTGTTAACTGACTGTTGTATGTGACCGATTCAGAGTCACTATTATAGTCATTTTGAAAATAATTTTGTTCCTCGTTTAAGAGTTCGCGTATGCGAAAAATTGCCATTTCTAGCTTTGCCCTCAAATCGCTAAAAATTTATCAATTACTGATAACACAACAACGTGGGAAAAACTGACCCCCAGTGATTAATTTTCATGCTATTTTTAAGATCGTTTCTTCTAAAGGCATGACTACCGCATCCTAGTTGAAGCACAGCGAACATCTGTAATAAAGTGGCAGTTCTTTGGATTAAACCTATAGTGTCTGATTTGTACGGTTTTTTCAACGAATGATAAGCACATCCACATGAACATTTGTCATGTTTTGTGTCACTTTGTAAATAGTTTATAAAGCGTTCCAAATCGGCAACTTGTGTTTTAAGCTGAGCCACCAAATGTTCTTTAACTCGGAGAGGACTTATGAGTTGATCCAATGCAATATTTATTTGTTGCTTAACATCAGCTGAAGTCATCTAAAACATACTTATAGGCTCACTTACTTAGCTAAAATTTGGTTCTAAACCTGGTGATAATTCCGCTCGTCAATTTCAAGATTCATTCGTGTTTTTAATTCATTTAGAATGACTCTCTGACGCTCAAGAACAACATCTTGTGGTACTCCAGCTTCCCCATTTTCAAAAGCATACTGTTCTAACTCTCTTAATTGGGACTTTAAACGGTCAATCAATTCTTTCTGTTGAGACCGTCGTAAACGCACTGCTTCAGCAAGACTAGCCTCATCCATTCGTTCTTTGACTAGACTAATATCAGGGATTCCGCGAAAAGCGAACTCCTCTAAAGACTTAAGCAACTCTTCTCTTTCTTCAGTTGGTGCATTAACGACTTGGCGTAAACGGAACTGGACCTACAACCACATAATTATCTGATGTTCAATAATTAGAAACAAAATGAGTACAACCTGGGCAAAATGTGTAGTTAGTGCGAATAATGATGAATTAAGTAACTCTTGTTCCTCCTCTAAGTTTCTTAATTTTTCATATGTTAGTCTGTTAGTAACAAAATTCAAATAAATAAAAATTGTTACAAAATTTTAACTTACTGGTTATCACAATAATCAAGTTCGAGTTTATCCCCGCATTTTTCTTCTTCTTGATCGTTGGGAGCACCAAGTGGGTCCCATCGTTCGCCGGTTGGTTCTTCCAGGTATGTTTCAGGTCTTGGTCCATCCATACTATTAGTTTTTTTTTTTGTTAAAACATCTTCATACGTTCTTTATTTACGCATATGCTCCCTGTTACTTGTGTTGTATTTGCATTTCTTACAATTTGGGGTAATTTAACTGTGTCATGGTGATATTACACTAAAACCATGCTATTAAACCCATTAAATTATCTATTATGATAACACCATACCCATAATTATCGCTCAATCTGAATCAACATTTCCGCACTGACAGCTGTCATTACGTCAATTGACGTCATTTATCGCGAGTGCGCAAAGAAAATGTTTGTCTGTATTTTTGGTTGTCTAGCTCAGAATTTCTATTTATATCTATTAAACAAATTAAATTTATCTTGATTAAATATACAATAAACTATATTATGAATGTATTTTAAAACGTGTCAAAATAAGATTTAATAATATGATATTTATTAATAAAAAAAAATATTCACTCCTTTATGAATAACACAGACAATAAAACAAATAAAAATTTTTAGTTGTGTTATAAAAGTGAGTTCTTTTTAGTACTGTGGCGTCGAAAAGCGCGAATATATTTTCAAATTTAAATAATTAATTCTGTAGGTGTATTTTGTATAACCCAAAATCATAACAATTTAAAAACCAAGTTCAGTTCTATTGACTAAATTTATGGATAATGTTAACTAATGAAAACTTCTATTAAACAATACATACTGAGCTTTAAAAAGTCCCGCGGCAACTCGAATAAAAAGTGTTGTCACTTTTCACAATGTTTTTTTTTCTGTATGAAATAATGGAACTACTTGTCAGTAGGGTTTAGTTGTAACACAGATTCTTCGTTTATACACTATACTTATTTATTTCACTTTAAAAAAACACAGTTGCGACGTAAAGTATGGAAAACTTAAGAAAATATTGTGAACTGAACTAAAGAACTTATAAAAATAAGTTTATTGAGCTTCAGATTTTGTTAAATAGGTAGGTACAAATTGTTTCAAAATTTTTCTTATAGTCTGCATATAATGCTTCTCAACGTACTACAAAATCTATACGCAACTTTTGAATGCTCTGTGTAATAAATAACACTGTTCGATATACAAAAAAATTATTAGAGAGAAAAAAAGTTTGTTCGACAGTTAATCTTGGTACCCACTATACAAATGTCAGTAAAATATTATTTATTAGTTAATTAAAACAGTTAAAATAGAAAAGCTGAATCATCACAAAAAATAAGCAAAATATTGAGTGTAGTATGTAATTTTATTTACCAAGAAAAATTGTAATATATAGTATAATAGGTAATACAAAAAGTGGTTAAGTAAGTTAGCATTGTTCTCAATTTAAAAAAGCATTATTACTTAGTATTTCAGTAACAGAAACAAAGTTTTAATTAATAATTATTCAAAATTTAAGGAATATTTGCCTGTTACATGTTTGTGACAATTTTTTGGATTATATAACATTTTGAATTTTTAACATTTTTATGTTACCTTTATGTGCTAGTGCTAAGCCAGTGGTTAATCCTTGAAAATGTGTCTAATGTTACACATTATTATTGGATTAAAAATTCTGTGGCTTAACTATGCTTCTAAACAAGCGATACGTTAGAATTAAGTGGGGCATTTTTAAATACTTGAATCGTCTCATTAGTTATTACATTAACGTTTATTAGAACAACGGAAAGGATTAAATTTGAGATTAAACGGACAAATCCAAGGCGATATGTCGTCTCGTTGGCCAATCATAGGGCTGTGAACGTCGTACTGTTGGTAGCACTGTAAGTCGGCCTAGTGCTTCCAAGGAAGAGAACGAACCGAAACAGCAGAACAGAATGGAGTTTGACAAGGTTTTGTAAAAAAGTGTAACGTAACATGTTTTAAATAATTAAGTCAATAACACGTGCAAACATTACGCTAACGTACATACGAAACGAAGTCAAGAAGCATTTATTTTGTAAGTGTAGTGTCATAGGTTACAGAATAAAAGTCATGAACAGTGTCTACTATTACAACATAACCAAACTTTGGTCTTCAACTTCATTATTATTCCTGTTTAACAAGTGATTCACAACTACAGGTGATTCGTAATTTTAATATGTTCAGTGAAAAGGAGATGCAGTGAAAACCCCAAGGAAATTCTAACGTGTTAAGGTGAGTTTGGCATTTTCCAAGTTGCGCTTCAACTTTCGAAATTATTTCTTCGCGCAAGTGGTCATAACTCTATAGATATTCGAAATTTTGATTTCAGTTGTGAATTTGGTTCGATTTCGATTTTTCAAGTGAAGTGAATGGAGGGAGATAAAGTACTAATTTATGAATGAAATTAAAGGTCTCTAGACTGATATTAGTAACGCCCCTTTTATTTACCTACGTGCAAGGAAGTTGTAAATTTTGAATATTGACATACTGTCAAAGTGTTGCCCCCCTTTTTGTATATTTACCTGCCCTTGTGAAGTGTAGGTACAAGGGAAGCACTTTCTGACGGTTGTATACAGTTTTGTGTCAATTAACCGTAAAATTATTTATTATAAGTTTAATTAAAAAATTGCTTGTTAGCGAGTTTCACATTTACTAACGGAATTGAATGAAACATGAGTAAATGTTCGATTTTGCGATTTAAAGAAAACTAAAGCCGTTTACACTGCAATAAAATTTAATTAGCTTCGAGAACTCCTTCAACTAAAAATCTATTATATCATTAATTTAATAAAGGTTTGGAATTAAGTAAAATTGTCATTGCTGGTGTGGTTAATGAACACTATAAAGTTAAGTGAAAGGTGCGACATTCTGTTAATTATTAATTATTGTAATTTACAAATTGATTTTTTCTTTGTTAGATGTTTTTGCCAGGCGGTGTCTTCCAGACAGTAAATGGAAAAAAGGACAAAAGTAAATCTTGTCGTAAATAACGAGAAAGTTTTCAACTTCTACAGTTACAGAAATAGAATAAAATAGTTTTTGTAATGTGGTTCTAAATAAAGACTCCTAGTAGAATTAACTAGAGTATAAACCGAAACCACAGGTTCACAAGCTGTTTGAAGCTCTTGAACAGATCAATAAGCACTGGCCGGAAGTTACTTCTCAAATAAATTTACATAACTTGAAATACGATACCCGAAATTTGGAAAATTTCAGATCTTGAAGCACTTCCCAAGTAGATATTTTTAATTCAAATTAAAAAAACATTTGACTAATTTAACCGTCTACTGAGACTGACAGCAACATATTTTCTCTGTATTTGTGAATGGAATCCAGACATGCAAGTGAACTAAAACAAACGTTTTGTTCGCAACTAATCACATAATTTGTTGTTTTATGATAGAGCAATTTTTGGGTAAAAACTGGGATGGGAGTTGACTCAATTTTATCTCACAATGCGGTGGACCAGCGTTTCCCAAACTGTGGTCTGCAGCCATCACATATATGTTAAAAATTATTTAAAATATTGAAATGAGCAATTATTGAGCTTAATAAAGCACATTTAAAATTAATAACCTGATTTTTTATTTATTCATAAAAATAAAATTTGCAATACATATACGAGTAGTATGTATGTATATACATGATGCGCCAGAACTCGCGCCCCAAAGAAAATTTTCAAGTAAGATAAGATACCAGGAACATGAAAAAAATGTTTAAAAAATTCTATCTGACAAAAAATTTTGACATTTAATTTTTGACATTTGACATTTTTTTATGTCTATTTAATGATACTGATGATCTTGTATATGTTTTTTTACAATTACTTAGTAAAAGGACAAAAATTTTGACAATAAAAGCCACAAATAACATTGAACAGAGTTACAATTTAGGGTACAGCTTACTTGTTTCCTCTTTTAATAGCCTATAGCAAAAAAACTTGGAAAATTATTTTTCCAACAGAAATAAATAAAGTCAAAGTGCAAACTTTAAACCCTCATAACTTCGAAATTTTTATAGATAAAAATTTTTTAAACATTTTTCCATGTTCCTGGTATCTTACCTTATATGGCATTTTTCTCTGGGGCGCGAGTTCTGGCGCACCTGTATATAACAGGCTGCCGCAACTAAAATTTGCACCCCCTACAATTGCCGATTTCGACCAAGCTTGGAAAAGATGCCGAAAGAGGTCAATTGTAACTTAAACGGAGACCAAATTTTATTAAAGTTTCAAAGTTATTTCTGCATCACTCTAACGCTCAGACCCACTCTTTAAAAAAAAATAAATAGCAAGAGGGGTCGAGTGATATAATTTTGAAGTTGCTTTCATTATCAATGCAACCATTTATTTTTTCAATTTTTAACGATTTTTTTTTAATTACTACAGTGAAAGTAAACAAAAGTGGTTATGAAATTCAATTTAAGGAATATACTGCTCAAAATATCCTGAAAATAATGTGACACTCGACCCCTCTTGTTAGTTAAAATTGACCTGTTTCAGCATTTTTTTCAAACTTGGACGCTAATTTAGTTGGGAACTCCGTATGTACTATATTTTTTACGCAATAGGGGCCGTGTTCTGCGGTCGAAAAAGTTTGGGAAACGCTGCGGTAAACTTTTTAGATGTTTATTACTTCTCTAAACTGTTTTTTGCTAGCAGACTCATAAAAACCAAAGATTTTATTGCGCTTTGTTTGGTAGATAAGAAGATACTATGTTTTCATATTTTGAAAGTTTCTATTAATAATTTTTAATAGTTAATAAAGGCATAAAATTAACCACACTCGAAATAATAACAACGTAGTGGGAAGTAGGTGAAAAACTATGAAAGTTTATATTTTGGATGTGTACTAACCTTTTTAATAAATAATGATTATTATTATAGTAATTGCGATTTAGTTTATTTTTTACGATCTTCGGTTATTAGTTATTACACATATGAAAAATTAAACGTTGACCTACAGATAAATATATATAATTACGTTAACGGAATTTTTATATGTAAAGCCCATTTTTTATATTATTTTTTATAGTGACACCTACTTAGTGTTCTTGATGAATATTTAGATTCTCTAAATTCTATGCAACATTTTTGTTGTTTGAAAGGTGATGAAAGACGTATGGTTTTTATTACCCTGTGATTTCCCTACTGAACCACTATAATTCAGTAAATACCATTAATTAAAAAGAGATTTAATAGAGAAGAAATCTCAGTAATTTGGACCATTTATTGTTCAGAAATTAGTATAAAAACACTCCGAGAAGAAACTTTTTTTAAGTGAAACTGAGGAAAGCAACAATAATTTTCAGCAAAAAATTATCTAGTTGAGTGTGGGTTAAAAAGAGAAAAATGTTATAGGTGGATTAGATGCTGTTGCGTCAGATCGCTCGAATAATTAACAATGATTCATTAAAGGAGTGATTTAACAATGTTACTTCTATATTTGGTCTTAAGAAATGGTTGATAAGGTCTTCAGAAACATTAAATTCAGAACGTGTTTAACTTGACAATGTATGGTATTTGATTTTTGAATTTGAGTGAAATTGTACGTATAAGGTGCGGTCTTAAAGTATTACTTGATGTAGGGCGTTGTTTCATGTTATTTGATACCGTGTTTGACTAAATGAATTTAAGGGATATAATTAGCAAATATTGTGATCGGCATTTCAAAAACTTACTAGACTATATAAACCTTTGTAGAAAGCTGTTTAAACAGACTAAATTATTATTAAATATGTGGTCATGTTGAATGTTTTATTGATTGTTCATATCGCGAGATAAGCTCAAAGGCTTGTTAATTGTAATTTACAAGATTTCTTAAAAGAATAATAATTACGAACTGAAAAATTGTTCAACTTGTGACACTACAAAATAAACAAGTATTGGTTTCCTCTTCAATAAGTTTCACAATTAAATTTTTCACAATTGTAGATAATGCTTTACAGAAATTGGCTTATCTTATAAACGAATTCTATTTATAGTTAAATTTAATAAATCACATTTTAAAACATCCGATATAACGATCATACTAAAAATATATCGTTGTTCTATTTTCAAGTTTGAGGTACTTCCGTTAAAACTAGTGATTAGGGAAGGATTTTTGTTAAAATAACATTTTTTACTTTAGTGTATTTTTGGCTCTGGTTAATTTACCTGTACGAAAACGAAGGGAAATCGACGAACTATCAGAAAATACTCGACCTAAAGTAAGTAGTTTAGATTTTGGGAGAGATAATTTTGGATCCTTTCGCAACACCCAAAGTGAATATGTTTCAATTATTATGACTTTTTCAATTATTCCAACAGTTGTCGATTTTCTGGAACGTTTCTAATGCCTTTTTTTCGGAAACTGCGCCACCTACAACAAAAGTAAAAAAACCATAACAATTTGTGGACGATTTTCTGTCAAATAGCAAAAACATCGAGTCAGTGGAGGAAAACTGTTTTCGATTTTAATCTTGTGTATTTTTCATAGTTCATCACGTAATATTTAAAGTGCAGAGAGCAAGCAGGTACCGGACATAATGGCTTCCTATCGTTTCGTAGTTTACAGACTTCCTGATACTTCTTGAATTATTCGAATATTTCTAATGGAAATCACGATGATATGTGACAGATATTTACCGGTGATCAACACCCAAGCTACTCCAGGTGTTTCAAATCAACAGTATGTTATGTAATATATACCTTGAACAATATTTTAACGGATATTGGATTTATTCAAATGAGAAATATTTCGTGCCATCTTTCACGCGACCAACTTCTCAAATAGGTTATCGTAAAGCCATTCGAATGAATTAGGGTTATGCAAAGCTTTTCTGAGAGAACGGCGTTAATAAATTTCGATTCACTGGAAGGAGGACCCAGTCACACATACATTCTAAAACGGCTACGCAACGTGAATTTTTAATTGAGCTAAGTTACTCAAAAATTGATTTTTTTATTCTTTCAGGTAGTTTTAGGAAGTAGGTGCACCAGTGACATGCTAGTTTTCTAATGCAACTTCAAATCACGGTCAAACTTGATAAAGTTATATTGGCGTGTACTGTGTACACGTTTTATTGCGTGTGTTATAATTAGTACTTTATAGTTGTATGGTGTTTAATTTACGCATGTGTTACTAACATAATCACGAAAGTACTGTTTGGTAAGTGCCAAAGATCAGATTTTCACAGGAATTTCGATTTTGGATTTTTTTAGAGACAACAAATTAATCAGAACAGTTACGTGCATATTACTTACACATATGTGATTTAACACTTTCTGTTTAAACAAAGATATCAGCATAAAATTTGCAATTGCAGCAGGCATCTGTGACACAAACCTTGTCCAGTGTTGTTATGATCTTTGAGATGTTTGTCCTTCATAGAAGGTAAATTCAAATTTGAACCTGGTTTACCCACACATTTGCACTTATAGTAACTAATAAATATTTTATCGTGTGTAAGCAGTAAATTTCTCTGAAGTGTAAGTGGTACATATATTATGTTAATAATTTGATTTTTTTTCGTTTGATTTGTTTCTCGCTTAACTCAGTTACTGAGTCTATCATTAGCTTATTATTAATATATAATTAGTGAATACCGTTAGATTTAATGAATAAACAATATAAAATTGTTTGTTTTAATTCCCTTTCGTTGTAATTATGTACTTCCAAATTTGGAGACAGTTTCTAATTAAGTAGGTGAACACTCACCACTTGTGGTTTATAGTGATTTTTATACCGGAGATTCAAATCGTTGAAATTTAATATTGCTGTGGTAGAAAAATATTAATTACTACAGTTTGTTCTAGTGCGATATTTCATCTCGAAATCGTATTTTTTTGTGTCACTTGAATAAGGATCCGATTTGGAATGACTTTCAATAATATGGGATTGTTCTTCTAAATTTGGTCATATGTGTCAGTCTAAATAAGTCAATGACAACTTACTTTTGTGTAAAAATGTTTTATTCTAAACATAACTTCTCGGGAATTTCTTGACTTCTCAAGCTGCGTTTTTAATTAATTACATCCTCGGACTTTTGTTGTTATTTTGACGCGTTTCATCTTTTTTCATCTTTTTCGTGTAAAAAAATCGGACTTGTTTCACACGGTTTGCTAAAAATATACAGTAACTTTCGGTATCTTACGAATTTAAATGTAAACGAGTTCCACGCCTCTGTCGACGATCGCATAATGAAGTGTAGGTCCACATCCTGTAATGATCTATTCTAAAAATAATAACTTCAGTTCCGTTTTATTTATCCTTTTTAATTCTAATTATGTGTACTCTTCGGATCCCAATTGAACCGAGCCAGAGTTGAGAAGAACCAAAACAACCTCTCAAGAATTTAAGCGGCCATCAGTTTAAAATAATACACATGAAGAAGCACATCGATCAAACTGCGTCAAAATATTCGTTTTTTTCACGAACGAAATCAATATTTTTGGTGAGAAGTAGTGAAAGTCGTAATAATGGATTGATTGCGTCATTTTTATCAGCGAAAATGGATAATGTATGTTAATTTTCAATAAGGAAAACTCCAAATTAACAATACTTACTGACGTTTCTATACACACACTAATTTGGTAACTTTTTATTTGCATTGGATTTCGTACAGATTATTTGATGTCGTGTGATATTCTATAGACTGTAGATTCGTTATTCAATCATGCGCTTAAACGCAAACATGACGGCGAATAATGTAGTACAAAAAGAAAAATCAAATACACGTAACCTGGCATATAAATTATGGGAATCAACTTATTAGTTAGTTTTCATTTATACTACTACAAGAATGTGATGTGTGAGTCCGTTCCATTATGAAAGATGACCTAGCAGAGGTGGGTAATAGAAACAGGTTGCGTTTAATGGGTGTGTTTAGTACCTCGTCAATTATCGTACTTTGTGTTTTATGTAAAGTCCATGGACATCACCGTTATTAAAGTGTCAGCGAATCTTTCAAAAGATGATTATTTTTAATTCGTTTTTTTTTAAGACTAAAGGGGCATTTGATATCGCAGAATAAACCGCGATCTGCAATAGAAAGTGTGTACTTGCCTTATCTTGTTCTTTCTTAATTACATTTTCTATTTACCATGTTCGATTTAGATTTGAATTTATTTAAAGTAAAATCACTTATAAACCTTTCAGTAATTAATTAAATGAAAATATTTCTGGTTTTAATTTCTAATTTATTTGACTCATTAATTAACTTCCGCAATTTTATTCATAATTCGGGGGTTTTGAATGCTTGTCTTATGCAAATGTTTTTTTTTTTTGTTTCAGAACATAAAACTGCCTAATGTCAAAAAACCAACTATAGACGCAAACATGCCTGTCGGAACGAGTAAGTACAACCAGATGCAAAGAAATTGTTACCTCTATTTCATCACTATATATTTCCTGTTAGCTGCATGCAATACCGGTTTATATGACGTTTCTTGCATGTTTATTAAGAAAATAAACCTAAAAAGTGGGGTAAAAGGTTCAATAATTTTTGGGGTTTCTCTTTTACACAAAAAATTAATTACCGGTATTGTTTAAGTTATACAAAAATATTTAATTTGGAGATTCAAGAATTTATATTTTACAACCTAAATATGTATATGTGTAATCAGATAACCTTTGAAATGATGAAATGTTTGATGTTCTTATTATCAAATGAATTGAAATATACATATTTACTGTCTCCACTTTTAATCTTTACATCTTGTAGTCAGAACTAATTTTTTCTAATTTGATTTTGTATTATTTTTTGAAAATATTTAATTTAAATCGTAAAATGTTTTGTGATTTTAGTTTTTTTGCTTTGTGGTAGTCTGCATATGAATATTAATTAGTTTATCAACCCATTATCAGTCAGTATCGAACCAATGTATTAATTACTGTATTTAATATAGTGTGTTGATTTTCTGTAGGTGATTCCGTTCTGAAAAAATGTTAGTGTTAATTTGTGTTAATTGTTTTTAGGTTTTGAAAATTCTGCGATGAAAACCTGCTTTTCGTTGTCTTCCCTACCAGCGACAGATACAACCCCCGACAAGGGGGTTGTGAAACCTCGGCTTTATAGTAGTTTGACCAAAAATCGTGTAAAAGCGACAGCAGTTAGACGTTCATGGGGGAGTACTGCCAGCGAACACCGAGATGAGTTTTGGTCAGCACTTCAGGCAAATTATAATTATATAATGGATAACCAGTTGATTGATAAGTGCCAAGTAATGATTTTTTCAATATTTTATGAGGTTCTATAATGAGGGTTACAGGAAGCAAATAGTGATTTATGCATGGATACTGGAACCTGGTCTTTGAAAGAATTTTACGCACAATTCTCCGAACTCTATTTGTGGTTGAATAGCGTTCAGGAGACGATATATGGCAAAGAAGAAAATATAAGAGACAAGGCTTTACGAGCAGTAAGTCAAATTTGAGTTTATGGTTTGTGACATTACGTTGGTTTTTATAGCATTGCGTTAATGTGGTTCGTGAAAAAAGCTCGATGCTTACATTATTTAATGATCAAGCTAGTCAACTGGTGCAATTGCATCCAAAAGTACAAGAAGAAGTTAACTGGCGAGTAACACACCTAAATTCAAAATGGGACTCAATTTTGAGTATTTTAGGACCTTCAGAATGTGGACTTTGTGAACAAGAAAAATGTCTCGGTAGTTAATTACTATTATTTTTTTTTAAATTGTAATGTCTTATTTTGTAGACATTGATCACGAGATCAAATGTTTGAGAAAATGGTTTAAGATGATGGAAGAATGTTTACAGCCACTTAACTTCAGAACCAAATATACAAAGACTGAAATTGAAGCTAAAGCGTTAGAACTAAAGGTAAGTTATTTGTTTAAATTTTAACAATATGCTTATCCTAAAGGTTAAAATGGTTTTCATTTATATCTAAAATATTTTAAATAATATAAACAATAATATAAACGTTTGTAACATAGTTTTGTGTGTTTTTAAATTTTATCAGTTACTGTAACAGCTGAAGTATTCTTATTACCTCATTTGTATGAGTCAAGATAATAAATAAGTATTTTTGCAATAACAAATAATATCTAGTCGTTTTTTATTGTGTGATAAAGCGTTTTTATCAGTATTTAAATAAAAGTAAAATAGACTGATCGTTTGTATAATCAGCACAGACTTTTACCATTTTTTAATGTAAGACCAACACAATAGCAATTGCTCATAGAGCAGACAAATTCTTTGTATTAATAGTGAATAAGAAGCCGAATGAATAGAAAACATAACTGATGTAAAAGTGTAAGTTGCATAGATTGCGTGCTTTGTAGGAACCAATATTGTTTGCATACGTCAAGGTACACAATAGTTATCTGTTAGAGTTCATAGAAACCAAGAAGGATATCGATAGGCGGAGCCAATGCGTACTGGGTGTAGTGGGGAAACTTGAGCAGTGGCGTAACACAGGACCATTCTGTGATAAAAAGGGAATTGTAGAGTTGCATTTTTTTTCGTATATTTATTGACTGAGATATTAAATATAAAAATTTCATACGATGCTTCACGATTATTTCAAATATACGGTAATATTAATTTCTGTATAAATAAAATACGAACAAATAGTAACAAATAGATTCGTTTATTAAAAATGTAAAGATATTAAAAAACAATTTTTGTTTCATAATTAATTTTAATTAATTTTTCAAAGTTAACATTTATAAGATGTCCCTGTTATACCTACTTGGTATATTAAACATTTTTTAGTGATGTTTTGTTTTCATACCTAGTCAATAAGATGTAAGAAGATGAACTCTCAAATTTTTAGTAATTTATAGTAATTTCAAATTGTCACTTTATATTCGTAAGTCAAAGTGGAATTTTTTTACTATAAAACTAATAAAATATATTTATTATTCTTATAGTTAATGTTTATGCAATGGTAAGTATAAGTACTTACATTTTGATAACTATGTTAAAATTAATTTTTTTTTTCATTATACTACAATATAATGTATTATGTAATAAAAAATATAGGTCTGCAGCTCAACTTGTACACTGCAAATAATGATTAAACACTTGTGGTTTGGAAATGGACTTTATTTTGATAATAATTTGAACCTTGTTGAACAATTTCTAATAACTTTCTCAAATGGTTACTGAGTATTGCAATTTATAAAAGAACAAATGCCTTAAAAATGTTATTTTTTAATAAAGTAATAAAATATTTTCATTACAGTATATGGATTATTTGTTTTCTTCAAATAAATAAGTGCGAATACGCGCCACTGCTCTCAGCTAATTTCAGAACTCCTCTATATTTATGAATGGATTCATCCGCGACGAGTTTTCGTCTCTGCGCATCCTTTCCATGGATATCCTTTTTGGTTTCTATGAACTCTAACTCTGGTAATGTTTATTTCTTGTTTGTTTAATTATTAATTATTATTGTTTTTTATAACAGAAAAGAAATTAGGAATTTTATGTCTTGTGTTTGGAATTATGTAATATTGTAAAAAAAAAGAAGTGTTGAGTCGTGAAAACGGTAAGATGTATTACTGGTTGCCGCATATTGAGAACATTTAAATATAAAATATTTTTTTTAGGAAAGTAATATTGGTTGCCTATGTCAGAGGATTTATTATGTTTTTACTTTTTTATTTAGTTATCTGAGGTTAATTTGGTTACAAGAATATTTCTTTTTCACAGAAATTAAGGTGTAATGATTACAATCTTTTTCTGCAGACGAACACATATTGCGTTGTAGCAGTAATTATCACAATATAATAAAACATCACATCATTTAAAGTTCATTTACCAAATAATATTTTCATTTTTTGTTTTGTTTCAGATTTAAATTTAATTGTATCAGAGATTTAGTTTATTAAATAATGACTTATAGATTTTATAAAAAGAAGCGTGTAGATGTGAAAAGTTGTATTGCTGGTAGTCGCTCGTAAGGGGAAAATTTTCGAATGTTTAAGTAAAATGGTAAATAATTAAATCAATTGCAATTGCAATTAGTTATTCAGTCGTTTTAGGGACTTAAAATACAAAAATTTACAGTAAGAATAAGAAGAATTTTACATGGAACAATACATTTAATATGCAACAATATATTTTTAAATGATACTGTTTAAGTTAAATTAATTTAAAATTATTACTATACATATTTTTCTATTTTTTGTGGTCATATATATTGAGGTGGTTTCTCTTTTATTTCCCCTTTTGGTAGGTTTGTCAATATGTTTGCCACCTCCATCTCTTGTTCATTATGTGATCTGTAATTTTTAAATTTTAGTTTCATGAAGTGCTAGGGATTTTAATTTACTCATTTGGTTCAAGTGTGACAACTGGAATAATTGCGTTTTCTTCCATTTGTTCAGTTGTCAATCTTGCCTCATTTATGTTTACAACAGGACTAAAACGTTTATTTTTTATTTTAATATTCTCTTGTGGCAAATTTTGTGACGGGATCGCCCCCCTTTTCAGTCTATAATTTTTATTAACATGTCCTACGGCACATATAAAAAATAAAGGGAAAACTTCAGCATTATTTATAATTACGTCTGTTAAAAAAGAAATCTTCATCGCGGAAATGTTTGCTACATACCCGCATATATTCAGTTATTCTATTTCTTCGCACAGCATTTCCCCATTGTAAACGTATTTTTTCGAAACGGGGAAAACTGTGAAACGAAATATTACTACCAACACTGTAAAATGTTTTGCAACCAGGTACGCAGCAGTACATTCTGCTATATTTTTTTTCGTTGTTTGGAGTTGCCATTTCGTTCCTGGTTTACAAAAAGTACGACACACGTGGCACGTTTATCACACAATAAGGAGTTGAAATTTTATCCGTAAGAGTGTGCAGTGACTGAAGCTGACCAATCGATCGTAATAATTTTACTTCATTGGATATACAGGGAATAGTTAGAAAGTAATTTATTTCGGAAAATATATTTTTGGCTTTTTTAACATTTTTTTGAAAATGTACTTAACTTACTTTATTTACTTCATGTTTGGCATACTGACTAGATAGGTGAAAACAAGAAATGTATTTTTTACTTTTTTCCTGCTCCCTAGTGCCTACAAATAAATATAATTTAAAGCGTCACCGAGTACATTGACACAAGTCTATAATTTGGCATTATTATGCCTAATCGAATTAATCGTATAATGGCGATAATAAATTTAATAAAAAAATGTATGGTTCTCTTCAATAAATAGGCGTCATGTTAAATTTATCGGCAACCAGTAAAACGCAATTGAATTGGAGAGATCTAAGGAATAATGATGATGTAAAGATTTATGAACTAATAAAACTGGACTTTACAGTGGCTTTCACGGTTTTGATATTTATGTCTCAACTCTTTAAAGTTTATGATTTTCAGGGCTGCTAACTAAATCATGTATCTTGCTAATTGAAAATAAAATAACCTATTATTAATGACCAAGTGAATGGTTTTTTAAACTTTCGCAAAAGTCCCGTTTTACGTTTGAGTGGATGCAGTTTCAATGTTTTTGCAATGAATCGCTAAACATAACCAATACAATTCTAGCATTGTTTACCTGAAAGTCTAAAATTTATCAGTTGTGTTTATGGCCACATACCATTTCTTTAGTGATAGTTGAGTGTTTGTTTAATGAACTTTTATTTATATGAGAAATTCTTTTAAATTTGCTATTTTGTGGTTCTTCTGTGGTGATTTTTAATCTATCAATCTATACCATTTCAATTGTATTTTATTTTGTGTTTTTTTTATATAAAATTACGTAATATTTGAGTAATGAGAAATGGTACACTGTCTAGATTATTGTAATGTGAGAACTCTACTTATCTCAAATTTTTATTTATTGACGATTTGAAATTTGCATATAATCAGTACGTACATTTTTACACGATCGGTTAACGCTTGACTCATTTATTTTTTCGAATATCTTAGTCTTGATGATGGTAATGGAATACTTAGCATATTTTTTCAATCAATCTGATATTTTGGTGTATTCTTTAAAAAAAAATGTTTTGTTATTTTTAAATAAGAAATAGTAGTAGCGCGCGGTAGGTAGGTGGAGTTTGTCGTGGGTTGTGTGGGAGTTCAACAACTCTAAATCAAAACACAATATAACGATGCCATAAATCAATTATTTTTAAAATTACAACTACATGTATGATTGTATTTTAATTTGACTTTCAAAAAACTTATTTTATATTGCTTTTGTTGTTTTTGAAAATAGGATTGTGTAGATTTAGCTTGCTTTAATGAAAACTGAAAAAATACGAGATGTTTCCAGTCTAAAGATATGCATGTGTTAGGTAATGGGGATATTTGAATCTAGAAATGTGCATTAGATTTAGTTTGGAATGTGTTCACCGAAAATAACAATGACAAAGTCGGATTTCAGGCGTCTATAATGTAATTTTTGTGAGACTTCTTAAGCCTGGTCATTTATCTTAATTTTCAAGAAAAAGTTATAATTAAATCGTGGAAAGTTTCATCAAATGCACTACATTGTTTAAAATGGAATGTAAAAATTGTAATTGTAATAAAATTAATTGTGAAATTAAACGTAAAAAGATTTCTAAAGCGCTTGTAGAACGGTAACTTTGTATTCAAAAATGTTTTCTCTTCTCTCAAATTGGTTTTTTATATGGCCAAATATGTAAATGTTGAGGCGTTTTATGATTGTTCTGACGCCATAATTTTTTGAAGAGCTTTTAACATCGTAATGTTCTAGTAAATGGGATGGGAATTTGCATAAATGTAAAGTTGCAACATTATTGTCAAACTACAGCAATGTCATATTTTTTACATTGCCTATAATTGAGAAAACAAATTAATTTGTGTGATTGCAGAATTACGCAGCAACACTAGATAACTAGATCTTATTTTAGACAGTTTCTAAGTAATTGTGTGACATTGGTTGCGCTTGTTCAAGGTGCATAATATTAAAAAAATATATTTTATTGACATTTCTTGCGTTTATTTAACACAGTAATTATTTTCTTACAAGGTTTTTAAAGGAAATTATTTATAATATCCCCGGAGTACTAGGAACTGCATTTGCAGAACGTTGTCATACCTAATTGACTCCACCAAAAATTAAAAAAGCATTAGAAAGTTCCATGCATTGTATTGATTTAAATTTAATTGAAAATTGTTACGCATGCATATAAAACCAACTGTTTGTGAACATTATTTCCACCACATATCATATCGTTTTCGTAATTTACTCTCTCGTTGTTTTAATTACTTGAGAGTTCGTTCTTCCTTGGCATTTACCCGAACGATTGTAACAAATGAGTAACCACATATTTTTCAAAATTGTCTTTGTTTGAAAAGCAATTTAAAACGTAGACTTAAAACTTAAATTGAAACGAGTGCAAACTACTTATACTGATTTCCTTAAAGTGTTTAAAACAAAAGTACCAAAAACCAGTATTGAAAGGAGTGGTTTTATTCACGTGCAAAAGGGATTATTCAGTGGTATTACTATTACTTTTGAGGGGGGTTGAAGGTTATTTTGTTTGGACCGGCTGGTAACTAAAGTTATACCTTTTTTTATCATGATTCATACAGGAAAAACATTTGAATATTATCATTGTAATAATTATGACGTGTATTATCTCGTTTTGGGGTTTTACTGTAATTAGTAATTACAGTTGACTTACTTTGCGGATTATAATTCTTGTTTGAATGTTTAGTTCTGTTTTACAACTTTTCTGAAAAGGAGCTATTTAGCCATTGGTATTTGGTAGTTAAATACCTTTTATGGTCTGTTGGCAAACCTACTTATTTGAACTGACATTTCTTTCAATGTCTGTTTCCTTCATTCCATGACACGAAACACGCGTTTCCTCAATTTTAGTAATTTAGGGAAAGGGGTGTTACTTTTAAATATCCGTTACACACACCTGAACGTAAAAACACCCTCTATATTGAACAGGAAGTCACCCATTAATGATCGATTGACATAAATGGTATTTGTACTTCCGTTAAAAACTTTAATATGTCACATATCAATATCACAGAGAATTGATTATCGATTAGTCAGAATAGCAAACGCGCTTTCAAAAGGTTTTGAACTCTCTAGTCTATTAATTATTATTATTATTATTATTATTTAATAGTCATTTCGTTGGTATTCAAGGCTAAATTAGAATGAATGGCCCTCTTCAACTTATTTGTTCAAACATGAGACCGAAATTAAAAGGAAGTAGCGGCATATTAACAACAAAGTGAATCTTCTAAATTGATGGTTCACTGTACTTACGCGTGCGTGCTATTAGTAATCGAAATAAGGTATTCTTCAACGTGGTATATAATAAGACAGCTGCTCCTTGATCCGGTAAACGTATTAAGTAGAGTATACCTTTGGGCACATTGGATATAACATTCGAGGATCGTTGGTAACGGATCTACTTGTTCCACTTAGATTTTTTTGGGAAAACTGTTTTCACCCTATCGAAAAAATGCGAAATTGCTAGGAACGCACGATGAGAAAGTGAACACTTGGCAACTACCGGAAAATCATATCAGATTTAAAACGTTTGTAGGGTGCAACGGTAAAAGCTGCTAAAATAGTTGTCAGTTTTCCAGTAGAGTTGAGTTGGATAACAAAGGTCAACAGTACAAATACAAGTGATTGCTGTAAACCAAATTGCTTCCTTAGAAATGTATGCAACCAAATGGTTCTCAAGCAAATTGTTGTAACAATGACGCATCGATACTTTTCCTGCAATTAGGCTTATCTTTGAACTCAGAACGTTTCCATGCTTTATTTTTCGCCATTTTAATAGTCATGGTACAAAATTGAATTGTAGATCGTATTTCACATTTTGTTATGCTTTCACTCACGGATAT
This sequence comes from Tribolium madens, assembly GCF_015345945.1. Taxonomy (NCBI): domain Eukaryota; kingdom Metazoa; phylum Arthropoda; class Insecta; order Coleoptera; family Tenebrionidae; genus Tribolium; species Tribolium madens. The sequence continues at coordinate 6,427,417 of NW_025400995.1, read as the reverse complement.
CTGTTATAAATAATTACCATCGGGCTAATGTTGATTTAGTTTAATTGTGGTCGCACTTTTTGTAATCATCGTAATTAGTTTGATCTTATTTTATGAAAACGCTACTGTTTGAAATTGATTGGAGTTGCGATTGCTTCGATTTCTTCCATATAATAAAATAAACAAGTCATTTGTTGTAATGAAATTTGCTATTAGACACCTATATGAGAAATTCTAACCAGAGCTGAATTATTAGGTGTAATAAATCGATAAAATCTAGAAGTGAATAGTCCATTCAATATAGTTCTACAACTAATTTAGATTCATAATTGCACTTACGAGAATAAATGGTGTTACATTAAGAGTAGTGTAACGAATTACCGACAAACAAAAACTCGAATTATAACTTCAATTACTTTAATTATTCGATCTGATTCAATTGACATGGAAACCAATACAGCAAAAAGTGTCGATATTTTATTGCATTTTGTTTTGAATTGGAAAACCAGGTGTAGTAAATATAAGATAAAATTAGGTATCATTGTGTCACCTTGATGATCACGACTAACGATACAAAAATTAAAAACTCGCCAAAACGAGTCAGTGTCAGGCAGCGACCTGTAGTCGTAAGAATAGAGGAAACACTTATGTTTTGCGTGGATTCTTTTTTGCCAATTTGGGCCATAACGGTTTTGGCCAAGAAACATATTTAATAATTATGGAAAGTACATAAACCGGTTGATAAAAGCAGTATTGACCCTTGTGATATTGAACACGCTTTTTAAATTGCACGGTTTTTTTGAACACATAGACTTTGGCTACAAATTTGTGGATGAAATTGAGCGTTCCATGGATGAATAAATCTGAAGTCAAAAGTAGTATATTGCATGCCAGTTACTCAAACGAATGTAATATTTACTAATTAGAACAGCAGCAGAATTCTTGATTATCATTGTTTGTAGTGTTATAGTTTAGAACTTTCTTTTCTATTTTATGGCAGAAAATAATTCTGATGATGTTTACTTTCACTATGCCCAATAGCGTAGTTTGTTTAAAAATTGGCAAATTTGTTATTTTCACCGCTTTCATTCAGAGTAGAATGAATAAGATAATTTTTGGCTTTCTTTAGTCTAGAGTCCCCTTTGAGTTGAATAGCCAATACTAATTTTAGAAGTTTTAGTGATGTCATTTTAAAACTCGTCTAAAACCGTATACCGTCTAGTTCTGTATAACTCGGTTAATGTCGGCGTCGGTCGGTCGTTCAAGCTACCAAGTTATTGTGGAAACCATCTGTACTGTATTCGTACTCTGTAAGTCTGTATCCACTCATTCCAATCGACTCTCGACTCGTGTTTTACGACACAATGCAACCAGTGCCAGTTGGTGACTGAGCTTGTTTGTGTGTGCGTTGTGGCGTTTTTGGTAGTGTTGTTGTTCAGGTGCTTAATGCAGGTGCGATATACGTACAGGCCATGGCTGAAATTCGCAGATGGTACTCTTGGGGATCTTGCTACTGAGCTCTATAACGTTACACGGCTGGAAATATTAAAGTTAGTATGGTTCACATTTCCTCGCACATGTTAGAAATGATTGTTTTACTCAGATAAATACACACAAGGGATGAAAACAATTCAAACTAAAATATGTTTCATTGAAAAATTTCGTTTCTTGACGTATTTAATTTTTTTAAAGATAGAAATAAGTGGAGTTGTGCGGTTACCGAAATAGATCGAACTTCGTTAGTTTACTTTATTTACTGTCGTTTCCGTCATTGAATATTTTTGAATGCCGGCTAATTTTAACTACACACGGTTACGCTTCAAGGGCTCTTATTTTGATTTTATTTCTCATTGGTCATCAAAGTGCAAATTTTGTTATCCAGCTATTGTATATTTTTATCAGCGTGTAAACAATTTGATAAGAATTACTCATCTACCTGACGAATATGTTGTGCTAGAGACTGTAATATCAACACTAAGGTACAGGCTCTGTAGTATTATTCAACTATTTTCAAGGAGTGAAAAGCAATTAGTCAAAAAAAAATTAATATGACAATTCATTTTGAAGAAGAAACTGTAACAAATTGATTTTATTTTCCGGTTATAATTCGCATCGCATTTATTATCTCGTTAGACCAACAGTATTTCATTATGATCGGCGATGAGGCAGCTCAAGTTTGCCTCTGCACTTGCATATTATAGAAAATAACATGTTTATTAATATTGCAAATAAAAATGTTAATTGTTTGTGAAAGTACAAGCAATTGTTCGAAATAAACATGTTATTTTGCTCAATTTCAATCTAAGGGAAAGTATGTAACATTGATATAGTAAATTTAAATATTTGCCATCGAATTATGATTCACTCCCAACATCTGACATCTGTTGTCAATACAATTATACTGTACTATCAAGTTTCCCTCTAATTTGTTTTTTTTTGCATTCTAGAAATTTTTAATAAGCGAGTATTGTTTGTCAGGGTATTGATGACGTATAATGGTATGTAATGATTTAACAATGGATCTGGGAGATTTCTAATAAGCTTTCTCACATCAAAAGGGATTCGAATCGAAAAAACACCATTATACAAGATCGGAGAAATCACATTCTGTCATTCAACATGTAAAAATGGGATTAAAATGCTATCTCATCGTGAAATAGAATTTTCTTTCTTGTTTTGACAACACTGCTGGGTGTTGAACAGTTATTTTGAAAAAGTTTCATCATCTAAATCAATTTGTTTAGGAAGTCATTGTACGCTCGTACTGAATTTTTCAGAATGTATACTTTTTTATGAGTTTTGCAATTTTTGTTTTCACCTGTTTCGGACACTAAACTAATGGAGCATATCCATAGAGTGGAACTTAACAAAGAATTATTAAATCAATTCTATAAATGTGTTAATTAATAAACAAAAAATGTGAAAGTTGTTTGAATGATATCATTTAAAATTTAGTGGTGTTGGCGTGATTCGCGATTTGAAAAAAAAAATCCAAGGTTGAAACATTTAGAATCGTGGATAATCATTTTGTTTCGTGGGTAATTAACCCATGGTTGTTTTTGTATTTTTTTTTTCTCAAACAAGATGACATCATCTTTGATCATTTTCTAAGCATTTTGTTTATTTTTTATCTCTTGTATAAACATTTAGTGTTTATTTTTCGATTTCATTTCTCCCGCGAATATGTAGATTGTTGATGTCATTACTATTTCAGTAGCATCTGTGAGTGTGAGAAGTGAGACTAATTTTAGAAGACGGAAGATAGAGAAAACTGACTCAACGGATGTCCTGTAGATACGTTCAAGTTGATTTCAAGATGAGCGTTATGACTCTTAACATTTTTGACATTGGTACTACTTTAGCATAAAGTGAATTGTAATTACACAACATCACTTAAACAAAGGAGTAAATTAGTAAAAGTTGATACCCACTGAACGCTCAATAGTGGAATGAATTTTCTTTCGTTCCTTTTGTGCCTACACATTTATTCATCATCACGCTTTTAAGAGTAAAAGCTTCATTATTGCTACATTCTTCAACGTATAGCATGAGTTTGAAAAAAGTTACAAGTCACACCCTACTTCACATGCATCTGATTCCAAACAAAAATAAATTACAATGTTATGCCTAAATTTGATGTAAAGAATCATTACAAAACGTTTTTTGTGCAAATTCTTTCAAAATCTAATTTTGGTTATTTCTTTTTCAGGTAAGTCAAGACGTGCATTGTCACCAGAGAGTTAAGCCTGCTATGGTCTATGATTTTCATTTCAAATTTTTTGATGCAAAATGAATAACTTGTGTGTATAGTGCAGAACGGTTTTTTCCCGAGAACTGTATTGGCAGTTCTTATTGACCTATTGATGAACTGAAGAGTAAACGGGATCAAAAACGTTTATTGTAATTAGCCACCTCGATTATTATTCTCGCTACATATAAAATACATGTATCAATCAAGCAGGCGCGTATACGCTCACTTCACATAATAAATTCAAAACAGGTCTGCAGTTATACATAATTATATGTAGTGAAACATCTTTTATCGGGTTTGTTGATTTTAACACATTGGCAATGTTTTACTTTCAATTCAATTTTTTTATTATTATTATTATTTTCTTGAAAATCATAGACAGGATTTTTTGGTGAGTAGGAGTATTATTTACCTCGTCAAGAGGTAAGTTATTTCTGATAAGGAAAAGACGTATGCTTGATTTCACCAATTTAGAGGATTTGAATTAAACATGAGTTTCTCTATATGGGTTAAATTTGTAAATGTCTAAATCTGGTAAGATATGATAATGCTAGCACGATTTAGAGGGCATCAGCCCGTTTCTCATCATTTTTGTAATTTAACAAGACGAAGAATAAATTCACTTAAGTCGCCTACGAAGCCCATCTTAAGTAGGCGGCATAAGCAACCAAGTAAATTGCTTATGCATATTGTAGAGCCGATAAAAATTGAGTATTACCACATCCCAACTCTGACGATTATTTTTAACTCAGTGACGAAAAATCTGTTAATTGCATGACGATGCTAACAACCTTCCATAAATTAATGAAGGCCATTAATTTTGACAAAATCGCCAAACATTTAAGGAATTCGATGCCACCGATCGCAATGCCAGAGCACAGCTTTCGGACATGTTGGGTCATTTTATCTCTTCGCGTCTGAGGTCATTTTGGCGTCATAAAATTTGGATCGGTGCATTCAGTCAATTCTATTTTCGTTAGCCTAGTTCCAGTTGCTAGATGCAAACTATTTAGGTTGACTTAAAATAAATTCGGAATTCATATTTTTTGGTTTTAATTTGAAGCTAGGCAACAGGATACCTGTTTACCAGTTTAAATTAGTTGAACAAAGACAATTACTATGAGCGAACTACAAACACAAACCTGTAATTATTAAATAAAAACACCCCGTTATCCTAACACACATAAATTGCCTACAGGGCTGTTTCAATTCTTTATGTGTAACTATCGAAATAGTCCGCTTCTATACAGATTAAGTAGGTAATTATCGTTGCCCTTGAGGTAATTTTTTTTACATCACGAAAACTGCCTTACATTTCTTATATCATTTCTATTTATAAATGTTTGTACTTTTTAGTCTATCTATCGACAAAATTTTTTGTTTCTTTCTTATTTCGTTCTATTTTGTTTTATTAAGTGTGTCTTATTTTATTTTCATACGAAGCCATTTTATACTTCCTTAATTATCACCGCTATTATGAAGGTAGAATTGAGAAACTCACAGCATGTACAGATCCACTTTCGTACCAATTAAGTTCAGTGTTTAGCGGGATTACAGCAAGAAGCAAGTCTGCTTTACTTTTCTCTTTAATGATATTCGGCGATGTACTTTTTTATTTTACGAAATCAGGCGACCGAAAAGTTGCTTCATCAAGTCATCACACCAAAATTAATAATAATTCTACCGTCAAATCAGCGTTCATTTTGAGAATTTACGAAGTATCTGTAAAATTAATGATAGATGTTTTCCGTTTGTAATTCTCAAATGAAAATTATTTATAGTTCTTTAAAAATGTAATAAAGTCAATTTAGTGGATAATAAACAGACAGTTTAATGTTAAGTTTACACTATTTGAATGTAGTAATTTGGCAGTAGTTTGAATTTTTGAACAAAGAACTTTATTTTCGGTTTTCCTACTTCAGGAAAATGAGATGTTTAGTCATGAAATATTTTTGTTCCACAGTATAGCATTGATTTTGTCTCGACCCTGACTGATAATTAACGTTTTCTGTAGGTTTTCCTTATTTTTGTAGAAAGATTTTCTAAGCTTTAATTAAATTTAAACTATGACAAACTGCGGAGAAAAATCAATGAAAAGATTGAAACTGAAACTCTTGTGGTAAGCCGCCATCTAATGTTTAGTGAAAACTTTCTAACGTAGGTGCAAGTGACAGTTCTTGAGGTGTTAATTAGATGTGGTAACTTTGACGGGAAGTTTATTTAATTTTTTTGTTAGTTGTGCTTTGGACTAATAAATTATTATTTTTAATTTAAATATTTGGTTGAAAAATTAGTTGACGCTAATTAATTTTTATTTTTTATGTAATTTAAATTGGGAGTATAAGTGTAATTTTTTAAGCAACAATATTGCAGACGTTTCATTGTGTTTGAATACAAATATTGGTGAGTTAGCTTTTTATCGGAAAGTGGTTTTATCGTTTTTGCTTTATTAATTGAGAAATTGATAAACAATAATAATGTGTTATCCAAATTAATTTATTATAGTTGATGTCATTTCTGAAAGCAGTTTAACTTTCTTTTCTTTGAGAATTCTTTCCCGATTTCCGGCTTATAAGCACTAACTAAATATAATACATATTTAGACACTATCATTAAATGAAAGTAAAGGAATATGTTTTTGTGTCAAATTTAACCACCTTATATTGCTTTTCTTTTCGGGGTTGCAAATAACAAATTTTGTTTGTCAAGATCATGCGAAGATTGATGCACAGTCATTGAAGATAACAACATTTTCAGGCGTTGAAATTTAAACCGTTTGTGGTGAGTTGTAGAACCTTCATCTGTATATAATTTTACTTCGGTAAAAACATTAGCGAATCAAGTTTGTAAGTAATATATTGATTAAATTGTAGACATGTGTAATTTTAAATCAAGCGGTGTTACATTGTCGATGGCGTAACTTTTTGTTAATGACATTTATTCGTAATTCCTTTGTTTTTATTATCTGATCAGGGGGAATATTGAKCTCTGTATAGAAAATATGCCAACGGGGGTGTATCAATTATCTGAAACAAAAGCTGACATGTACGATTTTTCTCATGATAGGTTTTTTTGACACGCATTCTCTCCTATTTTTACCAAAAGGAAATACTAGTAAATCATCAATGACCAATCTCTTTATATTTAAATCGATTCTTGGATCGAATTTTTCACAACAACTGCTCTCAAACTCTGTGGTATCACAACATAGTTCGAACTGTTACTCTCGTTATAAAAGCTTTTTGTATGTTGTACTGAAAAGTTTTTATAATATCTAGCGTGACAAGATTTAAATGAGATCAAGGAAAATTTCGTGTGCGAACATAAACAAAAACTTGTAGTGTAAAACCCTTAAATATTTATCTTAAAGTTTTTGGCATCTGGTCGGATGCATCTAGAAAAGGTGTAGCAGCAAAAAACATATGTTAAATGAGTGTTTGTTAAATCATAATTAATGATTTTGAAAAATCAATCAAAGTTTAATAACCGGTTTCGAGATGCTAAAAGTTTGAACATTTGGTTCCAAGCTTGTTCTAGACCCAACAAATCTCAACTCATCGTTTTAGGTCATGAATTTTTAGAAGTCTATAATGAAAAACATAACCGTCTTATGGTATGTGATGAACACTGATAAAAATTAATAAAGGCCACCTTAATGTTTTTCCGGTCATGTCTTGAATATTTTTTTCTGCAATTATCGAAACGGTGTATTTACCAGCCTTAAAGAAATTCGGTTAAGGTCTCACGTATGTGATTAAATTTTGGTTATGCTCTAGTTCCATTTTAAAAGAAGCGCAGTTTTGGTGGCCTGAAATCGGATAAATATATCATCTGGCAGGCATTAAAATTCACACTATGCTTTGTATCAACGAATGTGATAATTGTGGCAAGAGTTTATTCTAAATTCACTGTTACTGAATTAGTTAATCATTCGTCAAGTCTTCAAACGTTAAAGCTTAATTAGAAAAGCCAGAAATAGCTGACTGATAATTGCTGCATTCCTAAAGTATTGTTTTACAACAGAATTGTAGAAATAAATTGCACCAAATCTCCACAAATCTTTTACTGAATTAAGATAATTGTCTCCGCGTGCAACCAGATCAAACCTCCCACAAACTTATTACAGATGTATTTGCACGCCGAGATGTTATAGATTGCGGTCTCTTTGTTCTTTCAAGAGTTCACAGAAATATGTTCTTTGTGGAAGTTAATTGATCAGATTTTTTGATAAGTTTTTGACCTAAAAAAATTAAATAAGTCATGATCACGTATTGTCGGTATTGAAGATTAAAATATGGTAATTCAAAACAGTAACGTACGAGGAATCGGATGTTTCAGTAAAAGTGGTTTGAAACATTAATTTATACAAGGTATCCGATTAACATAATCATGAATTATGGTAATGCGTGAATGACATTTCTCCTAGTGATCATAAATTTGTTATATGGATAGTTAGGTCAGGGACGGGAGTGGTTTTGATAGATTGTATTTCGTTACTAGACACATAAAAGAATATCTCAATCTCTTTCGGACACTTAATTTGAATTTGACAGCGTGTAATTCTGACAATTAAGCCGCCTTGAATTAATCTAGAAAAATACCAAGAATATGACACATCTTGTCTCTCGAATAAAAATGTTGCAACAAGCCTACGGGGAAGCAGGTGCAACAGTCTTCTTCAAATTTTGAGTACTGATTCTTTTAATTAAAGGTAAATATTGCATCACGCAAGCCCAAGTACTAAGCTTATTTGTGTTGAAAATGAAATTTAGAAATTTCTGTTTGTATTGTATTTAAATACGCAAATTTCAGGTGTATAAAAGTTTGACCATTTGGTAAATAGTGCACAGTAAACTTTTTTAATGAGATTTCTAAATTTTATTAAAAGTTCTTGAAAGCTACGATTTTTGCGTTAAATTGTATTGATTGTACTATAACCTAGATTGTTATTAAGGGGTTCATTTAACGAAAAATTAAAATACATTTGACATACTTATGATAATATCAATTTAATTAAATTAGTAATAATTCGTGTGAGTTTGCTCTACTTCCTGTTTAGTTACGGATTTTTCATTTTAGGCATTGCAATTCGATATAATAATCGATTTGACTTCCTCTTTTTTGATTCCTATTCATCGTTGGTGGTTATATGAAACTTTAATATTACACAGTTCTTGACACACTTACGTCCCACATTGAATAGATAATGTACCGTGAAATAAAATGTAACTTTTCGTCGTTGGTTCTGCAATATCTCCTATGTAGCTTTTTTAACATCGATTGTACTTTTTTACACCTTTTAAAAGACTATTTTGGCTGTACCTACGGGATGGTAATATCTAATTTGATCTGAAAAGGCTCAAATTGTAAAAAAATCAAATTATTAATAACACACGACTTTTGCTGTTTTTTACTTTTTGACAAATTATTATTGGACATAGCAGATATTGCAGAATCCACGACGATTTGTCAGAATTTTATGTGCATTCGGGTTTGGCTTTTTTGTTACCATCGAAATTTATTTTTGGTAATTTGTAAATTAGTGTCTATTTATCGTAGCAGTTATATATATGTTCACCCAATTCCGGATGAGAATGTAGATGTTAAGTCTATTATACCATGAGCGTTTTCTTTGCTTAATTACTTTATCGTTCGAATAGCGGGAGTTTTATTATCATCATGGGTTCTAATGACTAGATCTTTTAACCCAATAATTTAGCAACTGACGTTCACTGGCGTTATGAATTAGCCTAAATTATAAAGCGATTTACAGTAAAACTTTACCCATCCGTCATTTTCTGATGCGTAAATAATTCGAAATAAAAACGCATTCTATTTAATATTTCCTGTTTAACACACAAAAAATATAGACATGGATCGTGACAGTTTAGTCACCAATTAAAAACTTTCTTGATTTTGGCTAATTTTCTAATTAATGTTAATTTAATTTTTTTATTTCATTAGTCTAATAAATAAATTATACTATGATTACATTTTAATGGCGTATGAACTAACGATGTTTTTAACTGTTTCCTCCAATGTTCAAATTAAGGAAAATAAAATCTACTTGTACAGAGTTAATTAAATTTGGCAAATTTCATTTTGGGGTGTGTCTGTGAAGTATGGAAATTTAACTCAAACACACCTAAAACGCCCAATGTTGAAAGATGTAAACACGTATTTACCTAACAAAGCAAAGCGCAACATCACTTATTGATGGTTGTTCTAAGAACCGCTTACAAATAAGGATGGCTCAAAAATTATCTTTAAGACAAAGGATTTATTAGCGAGTGCATAAATGACTCCCACTTGATTAAAGTCACTTGTCTGGAACAATCGGTTTTAACCACAGGTTACAAGACTTTTTGTTTTTTGGACTATCAGAATATCTTTTTTTTTTAGCCGTGACGAGATTTGTTGCTTGATAAATGATAGTATCGTATGATTTTTTTTGTTTTTCGTCTGGGTGTTACAGTTTGGTTATCACTATTGATCATTTTATCTCAGCTTGGAAAGCAAATTTTTAATAAAACGTGGTAGTTATTATAATACTACTGATAATATTGATAAAATATATAAATAAATACCTAAAGAGATAAAATTGTGCCTGGTCTGTCTACATATTTTTATTGTGATAAAACATATCTAGTTTCTAGAATAGTTTGGTTGATGTTTTTAGAGGGTGGACTAGTATTTTTGTACAGAAATTAAAGGTCGTTAACCTCGTTCGATATGTTTTTTATTCCATAACAATAAAAGGGGCACGCATTTGGGGTGATCGATTGAAACGTCCATAATTATAGGGCACGGTTTCAAGCTTCGATTATTTAAAAGTGTGTATTTTTCAAAAAAAAAAAAACCTATAAAATATTAAATACGGGAATACCTATTGCATGCATAAAATCATTACACAACTGTGGTCCTGAAACTGGTCCCTGCGGCACACCTATGCTAATTTCTAGTTCTTTCAATATTTTTCCACGAACTATAATAGTTTTTTTAAATAGTTAAGCTTTTATTATGCATGATGAGTATTAAAATATCATGGTCAATGATCAGGGCTACATCCTCTGTTACAATAACGTCATCTGCTATTTTTACTAGTACTATAGAACAAATAATGTAAAAGGGCAATAAAGTTTTATTACTTTTTGATGTTAGTTTAATGCATAGTTGGTAAGAATGGCGTGGTTTGTGTTTGGAGTTCCATAAATTTTTTACGGTGTACCTACAGGGTGAATCAAGTCGCTTAGGATGGTTAGGAATGTTTGCATTTCATGTTAGTGTTTAGTTTGATTCACCCTGTATAGCGAGAAAATGCAAATATTTCTGTTATTTTCTCAAAACGTTAATTTTGTTGCCTGGTGGATATGAAAATGTTTTAGTTTATGTAAAAAATTAACGAACCATGTAATTGTTGGCCTATATTCTCGTAGGCAGTGGAAAAGTGCAAAATTAAATCTCTTAGGAGAGAACAGCTTCCTAATTGATCCAGAGAAACTCACGGTAGTTTAAGCCTAAGATGGTAGTTAACTTACATTAAAATAGACATTCATGCGAAAGAAGAACGTTTCTAATATATTATTTAAATCACAACCATCGGTTGCAATGTTATAATTTACAAATAAGTAGAAGAAAGTAATACGTTGGACGTTACTCACAACAGAGGATTATCTCGTCGGTGATCGTCACGATTTTAATAAATCCGGCAAAAGCTTGTATTTAATGGTTAATTTCTTGATCGGATTCATGTTAGTCATGACCTTGTTGTTATTGAAAGTTAATTTTATTCTTTTTGTTATAGGTGCTGCACCGGGATATTGAAAATCACGGTAAAATTGTGAGTTCAGTGGTAAAGTTGTGCAAGAGACCCGATGCGAGTTGCAACACTGTCAACGTCCGGCGAATTGCGAATGGCCTCGAAAGGCGTTGGCATCTTCTCTTCTTGCGATCTTTAGAATGGCAGTGCTACTTGGAAACTTTATCTAAAAAAGAAAATTGCAGGGTAAGTATCTCTATCCCCAGAAACACGAAGATAACAAGCCACCAACACTGGATTTCCGCTTTCAACTTCAAAATCACCTTGTAAATTGCAACCAATAATTTAGATAATGACATGAGGTGTTTTCAACCAACATTATTTACATAAATTTTCGCGTGATAAAACAAGATTTAAATAAATAAACAATATTTATAACGACTGCTGTTTATAATTTTTTCTAATCCGTTGGAAATTGCAATTAATAAGTAATATTTCTTTTTTAATAGTAGTAGGAGCACTCACGTTTACTAAATTTATGTCATCTAAAACCACATTTTCATAAATTTTTTAGTAGTAAATCAAATTATAAATAATGTAAACACGGAAGAAAAATCGTCAATTTTACGCATGCAGAATAAAGTACACATTCTTCATTACGTAATATAATTTATAAGTCATAAAACGATTTGTGGTTTGGCAGAAATAAAATTCATTGTTTTTAACAACAATGGAAATTAAGTAAAAGCGTGTTTGTACCATGATTGCAGAAAGTACAAATAATATAGGTGTAATCAAATTGCGCTCTCGGTACTTAATTACATCTGCAAATATCTAATTGGATTATTTGTGATTCGATCTGATCTCAACAATAATTACTAATTAGTCCCGAATAAATTGCGGGCAGGTCAGTTCGCTCCTACTATAATTTATTTTCACGGAAGCTCTGAAAATAAAGCTGTAATTTTGCTATCTTTTTTTATTTGAAAAAATCTCATCATGCATTTTGCGTGCAAAATAAGAATATGATGGAAAAAAATAAACAGGAGTGAGTGTAACATGTTCGAATTGTTAAATAATAATGATAATTTAATTTTATTACATCTTCCGTTCTATTGTTATTCTTCAACATGTGTCCGCATAGTTGAACAATGCAGTAGAAATTTGTGGGCATATGATGCCTCAGGGTTTGAGTTTTATATGGATGATTCTAGCTTTACTAAAGAATTGATTCTTTTAATTTATAATTACTATGAAATGTACTGAAAATAACATAAATAATAGTCAGCAGAGAGAAAGGCAATTTTTGCAAATTTTTACCAGTGTGCAATTAAGTTAGATTCTCATTTATTTTCAAGATAAATTTATAGATAACAAAGAGGAATGGCAAAAAGAATAACGACCAGCCGCATTTTTAACCATTTTCTATCTTATCTTCTATGTATGTTTTGAAATTAAAGTAAAGAAACAACGCTCGTTGCTTTTGCTTTTTAAAACCAATAATCGTAGGTTTAATTTTCCCAGAATTATCAGTATTTAAACAATTTATAATAAACACATTTTTGTTAAAATAAACTGATTAGATTTAGAATTACAGTAATTTTATGTTGCTTTTTCAATAATTAATTTGACCGTGAAAACTACAGTTTGCCTAGACGGTAGTTGCGTGTTTGTTTGCCTCTTCAGTTATGAGAATTTCGCATAAATCTGCACCGCACATTCATGTAAAATTTTATTTTGTTTCCTTCGCAATATTTGTTTTCTTCAGTGAGCCAAGCTACGTATCATTAAATTCATTAGACTTTTTAAAATAGCCCAATGTAAACAGATATTTTCTTTTAGTGGCACAGTTCATCATGCGCTGGAAAATACAATTTTTTGTTTACTTTCCGGTGTGTCTGCGACTTATTTATAATTCATAGATATATTAATAATGTGTTCATTTAAAATATTAAAACTCTTTTAATAGACACTAAAAATTATGATAAAGTGAGTCATCAAACAATTAAGCCAGATGACATCTGTTGAATATGTACTCGTAGCTTTATGCACTTTGAAAATTATAAATTTCATTTGAAGAAGGTTTTATTGATTATTTCTTTCTTACGTGATTAATTTAAGTTCATTTAGAAAATACGGGTCGTTGGTTCAGGAAGTTTTACTTCTATTAACTTATAAGTTACAACTTTATCGATTGTGTAGGGTGAATGACTTGTTCATCTTTCAATTTTTTGGTGGGCTTAAGTTTCTGCGAGTGACAACAAGACAGGTAATACAAAACTGATTTTAAGAAACACTACTTGCATTATTCATTTGGAAGACACGCGTATTCGGTGTTCTGAAATTTTTCATAAAACTGAAATGTAACGGAAAGCTTATTGTAGTAATGCGTGCTAGTTCAAAAGTTCATAGACATAATGTTCCTGTTCCAATTTTGGAACAAGTCTTACTAATTGCAAACATGCCTATATGGAAAGTTGCTTCATTAGTTTTTGCAAATAAATCTACTCACCATCCTTCTTGAAATTGATGCTAATCAATCAGAAAATTTTTCTACGGAATATTTTTCCTTTTTCAGAATACATCGACCTCATCTGATGAAACTGACAGTGACTGTTATGAGGAACCAGTAAATAAATATCCACGATTGAGCAGCAGGGATCATTCTGGCATTGAAAGCAGGACATCATCTGAGGTAATTAATTAACACCGCAAAGTTGGGTTTTTTCATTTTATTATGTTCATTAATGTTACAACATTCATAATGGTGTTTTTCATTCTTGGTATTGATGCTGCAATAATGCGTTTCTTTTGTTCAAATTTTGTCGTAAAAATTGTTGAATAAATTACAAGGATACACATCTATTAACGGGGAAAAAATTGAAAACTAATCATATGCGTTTATTTTCAAATAATAAAACCGGAATATCTTATTTGAATTTTAAGTTTATTGAATGAGGTAATTAATTAATAGAAAATAATAAATTGGTAAATCAACTTTTTTCATTAATAAAAATGTCAACTTTTATTGATATCAAGTGTTAATACATGCGAATTCATTATGCCACCAACAAAACAGACTTGTTTGATGTTATTAAAAGTAATCCGTTTTTATTTATTTTTTTAGCTTCTGGTTTTAATGTTAATAATGTTAATTTAATAATTTTCAACGGCCTTAATCAACATTCAGACAGTCATTAATACACATTTATGTTTAATTTAATTTTGAAACTTTAATTGTTGTCTAAAATCGATGTATGAAAATTAATTTATAATTTCTAATTGACGAGTTAAGTGATCAGTGTTGTTTAGTAAGTTATATTAATTTCTAAGATATTTTAATTGGTTAATTAAAACTATTAATTGACTAATCCGACAACCCTGGTAATTACTTCATTATTTACTGTTACATAGACTGAAATTTCATATTAATGATACTTGTCGTGGTTTGAAATTTAAGAGTGTGTAAGTATTTGAGTGAAATGGGAAATTAACATGAGTTTAAATTAAGAAAGGGTAGACACATTCCTCTCGAGAAACGAGACTTTTAAATTATGTTTACCTACTTTTGTGTTCTATTTCTGAAATAATTATTTATTGTAATTGCAGTTCTTATTACCTGAATTACGTCGTATCTATAGTTCGAATTTATTAGGTGTAGAAAATAACTTTCTCACTTGAAAGGAAAATCATCAGATGTTTGTTTTATCGAAATAGAATAAAGTTTTTTTAAAGTACTTATTTGTGTTTTTTTTTTTTAGAATGAATGTGGTTATAATCAGGAAATATCGAACTCTTCCTTAATATTTCAAGACGTAATGAACAAGAACGCCGCAACATTGTTTACCCAAACAAGCGAAGATACAGTAGATGGTAAATGTTTTAGGTTTGGTGAAGATACATCACATTTCACAAGGCAAGTCAATGATTGGTCATATTTTCGTCAATTATAATTTTTGATTTATAGATCGAACCGTAAAGCTCCGAATTTAGGAACGTACTATTTTAAGCACGAAGACACGGACTCAGATTTGGAAAAAATGGAACAGCAATCAGTAATGTCAAAGAACGAAGTACAGAGCACTCTGGAGGAAACATCTGAAGAAGAATGGACTTATACGAAGAATGTTGACGAAACAGAAGTTAAATCAAAGCCAGTGCCGGAAGAAACAATCAGAAAGCTTGTCCAAAAGGCTGAAGAATTAGTAAGTCCTGACAAGTGCCGAAAATTGGACCGAATCAATTCAATAAATAAAATGTCGAGAGTTAAAAAATGGTTGAGTATGGAGAAGCCGGATGACAGTTGTGATGCAAGTGGAGAAGACGATGAGCGAGAGTCTCAAATATCGGAAGATTTTGATGAAAGCACTATTACATGTCGGTATAATTCACAAAATACATCGTTTACCGAATTGAACCATTCTGAATCAACACCGAAAATTAATTTCCGACAAAGAAAATACAATGCCAATCGTCCTTGGAGCGTTTCTTGTATATCTCAACTCGACCAGTCATCGTCAACGAAAATGTAAGCTTTTATAAAGTAAAAATGACAAAAACCAATTGTTATTTTCTAGAATTCAAAACGATATAACGAACTTTTCTATATCCGAATCTGCGCTACATAAACTTGCCTTAACGTCGAAAAATTTGGAAAGAGTGAATGCAGTTAGTGCCAACAGTATTGGGGTTAACGGAAACAATTCAACATCATCAACAGTTGAAGAAACCTGTAATTTACAAGAGAAGACATCTCCAAATAGGCGTCGAAGGCTCAAGTTCAAGAAGAAGGTAAAAACCGGAATAACCGGTACTGAAAGAGTAAATTATTTTTTAATTCTAGTGCGGGAAAATCGATTTTCACACTCCATACAGTCCAATTGGCGGCCCCAAAAATCGAAATTTGCTCATAAAATCAGGTTCATTCTCTGGATCTAGCAATAAGTTTAATTTCATTGAACGACACACATCAAGTGATCCACCTGCCGTTGATTTGTATCAAGGGAAATACGAAACTTCGACCACTAGTGGCGCTGACAGTGAAGAAGATCTTAGCAAACGGTGAGAGTAAAAGTCTCGTTTGTTTTGGATACATTTTGTTTTATAGGATACCATCTTTCAAGTTGGGTTCGAAAACACACTACCTCAATTCTAATCTTAGGAATTCTAGTCCAGGAAAAAGCAACACAACCGAAGAACAGAGCAGTTCTTTGTCTGAACAAGCAGCTTGGGACAGCTACCAGGTTAGTTTGTCTTTTTGCGTTTTGTTTTTGTTATTGTTTATTTCTAGGAAAAGTATTCATCTGAAGCGTATAGTGAAACGCACGATTCGGACGCAGCTCGAAAATTGTTGGAGTTTGGTGAGGATTATAGGAATTTTTTGGACAGTCAATCTGACTGGTCGACAAATCCCGACTTTTCGCCGACTTTCCGACGACGAACGTTAGTGCCTTTCTCAGCTCCTGAGTCCGATAGCGACACTGAGTCGCTTCGACAGTTACTGAACAGTTCAAGAGACCAACTAAACTATACTAAAAATATTTATAAGCGACAGGTGTCGTTGGGTATTAACGAATACTTAGTAGCTAACGAAATAGTAAGTGTTTTATTGTTTGATTAAGTGTGGGCTTAATTTGAGATTTTAGGATGAAATGATTTCGACGTGCGATCGTCATTTTGATTTGTTAACAAACGTGGAAAAGAAATCCGATGAACTTGCCATCTCGAAAATTGACAAAGGGATTGTCGCAGGTAGGAGCTGGTTTTCTAGTCGATTTTCCTACTCTTGGGGATCCTTGTTTTCTTTCCTTTTAAGAAAATTATTAGGATTTCTCGTTTATATGTTTTTCAAATTAGGCAGGTTAATTCAGTAAACTGAACATTGTTATATTCTTGCATGAAGAATATAATTTCTTTTGTATTCTTGATTTAACAGCATGATTTTTGCATTAAATATTTTTTTTTGCTTACACTCTGCTTTTTTCTCCTGCTGCCCTATACTTCCTTCCTCAGCAAACACATTACTCAAAAACAGGAAAAGCCAGAAACATATATTTTGCTTCTGCACAGTTTTTAAAATTTACAGTAAACTGTGCATAATTTAAATTAAACGCCTACCATTTGGAACCCACAGAGACGACTTTTATATAAACATTCACTTTTATAGAAATGTCGACGCTGGTAGGATGTAAATGATTTGGTTACAGTGCCTAATTATTTCTAGTAAAACCAATTACTTAGATCAAAGTGCGTTGTGCTCTGTGATAATAAAATCCTTGTGACATTCAGGTAGGTCTTCGACTTTTGATATGTTCTCATCAGTTTAACTTCACATTATATTTAACTAAATCTGTACTCATGGTCATGTTTAATATGGTATATGATAAATATATATTCTTGTTTTTCCTGTATTAAACACATAAACACAATTAAATCTCCCTGTTTATGAATGTTGTTTACAGAATTATTGACCCAGTGGACCACTTTAAGAAACAACGTCGCGAAAATGCAAGAATTCCGAAATTTGCAAAAAGATATCTCGTTTATGAAAAATTTACTTCTGAAGATGGAAACTTTCGACTCTGAATGCATGTTCAACTTGGACTCGGTAGATGATCTTCCCAAAGAAGTGGATTATTGCGAGGTAAGTTCGTAATTTTGTTGATGATCGCTGTTTCCTTTATTTAGAAATGTAATGTGTGATGTTGGCGATTATCCTAACCGGCTACATAAAATTACCTTCATGTCAATATAGCCGTTTCATACAACGGATGTTGGACCGTTACATAATAAAAATAGAAAAATATGTAATGTTCTTCCGGTTTTACATTCCTAAATAACATTTTACGAATAAATTTTATTACAATTGTTGACTTGCGTGTCATAGTTTTAAATTAAAAAGGTTGCGAATTGCGAATCTAGATATTTTGAGAGAAGGAAAAAATACTATGAAATTACGATGTGAAAAGTGAAATGAAGTTTGAGTTACAGAGAGACTATTGCACCATTTTTTTTAAACTACATATATTTTTTACTTGAATACGGTTATCTCAAATCTATTTCTTTTTGCAACCACTAGGTAATTTATTAATAAATAAAGCAACGTTTTTTTAATTTTTTTTTAAAGTATAGTTTCTGTAAATTTTAGTAAAGATTGTATAGGCTTTACCAAACATGAAAAGGAGTTTTTTTTGATATTGCCATGGAATTTTTTATTGCGGTTTATTAATTAATACAAACTTTAAACGGCTTAATTTTTTACTGGAAGGTTTCTAAATAATATTAATTGTTTTTTTTATATTCATTTAAGTATAACATAATAAGATATTAACTGATTTTGCTGAGAAACTACATTGTTATATCAAGGTTGAATTTAAGTGTTATTATAACTTCAATAACAAAGAAAAATAAACACAACTACCAGATCTTCACTGCCTTTTTGCTACATTTTAATGTTACTTGTTTTATTGTTCAAGTGATAGAACAGATTCCTGTAATTTTAAGTGGAGATTCAGCCTGAAGATGGCGCTAAGTATATTGAAATTAGTAGATGTGTAGAACCGACGGACGAGTTTTTAAACTATAATAAGACTATCAGTGCATTTAACTTTTTTTAACGTTAATAAATTGATAAGAACAAATGTAATAAAAATTGATTAATAAGAATGAAAAATAGATGGTTTTGTGGAGTGGGGGTCAGAAATGTAAATTTTGGCAATGTGATTGGGGTCCATTTGAGAGAAATAAGTGTCAAAGTTGCAATGCTTTTTGATATGGGCCATAAATATTTAATGAGGTTGATATGACGAAGTTCGATTCGGGATCTAAGTGCGGCGTGAAGAAATTGGAACAGTGGATACCCGAGTGGTAACGAATTTCAATCGATATTGATCTTGATACGTGTAGAGAAGACGAAGTCGGCACAGAAGGGCAGCATTTGTACTCTGTACTGGTGGTGCAAGATTAAGACTTGGACGTGTCTGCAAGCGAGCCGTGATGGAGGCTCTATGTCGTTTCGGAATCCCGTCACGTACTCAGCCGTAGCAGTAGCGCGACACGGGTACGCTTTTATCGTCATTTCAAACTGAAAATATCACACACCACCAGTTTTTAGTTTGAAGTATCGTTTAATTCCAGACGCCATAAAAACGGCCTCTTCTGAATTATCACAAAGAGTACCGACCACCTTAAAGGACGACTCTTGATCTAATCTCATCTTTGCACCCCGATCAAAGCTTGTATTGATTTTTCTTGCCGTATAATTTTCTTGTGTTTTTTGCAAGTTGATGTACGTGAACCGTACCTACGCCTTTGTCAAATTTGTAGATTCGACAACCGCAATTTGGTGCAGGGCTTGGGTAAATACATGGCCCTATAACACGACCACATTGGTATGCCGCTTGTAAAACTCGCTGCAGACACGCATTCCAGTGTAATTCAATTTACAATCAACAGCCAATCAATTGATTCGAATTCAGTACAGTTCTGTACAAAACCGACGGTAATCGACGCCCTTTTTACTTTTGCTCCTATTTTTAAGTCTAATTACGAAAGCGACTTTTTTCACACCAATATTCAGACGAAAATTGCGTTCAGCACTGTTGTTAGCGTTAAGCTTTGTAATTTTTATAATGGAAATTAAAACTTTCAAAAGGGACTATTACAGGATTTTACAAAAAAGAATTTATACGACTTTAAGAATGAACACGTAGAGGGGATGCAGGAAGTGGGAATTTTAATTTACTACTGGAAAAAAATCACCAGAAAACATTGGAATTTTTTTTATGAAAAATGTTAATATTATATTGCCATTTAATACAGTGTTTTACGCAAAAACTTAATTTAATTTAATACATGAAAAAAAAAAAACCTTGAAACACTCAACCAACACATTGCAAGTATAGTTTTACTGTTTTGATTTTGTTCAAAACAAATAGTTAATAATATATCTAAACTTTATTCTTAATTTTTTTTTCTAAGTAGATACAATTTTTGCTTATTTATTTCTCCAGCCAGGTAATAAAAGTTCTACATTGTAGTACGTTGTTGTGACAGTAATATTTTTATTGAAAAAGTTGTAAAACGATTTTAAATTAGAAAAAACAGTCATATTCTGACTCAAATAGCTATTTGCGCGTTGTAGCTAACAAAATAATTGGAATGCACAACGTTGAAGTGGTTATAATACGAGATTTATTTCATTCGTATCTAAATTAATCAATCACGTATTTTTTGTGGAGGACGTTAGTAGGAGACGTAAAATGAACAATTTATGAGATACTTTATTTTGTGGTCGTACAAGGAAAGTGTACAAAGTCAAGTTTTTAAAAATTGTTATAAAATGTTTTTATAGCAATTGTACGTTTTTGTACTTTTTTTACTAGCATCAAACCGCCATTCATAATCTAGGCAGCGAAATTAAAATACTTTCTTGCTTATTTTTATTAAAAATTTGAATAATAGATCCTGTTGTAAAGTTTTGTTTTGAGTATGAGAATCCAAAAATACGAATAAATTTTTCTTATCAAATAGGAAATCTGTTCAACTCTCTGTTCTACTTCGCATCGATTTAACATATGGGGTGATTCACTATTGGTTTAGGATAACAGTGTCTGCAACTAAGCGAATCTATTTGAAAAAAAAAAATATTTTAAATATCACATTCTTAAAAGTATTATTTCATAAAATTAACTGACAATAAAATATTTACCATTTTACTAGAAAATCATTTAGTACGTATACGTCAACTGGCTATAAAAATAAATAGTTAAGCTGGTGGAGATTTGGTGTGACGATTGTTTCGCATTTTGTAATTTACTTAGTCAAATTTGTGCCGATTTGAATAATTGAAGATGATGTTTGATGGTCACCACCTTCGGCCATTTTGTGTCCCTCGAGAGCTTTCAGAAGCAGTTTCTTTCGTCCAAGTTGCAACTGGCAAGACGGTCATATATTCTATGTCGTCGTCTAGCGACATTGATGGCCACATGTATATAAATTACTTAAATTTATAGCTAGGCCCGCACACAAGATCGGAAAAAGAAATTTTCAAGACATTTCCATTGATTCCTCGGTTTTTGTTTTCAGAAAAAATTGGAAGACATTTATGAACATAAGAAGAAGCTTCTTGCGCTAAATGTGGCCGTTCATCGATTCGTGGTGGAAAATAAGCAGTACAATGGGTCGTCTTTGAAGACAGATATTTCGGAAATGTATCGCATGTGGGAGAATTTACTAACAAAGTAAGTAGAGAATTAGCGGTTGAATGAACGTCCGTGTATAGTAGGTGCGTATCCAGTAGTACCATGTATTTTGTAATTATTAGTATTCCGGTGTGGAAATTTTCCCCTCTGCCTATCCCCCGCTGGGCGACTACATGACGACAGCTGCACCCACATATAACGTGGTTTGTTTTACAAGTATCATCAAATCTATTTTACAATGTGACATTTTTACCGTACTTTGCTGTGATTTATTTCGGGACATACCTGTCACAAAGAGACGGCTCCGCCATTTCGTCGCGAAAATTTATCAATAATAACATGGAATAAAGTCCGACGTTCCGGGACGATATAATAAATGATTCATTAAAGTGGGGAATATGTTGTGACCTCCGCCTAAATAATCTCCCGAGAGCTGAATGATTATTGCCCTGAGCTGTATACACCCCTCACGGACGGAATTCATTTCTTGAACAAATGTTGACCTACATCACCAACCACTACACCATTGGAAACTAGCAACCCCTAAATACCGACAATTTCATCATTCGGAATGTGTCTCCGTCTGATTGATTTGTCAATATAGACCGATTTTTCATAACGTTTCCTTTCTGATAGTTTTTTCCCTCTTTTCTTTTTATAGCACTAACGAACGTTTAGCTCAACTCAGACCCTTACTTCAACAGTGGAAAACGCTCGACAATAGACTCGAACAGTTACAAGTGGATTTACGTAGCGATGAGAAAACATTGCATCTTCTCGATACCGCTTTGCAGGGTGGTGTTTTATCTGATCAGACGGCGAGCTATGTTCGAGATGTCGCGAAATTGCTTTCCGAGACCACTGCTGTACAGGTAAGGACACACTTTCTCAATATTCAATTTAGTTGATATTCGAAATGTAAAATATCATTTATACCCAAATACACGAAACGCCTGATGAAAAAATATATTGGTACTACGATAATATTGATTACGTATTACGTATTCGGATGTCACAACATTCGATTTTCATGCGGTAACAATCGCCCATAAATTGTTATTATGTTCAAAATACGTTGTACGACGAGGAATTGCTTGATTTCAATCATATAGAGGTTATTTAAAATGTCCAAGACATACCAATAATAAAAATTAAGAAAGCGTTTTTTTTATTAACTCAAGTATTGTCAATACTGAAAAAAAAATGCATCTAATTTGTTATACAATTATTAAAAAAAAAGTTTATCGGTGAAATTTGGAGAGACCATCATTTATTATAATTTTTTATATGACTTAATAGAAGATATTTAAAAAGCCCCACTGTTAATCACGTTCTTTATTTAATGAGAAGTTGTTTTTATCGATGGTTCAAATAGTTAATGATTTTTATTTTTTATGTTCGTACTAGTTACACAGTTTTTATGCAACGCAATATAAAGACTAGAGCAATGTTTATTATTTCCTGTCGTAATGGATGTAGGTCGCTGTGATACACTCTAGATCTAAAATCTCTCTCACGAAAAAATTCAAGCGGTGTGAAATCTGGCGATCTAGCCGGTGTGTTTCGGTGCAATACTGTTTTGATTAGTTTTCTTGAAAGAAATTTGGAGTTCGATTTTCGTTTGCGTAAACATGGCTTTTCCGCAAGGTCGCCAAAGGAAATCGTGGGTAATAATCTGACTATCCTGTAGCCATGTTGTAAAGCTTGACCTCCGGGAAGAAGTTAAGCTCTCGGATCCGATATTAAATTTGTATTTTTACGCTGATTCCGTGGAACATTCAAGATACGTGACTAGAAAATCAACAGGAGCACGATTAACGATCCGGAAACAGCAGCATTACGTTGGTCAGACTCATCCGCGGCGTCGCAAAGAATCTTGTCTGCCATCATGGAACTTGCGACCAAATTACTCATATACATATTGTATAACTTTATATTTCAGAACCGGCAACAAACCGCATACATGTAAATAAAACTTTATACTCCTTACTCCGGACTTTTTATTTTCGTCGAGAAACTACCCCTAAATTATGAAACGATCCTCTGGGTCACTACCGGACACCGCGGACGCTTTTACTCCCCATCAATTTTTCATTTATTTTTCTATATTTATATTCAACAAATCATCCACTGCGTGATATTTCACGCATCGTGCAACGCCTAAAAGTCACTTCCGGTAAAACCGGAAAAAGCGAACGTGATTTTTCTGTCTAGATTTTTACCTTCTTTGGCCAAAATCATTATTACTTGGGTTGTTTTCGGTTTTAAAGTGTTTGCGCTTATAATTCTTGTGTATTCGGCTTGATTTAGAGGAAAAAATCACTTTAATTGGTTAAAACCGATTGTAATGCAAGATCGAAAGTCATTGGTATTTTAGTGATGATTTTCGCGCGTAGTGACATGGTGGCAGCCGGCAGATGCTCCTGCCTTTGCCCATCACCCCTGAAATCTACTTAGTATGCGGCGCTGTGCTTTTCATTACCGGAGCCGAGCGTCGAGCGCTTCATTCCTCTGTGGAAGTGCCGAACCGGCAATGCGCTCAAGTGCCGAACTTACACTCGTTCTATAGCACTGTCCAAAATATGTTAAGTCCACTCTGTTGCACTTAAAAGAACCGCATCGAACACTGGAACATATCTCAGAACATTTTCGACTCTCATCTCACCAGAATTAAAACATTTAAGGCTCGCAGCAAAATATTGGCAAATATTTGTGTCATTCTTAAACAAAATTAATAGAAACATTGTTTTACAGAGGTGGTTTTACCCATTTGTAAAAATTTCCGCAAATTCTCTGATTTTTCTTTCACCTCAATTATAGTAATTCTGTTTCGAAAGATATATTTTTCGATGTGACAGATTTTATCCGCACCTACAAAACGGCACCTTCCAACTTAACTTAAATTGTCTGCAGATTAAAGATTAAAATATTATTTCGTAAAATGATATTTTCGTATATAAGATTTAATATTAATAAGTTTTTTGGGTATTTTTCGGTTAGTTTTCTTGTATGCAGGACCTAGATTCGATATTATAATTCCATAAACGTCAAACTCTTTTAAAGGTTCTCCTGATTTGTGTACACGTTTTGTGCATTTCACTTTTCGCGTGGCGTCGCGCCGTTTGTCGGTGTTTTTGCAGTGTTGCAAATTGGTTGAATTTTGGCAAAAACTAATTGGTGTAAGGAAGGCGTTTCGTGTTG
The DNA here is from genome assembly GCF_015345945.1 of Tribolium madens. Classification (NCBI taxonomy): domain Eukaryota; kingdom Metazoa; phylum Arthropoda; class Insecta; order Coleoptera; family Tenebrionidae; genus Tribolium; species Tribolium madens. Next base: position 6,402,525 of record NW_025400995.1, on the reverse strand, counting down.
GGAGTGTTGGACGGCTAATAAATAACTCCGAATGAATAATTTTTAGGGTTGTAAAATTCCGGAGCTGTTCACGGAAGGAGGTTCTTTGTCGGACAGCGGTATTTCGGACGAGGGTTCGGAACACGAGATTGGGGAGCGTGAACGTCGTCTGGCGGCGATCCGGCGCTTGGTGCGTCAACTGGAAGTCGTCTTGGCTCCGGATTGCAAAGCTCGCCTGAAAATGGCAGAGAGATTGAACGCCGCTGAGGAAGAACTCAAAGCTTTGCAGAAACGTTGTCGATCGCTGATTGCTTGCACCGCTGCCTATTCTCTGCCTGTTCGGTCGTGGTAAGCATAACCACTTTTTACTAAAACTTGTCGACATCAACCAGCAAATATTTCTGACACTCGCCTCGAACTATACTTAGAGTTTTTTACTTAATCACTGTCATTCTCACCTAATCAGTGTTGCCAGCAGTGAGCCGACTACTAAATAGCGTTACAGTATTTTTGTAAAAAGTCTAGTAGATTTTTTTTTTCGGTTGGTAACGCTGTTCTTAATTGGCCAATTAGGAAGACTTAATGATATTGGGCAAACGGTTGCACTCTTATCAATTTTAAAAGAGTTGGTCGGACATAATAAGTTTCGCTGCTTTTTGATGTGGATGAAGTGAACTGTAAGTAGGCTATTCATATGCAGTGCGAGTAGCAGCGTCGTGGGCCGCCATTACTGCCTATTTAGTTGTGAAGCACCAAGACGCTGCCAAGACATTGCGTTAGTCTGATGGAAATAGTTACGATAGACGATCATTCATGTTCACTTAGCGGGAAGATTAAAGCTGCGAAGGGCATTGTCACGTTATTCATCTCTAAAGTTTCCCAAACAATAATTCTACTCTTACTTCTGACTCGAAATTTATAATTTAATGTTTTTTTTGAGCAAAAAAAAAAACTGACACTTTAAAATTGTATATTTTGTTAATATTTAGTTCTAATACATTACCAGTTAAACATTAAACTATGAAAATAATTCAATTTACAACAATGGTTTAGTTTAGGTATCGGATCGTATAGTTTTGAAAAATGAACTCGAATTAATACTTTGATGCTCAATGGCAAGTGGCCCTCTGCAGATCACTGCGTTTCACAGCAGGCCTGCTGATCATACGAAAGCACTTCCCAAGATTAATTGCTACTTTACCGATTCACCAGCTAACATATACGTCCGATTTAATTAATATTAACACATAAACAAAGCTCGTATGGTGTCCAACTATTAACTAGGAACAAATGAAGACCGGTGTGATGTCTGAAAGTATATTTTTTATAGTAAATTGCACCTTTCATTTCAAAAAAAAAAATTAATTTAACAAGTAAAGATTTTTAAATTTAAGTGCTATAATAAATAAGCTTCAGAAAATTTAGGGAATTAAAACCAGAAATGCAATTACACATTTTTATGTTCACATTGCGTAAATGTCATCAAAGGAATTTTATGTAAAAAAAATGTAGGATGAAATAAAAGGAAGCTGAAAACATATTTATTTCTAATGCAAGAAAATAAAGAAAAATTGTCATAAAAATGCACTTTATTTAAAATAGCCTTTTGGTGACATTTTTCAGTCATTTTAAATTTTTGTAACCAATTTCAAATCTATTATACAAGGTATCCTAGCTCAATTATCGCTTAGTGTCTCTGATATTGTTGGAGCAACTTTAAATTTTAAAAACATAATCACAAAATCTGTTTTATCACAATTTGCCATACACTAAATTAATTAAAATAAACACCAATCTTTTTAACTACGAAATGCGGTTTTATCTATTCATTATAAAATTAAAAATTGTCAAAATTTTGTTTCTTCTTCAATTATTGCACTCAAATCGTGGTACATGACAATTTTCAAAATACTAGAATTTTCAGAAACTAATTGTGTCATTTTGGATTTTTTTAATGAAACGACTGTCTTCCTCAACTAATAACTCTTGTATCAATTTTTTGCAAAAGAAAACACACTTTTTTTTGTGTACAAATTTTAGAGTTTCTAACTACAGTTATTTTTTCTATGGAAAGGCTTCTAAAAACAGCTAAATGTGTGTTTACGTATGAAATGCACAATCTACTTGCAGGAATGATCTATGTTAATAAAAATGATGTTTTGTTCATTTCTGGCTTTCGTTTATTCAAAAGCCTTAGTAAGGACACTGTCGTGTGCTTGGCGGTAAACTATCAACTTTTGGCAATTCATATAGCAAATTACTCCAGAATACACTTTCAGGTATGCAAAAAATATCCCCATAAAGGGGTGTACGTTTTAAATATTAACGAGCAGCAGCGCATAAAATATTCCGAAGTCGCTGAAGTCATTTGACTGTGGGTCATTTACGTTAAATGTATTATTACTAGGAACTGTCAAATAACATGATGTAACGTAAAGGTTATGCTATGTATTGAAATCTTGACGCATCCGGTAAGTAACACAATCGTCTTCTGAATTTCGATAGGATATTATGTGAGCAACGCCTGTTGTTTGATGACAATGCATTGAATAAAAATTACTGTTTTATTTTCATTGTCCTTTATCAAAAATTTCCATAATCTTAATTGCGTTTTTTCTATTTAGTGATGAACAGAGAGAGCATGAAACAGCTAGAGATCCGGACGACGATGATCCTGGCGACGAACCTTCTACAAGTTCGTGGTTTAAACGCGTGATGCGGGCTTCGGTTCCTTTCCAAGTGGTTATCATTACCCTTTTGTGTGTCGCCTGCCTATTAGAGCCACAATGTTGTGACAACATGAATAATTTTGCAATGTCACTGAGTCCACAATTGCGTTACATCAAGGGACCCCCACCGATTTAAGGTACTTATACAATCTTGAAACGATTCGAAACACTGCCTTCGGTACTTATACAGTTGCACAAGATGGGCTATTTTTAGCGTTTTCATTAAGTTATTAAAACGACGTAGCATATTGTTATTGTGTACATACTGATATTTTATAATAAAACTGAGGAAAGTCCTATTTGCAGTTAGCAAATGATACACGAATATCATATCATTTTGGATAAAATCTTAGCAATTGAGGTGTTTTTTGCCACTACTAATTATTTATTATTATTATTATTATTTCTATAGTAGGGCTGAAACATTTTCTTGTGGAAGTATAGTATTATATACAGAGTGGATGACTGAAATCATCTCCAAGTAGGTGTACTGATTTGGTGCACCTGAGACTATTTTTTGAATATTCCATTTTTATACGGTCACGTGCCTTAAGATGGCGCTTGGCGCCTGCTGATAGAGTTATTTTATGATTAAAATATAATAAAGTTTGCTCATATTATTTAACATCAACGAGCACTTTACGTGGACAATGACACGTAATATTATTTGATTTAAACTATTGCATGTTAGTGTTAATTAGTATGCATGTGTTTACTTGATTTTAGGCAACATCAGTGTTTGTGGTTTTGTTGTATCGTATTTTTTGGTTCAAACATGGATGTTGTTGGTCTAACCATTTCTTTTTTCGATAATGGTTAGATTTATTTTTATTCATTTATAATTAAAGATTTTTGTTAGTAACTATGTTTACGTTACTAACACTTTAATTGTATATGCGAGACGTTCAATGATTTGGTTAAATTTTTTTAGAGTGGTTAGAAAAGTTTAAAGTTTATCATTGGATGTTTCACCTATTTAATAACATAAGTTATTTATGATTATGACAATCTTGGGCATTTGCGTTTTTATAAGGTAATATTTTCAATACTTTTAGTTTTTTACAGTTTCATAGCTTGTATCATTTATCTATAACATATTGAATTTAAACTTAAGTTAATATTAAGTTTATTTCATTTTAAGCTCAGTACATTTATCCGTCACGTAAGTACAGTAATAGAGAAACGATTGTCACGCATTTGCCTATTTTTATATTTTTTATAATAATTTATACTACGCATAATGTCATAACGTTTGTGTTGTAGGTCTTGATTGCTTACACTATTTTACAATTTATGTAAACAAGGCGCATTCAATCAATAAAGGATTTTTCAAATATTTTGTTTTTTACTTTTTCCTTAAACGTCCAATTTATTAAACAACAAACTTGTATAATTAGAGGAAAATAAATTATTCAAAGTTATGGGTAATCCGTCATCAATTTAATTAATATGGGAAAGCTAACGGGATCTATCATTAAAATTATTAACAGCGAGATAAATATACGCTCATTTGATTGCACCTTTTTGTTCGATAACTAATAATTTTAAGATTCTAATGCTAGTGGTTTATTATTCATCAGTAATTATATAGCTTTTCCAAGCATTCTCTCCACATCCGACTTTTATTCGTCTTGGTTTTACTACAGGATTACAAGAATTTTCATCCTAAAATATCAACGTTGCTATTTACCCTCTTTCAGGGTGAAACCTGCAATTTCGGCGGAAAACAAACTACGGTAAGTATAAACAATTCTGAACAAAAAATCGTTGTAATAAAAAATAAAGCCTGTGGTACAAAAATCGCTAGTTTTGAGCTTTTCTACTTCACATCCGTCTTTTATTAGTCTTTTACGACAGTATTTACAAGAATTTTTGTTTAAAATAACAATGTTGATACATATTTACTCAAGCTCAAGGGTGAAATATAAAATTTCAATGGAAGTCGCCTATTTGATCTACGGGAAGTTTCACATATTTTTTTAATGTGAAAAATTGTTTTTTTTTGTTTTTTTTTTAATTATCGTGTAGTTTTAAGATTTGTGGCAAGATAGCTACAATTTGCATGGTAATAAGCGGAAATAAATTAGAATCTCTCTGTTGGAATGTTAAGATTTCCGATTAGACATTAACTCCTTAGGAGAGTTGTGCAGGTAATTTGATTTTCGTTGGGCAGATTACTTGAATAATGGTCGTGAAAAATAGGTAGTATATGGTTTGTGATTATAGTTCGAGAATTGTTGAAGCCGTGGAAATGAATGTCGGCTTGTATGGTATAGTTACGAGTATCCGCTCACACTATAATCAAAAGAAATGTTGAAAGTACCGGTACGAAGATGCCGGGGACAACACCATGAAGACACTCGGTGAGAGCAACGCGATACACGTTCTCAAAAAGGATTAAATCGAAAAATAGCTTTAATCGCAAGCCGAGGTGAAAATAAGTGGCCACTACAATGCAATAACAGCTATTGTTGGAACCTAACAGGATCGGACGCAATCTCAAGAGTATTTACAGAATTTCGAACTTCAGCTCAAAAATAGCTATAACACATTAGCTGCATTTCAATAAGGATAAAAAATTGACGCCGATTTTGAATGTACATGACTTTGGCGCAAAACGAAACGATTTTCAGTTCAACAGCAAAACCTGAAATTTCAATAATGATTAAAAATATTTTTGCACTCCACCGACGGAACCAACGCATTGTTTTAAATCCATCTTGAAGTTTTTCAACTTCTACTTATAGGTAACATATAACAAATCTCAAGGGGGTCGAAACACATCATCTGATAACGTGGTAACTCTACCTACATTGTTATTTTATATGAAAAAAAGTTTTTTCGGTTAATTTATCATTTTTATTTCAATTTCTATATTTTTTTACAATACGACTTTCTATTATCGCCTTTTTATTAACGTACAAAAAATAAATGTTTAATAAACATGAGTTAATTTTTATTACGATCGTGGAAAAAAAGAAAAAAATTGAATAATTTGCACGCAGAAAAACAAAAAGTTTTAGGTGGTTTTAAGAGACCCACGTTGTTTCACATGTTGGTTTTTTAGGTGTGAAATTGAATTTGCAACGATGAAGTAAAAAAATATCAATTTATAAATCAATCCGGCCCTGTATGCTGGGATACATACTACACCTGGCAGGTTTGACGGCCGGACGCTACCTTGTTATTACCGGGCCGATATTACAACACCCACTAGTTTTGCCGCTGCGGTATAGTTCAAGCATGGCAGAGCTTTCGCATTCTAAAATTTGTCGTGTAATTTTTGTTTTTATACTTCTTATTAAGTAACAATATTTTATCCTTGAGATCTGCACGCCTACGACTACAATAATTTGCTACTACCAAAACACCCTAAGGACCTGAATAAATCATTGCTTCATCATCTTGTTATTTTGACATAATTCTTCAGGTTTCCGTAGTTTACGAGGCGGTAATGACCGAAATGGAAGTTATTACAGGGGCTATAGCTACAGGGTGAATCAGATCATGAGAAATTTTTGAGTTTAGCACCATTTAGTTAGTATTCATGGCAATCCAAACAGCGAGTAATAAATTTTGTCCACCTTTCTACAAGAAGAAATTTACGAGTATCGCAGTTTTGTAGGAAGTGGAACATGGTATCAACTATGCAGGTCTTCCACTTTTCTAGGAGTCTGGTCGATTTGGGCAGTAGTTGCGATATTTGATGGCAATACATGAGCAACAGGTGACATGTGATGGCGAAAAGTTGTAGCGATAACAGACGAGTCGTTGAGGGAGTGCTGGTCGAATACTTGTTAACATGCGCCATCCGTAGTCTCTAGAAACGCGTATATGCAGCGAGGGTAGCGGGAAAAGACGCACAATGAACGTTTGGGACGGGACCCACGGGACCCGCATGCTAAATACTTTAATACGTGATGCGTACAGGGTACAGATCGTACGTCAGTACTCTGTGTCACTGCACCGGATGTTTTATCCAGGTAGTTACCAAACTAAATAAAACACCATTTTAGAGACATTCAACCACTCAAATTTAATTTCACTCAAAAACATGCAAAACTTCCACTTTCGTGGTTTCCTCAAGGGGACGATTTTCATATTTTATTAACTTTTCTTCTCTGAATGGTGGTTTCACGACAGATTCTTCCATAGTGAATTACAAACTTAGTGCATCAGAGGCAATATTTTACCAAGTTAATTTGACGCTTCACTGGAATCTATCTCGCCACTGTTTTTTATTTAGCTACTCCTGATTTTTTGCTCCGCGGAAAACGACTTCAGGTGTAAATCCATTTAGGATAATCATAATTTATTATTACCGCTAGCATTCTCAAGATATTACAATCGCACCTCCCCAAATTTTAAGTGAAGACAATTTAATCAGTGTATGCAGTTTCTTAATTTCTAAACTGCAGCAAAAATTATACATACAAGGTTGGACAAAAACTATGGAACCAAGCGTTTTATGCCTAAACTCTTTGCTTTTTGAGAAAATTAATTGATGGTTGATCGTTTTTAAGAATATTTTTTTTTAAAGTGAAACTTTTTATACATCGCTACAAAATTTTTCGTTCGCCTTAGCATGTCGCATTACAGCCGCGGAGTAGGGGTAATGTGAAGGGCGCTCGGCAGAGCCAATATGGCGGCGCCATATATAATAATAAAAATTAAATTAAAAAAATAAAATAATTAAAGTTTCACTTGCATCGTAGTTTCCTAAAACCACACGTTTTTTTTTTAATTCTGCTAAATTTATTTTATTCAAAAATTTTTGACAAAGCTTATGATCTAAGGATTACAGTTTATAGTTATATATTAATTATAATTAATTGAATTCAGTTTTTGTCTTATAACAATTTTTATACACTCAGAATCCATTTATCTGAAAAAAGATGGAAAAAAGAGAAGCTGTTTAACTTAACTCTTTTTCTTCTTCAACCGTAATTCAAAGCGTAAATATTTTTAAATTTGCAAAATTTTAAACTGTAAAAATTCGATGAGAATAATGGACAGTAGAATTTCAGAAAATAACAACAAGAACTGTTGATAGTTTTGTTTTTCGTTTATTACTAACAAAGATATTAATCTATAAAACTTTAGTTGTACTCGTAAGGCCTCCTCTGCGGTAATTATTAAAATACTTACTTTAGCCTTAATTCGAAGTTCAATATTTTTTGATAATTACGTAGACATAAAGAATAACGCACATAAGTTTCCAAATTATTATTAGTCATTAGTCATAAAAGTGGAGAAAAAATATTCAGATGTCGTCATGGCATCAGTGGACTTTGTCTTAGTTTGGCAAAAGCATTGTATCATTTGACTGGTGAAGAACCATTTACGGAGAGGTTTATTTCTTCCTTCCTCGTTACATAAAATCTTCCCTCCTGGAAATCAGATAAAATCCACACTTTCTGATGAACAATTCACAATGACGTAACGTGTGGTTTTGGTCCAAAAATCGTAAATTTATGCGGTGAAGCATAGGAATTTTGTTTTTGATTAAGTTATTGGTTAACCACAAACAATTATATAAAATGTCCTATCTACAATCTACATTTAGTGATTAGTTGTCACGCTAGCATCAGTCATGGAAAAGCGGTCCCATCACGGTAGTGTTCGATTTGATACAAATGGAACACCGTAATTGCAAGTATATGTGTACCAGCACTCAGGAAAAGCATTCCTGCAACGCTTGATCGCATTCACTATGATTACTATCATACCCTACCAAATGCAGCCTCACTTGTTTTTATCAAAGATGAGACATCAAATCATTTTTAATGGACACACTTAAGAAACTAGAAAAATGTATCCATAAAGTGATTAGTGCACACAATTGAAGATTTCATTTAATTTTATGAATGAAGTTAGTATTTTGTCATGCTGGGAGCTGTGCTTTGGAGTGTGTGAGAATATAGTTACATAAACCTGATATACGACAAATTATAGTTGTGGTCGAGAATGGGACATTTTTATCATGTCATCTCCGACTTACGACAACTAACAAGCCCAGAGATTCCATGGCTACTGCTTGGCTCATGTTGTCATGTATACTCCATAAGAAACGTTTTTGAGCAAACTACTTACGATTCAACAATTGTTGTAAAAGGAAAGGAATTATTAAAAAATTAAAATGATGATCGGTGATGCAGATGTGGGTAAAAGCTAGTGGAAGATTGGACAAATAGCTTGGAAACAGGAAACAACAACTGCTATCTTGATGACTGCAACCTGCGACCATAAACCACGTCTACGTGTAGACCCATGCGGAGGGGAAGGAACCAGACTTAGGTACCGGCAACTTCTTTTGAGTTATTTATACGATACTCCTTTCATTCACTTTTCCAAAATATGAATCGAGGAGGATTCGTGACTAGCCTCTTAAACTACATTACACCCAACGAATACAGAGTGAATTTTATTTTGTACACGATAATTACGTTTTCTACATATTCAGCTGTCACAGGTCATCAGCAGTAATTAGCGTGCACAAAAGTGCTCTTTTTCTGCTCGTTTGCAATTATTTTCACGCACAGTTTAGAAAGTTTGTAATCTGGAATGTTCAATTTGAATTCGTTATTGTGGGAGTTTGAGTATAGAATTGTAATTATCCGGTCGACTTCTCTAATTGCTGTTCAGCAGTATCAAGACGAGAGGAGGGTCACAAACAATCATTTGACTGGAGTCATAATTTACAAATGGCGCCACAATTATCTCACGTTACCGCAGCTGGACAAGCTACCGTATGGTCTCTAGTCTCTACTTAGATAAATTTATCCAATATAGAAAATATACTACATATACTACTTGTCCCAACATCACACTGAACCTTAATTACTCTATTATTAGTTAATGTTCAGTGGGTATCGTAAAGGAAACATTTAAAATATACAGGGTGTCTCACGTAAGACTTTCGGATTTAATATCTCTGTTATTTGCCAACGGATTTCTATGAATTTTAGAATGTAGGCAGCTTAGAAGGTGGAGATTCAATTAGTTTTAATAAAATTACCCCAAGATAAAATTATAATTTTAACACATATTTTCTCAATTTAAAATTAATCGAAACTACTATTATATTGTTAAGTAGTAAAAAATAGACCTCTATACAAAAAATTAACAAAAGCACTCATCTCAATGAGCAGAAATACGTCGGCACTAATTTTTGAAATAATTTCATCAAAGTTAACTCTAAAACGTTTCCAACTAACATTTTGTAGAATTCTAAAAACCTGATGTAGTAAATTAACTTAGAACACCTTTACAAGTTTTAGTAGCATATGATGCCAATGGTGGTACCTTCAAGCACCTTTTGTTGTACTTACTGAACTGATGGTTAGCCTAATAAATGTAGTTCCTAAATTACGTTATTAATTTTTTGAAATTAGAGAAACAATAGGCGTTAAATATCAATGTCATTGTTACCCGACAGGTCATTTAAATTCGGTAATAGTTTTTTTTTATAGCAGCCCATGTTTTTGCATCTTTAGCCACTTTGTACACATTTTTTTTTTGTAAGCGGGATTTGTTTCAGGGACCGATTTTTGCTTATGGCATTTTTTATTGGCGATTAACAATTTAATATAAATTATAGGTAATTTAGCATTTTTAAAAGGCATGTGAAAATAACATTTTAAGAACCAGGCTTGTTTTAGTATAATGCGATATTAATCTCTACCCACTAAATACTCTTCATTTTAAATTTGGGTAGAATTCGTTGGCAAATAATAGATATATTAGATCCGAAAGTCTTAGGTGGGACACTGTATAGATAGTATGTCAAAACAATGGGGAAATATTTATTGTTGTAGAAAATTTAAAATTGCTTGCATATGATTAGTATTTTCAGAAATAGGGTTAAAAAAATATGAAAGAATGATCCTATTTGTTCTAAGAGTAAACAGACAAACAATAGTCCACATTCTTTTTTTTTGTAGAAAAAGACGGTAGTTCAATGTTGTTAAATGAGTGGACACCCGATCGTAAGCAATTTTTAAATTAAAGAATATATAGGTATTATTATTCTTAATACGAAACAGGAAACAGAAGCGTTTAACTTAGAAAGTTTGATCAAAGTACTAAATCGTGATAGGTACTTTTTACTCTTAATATCCTCTCGTTTTTCTTTTAAACATAAAGATAAAGTGATATCTTTCTCGTACATTCTAACGGTTTACGCTTATGTGTTATATTTTGACATATTCCGAAGTTTAAGTCTTTGAGTGTTTTCATTCATCCAAAATATTACTTTGTGTTCGAAAGTGAGTAAAATTCAGCGTTTTTTAATAATTTGCTACTACGGGTGTTCGGATTTGGATTCACCTTATCGAAATACATAAAAAAAATACTTGATTTAGTTCAATAAAATTTTCTACATTTCCATAACTGCAATTTTTCGCAATTATTAGCCGATTTAAGCAGTTTTTCGCATATTACTTAAAATTGTGAGGGTGTACCGACTTTGGATTTGTATTTGGCGCATCAAAATACATAACAGGGTGTGTCAGAACTCGCGCCCCAGAGAAAAATTTCAAGTAAGATAAGATACCTACCAGGAACATGGAAAAAATGTTTAAAAATTATATCTGTCAAAAAAATTTGACATTTGACATTTTTTTATGTCTATTTAATGATAGTGATGATCTTGTATACAGGGAGCGCCAGAACTCGCGCTCCAGAAAAAAATGCCATGTAAGGTAAGATACCAGGAACATAGAAAAACTGTTAAAAAAATTCTATCTATAAATATTTCGAAGTTATAAGAGTTTAAATTTCCCACTTTGATTCTATTTATTTCCGTTGGAAAAATAATTTTTCATGTTTTTTTGCTACAGGCTATTAGAAGAAGAAACAAGGAAGTTGTATCCTAAATTGTAACTCTGTTTAATGTTATTTATGGCTCTTATAGGCAAAATTTTTGTACCTTTACTAAATAATTATAAAATAACATATACAAGATCATCAGTATCATTAAATAGACATAAAAAAATGTCAAAACATAAATGTCAAAATTTTTTGACAGATAGAATTTTTTAAACATTTTTTTTAATGTTCCTAGTATCTTATCTTACTTGAAATTTTTCTCTGGGGCGCGAGTTCTGGCGCATCCTGTATGTTTTTTATAATTATTTATTAAAGGTATAAAAATTTTGCCAATGAAAGCCACAAATAACATTAAACCAAGTTACAATTTAGGATACAGTTTCCTTGCTTCCTCTTAGCCTGTCGCAAAAAAAACTTGGAAAATTATTTTTCCAACAGAAATAAATAGAATCAAAGTGCAAAATTTAAACTCTTATAACTTCTAAATTTTTATAGATCGAATTTTTTGAACATTTTTTTATGTTCTTGGTATTGTACCTTACATGACATTTTTTTTGGGGTGCGTGTTTTGGCGCATTTGTAGATATATATGGGTCTGGTCAAATGTGTGCCGGTGTTAATAATTAAGTTACTCCTATTATTTTTGATGTTATTAAAATGAATTTTGATTAGTATTGAACCATTTCCTAACAGTATCACAAATTTTTAAAAGAGCTGCTTTTTGAATCTCAACAATTAAATTTGAATTCAATTTTAAAATTTCAAGATTTACTTTTAAATTATTTGGTAGCAGTCTCGCTCTCGACAAATTTTGAAAAAGAATTTGAGAAACACTACATTTTATCTAAAACACAACTAATTTCTATTCATAATTAATAAATACTTACTGTTGCACTCAAAAATCACAAATTCATACACTTTAATTTGCGATAAACAAAAAACTTAAAAAATAAAATGCATTGACCTTATATGGCATCTTCTTCTGCTACCCTGTGTAGCAATTTGTCTCCGGTTCTTAAAGGGACCTAATGAAAATAAAGAAACACAAAATCAGTTCAATATATTATTATTAAATCACTTATACCGTGTTAACTGTACTTTAACTTTTATTATATTCTTACGTTGTTTTCTTACTCTTTTCTTAGGATCTTTTTCCACATTCTTTCTTTTCAGTCACATTTACACGATCTTTTTTTTAATTCTAATTTTAATTTTAATTTTTAATTCTAATTTGCATTTTGTTAAATAGGTTACTGTAGTCTTTTGTTTTAAATGTACATATACCTATATAGGTACGCCTCTGTGTGTACGTACTTAGACTACCTTGTGTTGTTTCTTTTTGTAATACTATTACTATTAAATAATAATTAGGTAATACTTTGCCAATGGTCTGCTCTGATATGATATATTCTAAAACAAATTTAGTAAAAATAATTGTCTTTTAATGAAATCGTGAATTAAACTCGATAGAGCAATTTTTCGATTTTTGAGATATTCACTAACGAAGTCTTATAGGTAAAGGAAAAAAAATCACTTACATTTTGCTTGTATCACATTCTACTTACCTCATTTTCTAAATTTATATTTACTTCCAACTATACCAATTACATATTTACTATTATGTGTACAGGGGTGAGGCAAACTAAACCCATCAACAGGCAAAAAAATTGTATTATGCAGGGTGAGCCAGAACTCGCGCCCCAGAGGAAAATGCCATGTAAGGTAAGATACCATCAGGAACATGGAAAAAATGTAAAAAAAAAAATTGTCTATAAAAATTTCGAAGTTACGAGAGTTTTAAATTTTACACTTTGACTCTATTTATTTCTGTTAGAAAAATAATTTTTCTGGTTTTTTTTGCTACAAGCTATTAGAAGAGGAAACAAGGAAGCTGTATCGTAAATTGTAACTCTGTTTAATGTTATTTGTTACTTTTATTGTCAAAATGTTTGTACCTTTACTAAATAATTATAAAAAAAAACATATACAAGATCATCAGTATCAGTAAATAGGCATAAAAAATGTCAAATGTCAAAATTATTTGACACAGAATTTTTTAAACATTTTTTTCCTGGTGTCTTATTCTACTTTAAATTTTTCTCTGAACAGCGCGTTCTGACACCCTGTAAAGGTAGTAATAAAGATAATAAATATTTTAATAATAGTTAAGAAAATTTTGACTTTGTTGAATAAGCATACTGAGAACAAAAATAAATTGTACAAAATCAAACTATTTATAAAACTAATATTGCTATAAATAATTTTTATCAGAAGATATAGGTAGGTAGGTATGTACCTACATGTGCAGATTCGAGCCTTTTGAAATTAAACTATTTATTTGAAGTTGTGGTAAATCTCATCACTTCACCGAATGTGTAGTAATACTAAATGATACTAACCATATCGGCAAGAGGTAAGTAAAAATAAAAATAAGTAATAAGAAGTAAGAATCATTCAGTTCCCATCAACACAAATTCCATTATACTGAAGAATAACCACCTCGTGCATCAACAATAACAGGTATTAACTGTATTACAAGTACTGATAGTCATTCCTCATCTATAAATATTTTTATCTACAATCAATACTCTTAAAATAATATGGTATGCATATCTTGCATGATGTTTGTTGTTTGCAATTCTGGACACTAAATTAGGCCCATCTACACAACAGGAAATTAATAAAAAATAAAAACACAAGAGAGAGTAATAATATATAGGTACTGTATGTACCTACCTATGTAGGGGAGGTTATATATTTTGAATTTTTTTTAATAGTGATTAGGCAATTGTCGACCATTATTCCTCAAATATGAAAAAGAAGTGGTATTTGCTTTGCTCATTTGGTATAAATAGTTTTTTTTTTTGGTTTAGAATATAATGAACTTTATATTTTTGATTCAGTCATCAGTTATTTTTTATTCTGCTACTTTTAGTAATTTTGTATTATTTAATAAATTTGAGAAATTTATTGAACATTTAGCTTGATGTGAATTGCTTATATTATTATCTCTATTTATTGTATTGAGTATTGATCCCTGTATTTCCTGATGACTTTCTTCTTCTTTTTTATTACAGATAATTTTGAAAAGATTTCTTTAAAGCTTTATTTATGATGCTTGAAAATATTAAAATTAAATATTAAAAAATTAAGGATGTAAAAGCCGATGTAGCCCCATTAAGTTATGTGCAAAATGTTGAATAAATGTGTTTTTTGTAATTAATTTATGCATAAAAATTGTGGTAATTTAGATTTAGTTTTGCCGTTTTGTAGATGTATGTAAAGATTCAAGGGGTGAATGATTTATGGCGGTGATGTATGGCGTTATTAGAGTAGGGCAGTGTAATTTTAACCTGATGAGCAAATTTCCTTCCCTAGTAAATAAACGAAGGGTAAGTCTGTAGTGCGAAGGCCGCGTGTTTTGATCAATAGGGGTGATAGTTGTGAAAGAAATAGAACAGGGGTGAATCGGCAAAGTCGGTTTTCGGCATTCGCTAATGGCGGGGCGATACACCTTAGATTTGCACCTTGGTGAGACAGGTGAGGTAGTGTGTCTGAGTGTCTCATGCAATAATTAGAGAGTATATTCTGGTCGGCGACGAGGGCGCAAACACGCCTCGAGTGGGAGTATCGCGGATAGGCGGGATAGGCGTTGGAGCCAGTGAGCGACTCCTCCCGCCTCATCACGTGATACTCGGCCACGCACGCGAGCTCCCAACTCCGCCTTCGTTAACTCTTTTCTCATTCAAGTCCAGGTCGGACGTCCAGGAGTCCGCGATCAATGGCCGAGTGTCCGCGCTCGCTGTTACACGTGTGACGGTTACCATAGCTCATTCCAGCGATCTGGTCACGAGTGAGGACGGGTGTAGCGTGTAGCGGGATGCCGTTGGTGTAGTGTTGTGGCTGCATGCACTTGAGTGTCGTGAATAGGTGTGCTTTCGAGCTGGATCATCCAGGAGGGTTTGCGTCATCGCCCTGGGCGGCCGTCTTAGGGCACCATCACACGGCAGCAGCCGCCGCCGCCGCGGCCGCTGCCGGTACCATGATGCAAACCGGCGACCACCACGGCTACGGGGCCGCACACCACCCGGCCGCCCCCATGGACCTACATATGTCCCAGGCCTTTCCTTACTACCGGTGAGTTACCAATTTCTACGCGCTCCTCTCCGCCACTTGTTGCTCATTTGCATTTCGGCTGCCACGTGATAAAGCTTGCTGGGCACGTGCTAGCCGCTCAGCGCTCACTAATGCCTCCAACACCCCTCCCTGACCTAAGGGATCCGATTTAACCACCGGTCACTGATCATCTCTTACTCCCAACACGCAACCGTTAAAACTCCTTAATCTAAACAATCATACTCATTACTTACACCGAACCCCACATTACCTACCAACAACACACGCCCACACTCCTCCAAACTCCAATTTTGACATTCACCCAACAGCTAAAATACCACACTTCAATATCAAATTGAAATATAAATGCATCTGCAGGTTACACGTTATAAGTATAATACGCCTCAAAAACTACACCTCACAAAAATTGACTCAGTTGCATTGCCTTACAGAAAGCAAAAAGTTCTTGTAATTGCACTTCCATTAATTACAAACGTCTGTAAAATATTAAAAATCAAATCTAATTTTTTATTGGATACACTAGATATCTTCATAAATGCCTGGTTTTTATCTTATAACCAACAAAATTTTGTAATTACAATGACATGCTTTAAAGTCAAAATACAAATTAATATCTAATAATAATTATGCTTATTTTGAACTGATTTTTATCCACTGATGAGTAAGCAATGAAAAAAGAAGACATACTAAACCTAAATAATAACACTACCTAGATATAGGTATGTACTATTATATTACTATTTTTGATTTCTTAGAATTTGCTGTTTTTGCAGCATAAAAATGTGTATACCAAGTAATTGACTATAATTTCATATCTCTTACTAACTCATTTCTATCATATTCCTTTTGAGAAATACTCGGTTTTTTTAAAATTCAAGTTCAATTAGGTACTTTTGGGAAAATCGCTCAATTATATCTTGTTAAGCTCGCACATTAGCAAAAGAGTTAAAACTTATGCGGCGGTAAAAATTTGACCCATTTGTCAACGACCACTAGTATAATTATGAGATTCCTATAGCATTTAGCACCTTTTTAAATTCAAATGATGTCTTGAAAACACAAACATTCCACTATTGTTGCCGTTTGTCACTTTACAATCTTTCTCAATAACATTTCAGAGAAAATAGACAAAATAGACAAGATGTATTTGTTATTAATGAAGAAAAACCACACAAGTCTTCAATTATTTAACATAACTGACAAATGATGTAAAAAAAATATCTACTCTGCTTATTAATTTGGGTAACACATTAATCAGTAGTAATAAGTCTCTAAGTCTAAAATTTGCAATGCTGGGTCTGTATTTTTTTCAGATAGTGTCATTCGATCTTGGCAGCGATGGACTGGTTACTTTTCTTAAATGAATTATTAGTGCCGGTGTTGGTCATGTTTGGTGTAGTATAAAGCATAATTGAAATCATGAAAATACCGCATGGTGCATGTTTTTCAGCGGGAAGTCCACTCCTGCTGCTTGAACTCCATCATCCTATCTCGGTCCAAATGAGTGCTTATTTTTAAGCGGCTTCTTGTCGCAGCGGGCGCTACCTAATCTACACAGCGTGCCTAACATATTCACACCAGATTATTTACACACATACACGCACCTGGAGACTTCGTTCAATTTGTTAAAAAGCAACGTGTCTGTTGGTTCCGTGCTGTCTGATACTTAATCTACGTCTAATTAATTAATATCTCTAATGCGATACGCCGTCTGAGCGAACGTTTTATTTAAAATTCAAGGAGTTAGATGTTTGATTTGACAATTGAATTTAGTTATAGCTCTCTAACGTCAAATCAATCTTACCAAATATATTTATAAATGATGCGCGTCAGAAAATTGAGACAAAAATTGAGATCTTAAATGAAACTAAAACGGAAATCTGGCTGGAAGAGGCCGCGGTTAGCGTATCACTTATCAGTTAAATGATCTTGTAAACAGACTTGTCGGCTGAAACAAGTCTTAATTCACCGAATTTTATGAATGTACTACTGGACGTATTCTGATTCAAATTCTTTCCTACTGAGGTGCCACTAACTGTATTTCTAGACACACAACTAAATAACTAAGGTCAACACTGATTTATTAGAACAATAGCTGGAAATAGTGTCACACTACATTAATTTAACTGTGAAACATTTAGTAAATCACCAAAAACTCTCTTCTAGACTGTACCTGTCCACATTTGATGTTTGTCTTATTAGTCAAGGTCAACAGTGCAAAATTTTGTTCCCACATGAATTTGTCTCATTGTAAAGCAAAATCGTGATCTTTTCAAATATGACTATATATCATAAAAAGTACTTTAAAGCCGTACTAGAAGTTATAAGTGAGCCGTTTATTTACTTACATCAAATATTAGAGACTTTGAGCACCTGTTCTAACTAGGTTCCTTCCTAGAACATGCATGAACTTACCAAGGTGCTGTGCTCTGCTATCGGTCAACATATATTTGTTGATTTAACACAATCTGTCGTTAACATTGCATTTCTCTTAGGCGATTTAGCCATCTTCAGCAACAGTCGGAGCTATACATACAAATTTGCAAACATTCAAATACTCAGCCATGTTTAGTGAAGATCAGCGTACATATTTAATCATCAGTGTTTTTTACCACGAGCAATTAAAAAGTAATCACCCAAAAACCCGTTTTTTAATTATTTGACAATACTTCTAGAGATGTCGTAAGTTCCAAGACGGTAACAACATTAATTTTTCCAGCGACTGTACACTCAATATTTTTTATTATTTTACTTAATTTTAAAATATGTATTAATTATAAATGTAAACCCTTTTTCAGAAATATTGTCTTTCAAAAAAAGATTTTCGTTTTTTCGTAAGCTTCTTAAAGTTACGTATGAGTTATTCTTATTATTAATATCTAATATACTCTATTATCTATCTTGAAATTTAGTTTTTATTGATTTCTCTCGGTGTTTTCTCTAAATTTGCAAAAATAAATAATCTTATCTCTTTGTCTCACGGTTGTTGACGGAAGGAAAAATATTTTTCGAAGTCGTTTGAACACAAATTGTCAAGAAGGCAATTTTGTAGGCTGCATTTTGCAAATGACAGATTGTGGCCCTTTTGGTGCGCTTAATCGGAGCTAATTGAATGAGTTAGTTGGTCGAGTGTGATGAACACACTGATTTAAAAGGGGATTTAGTTGCGTGGAGTGTTTTAATAAGTTTGGATTTACTGTTCGATTAGTATTTGTAGTTCTGTGGGGGCATGGAAGTGCGCTTTGTAATTTTTTTAATGAACCATAAAAATGTCTCTTGCAATAAGTTTAAGTGAGTGGCGTATGCAAATGTAAAAAGTGGGCGAGCACAATATTGAGCAAAGTGCTTGCGAACAACTGTTTCTATAATTCTCCTTTAATATAAATTCGGGAATACGGCATTTTAAAGTAGGGGTCGAACGGTGTAAATGTAGGAGGCTAATGTCTTTACGGACTGTGAAGGGGGCAATCAAAAATTTGCAAGTCTGATTTTTTCCAGTAGGGGTATGTAGTTGATTATTCTTTAAAACAGTAGATCCTTTACTCCCCCTTGCCATTCACTTTGTTAAAGTCACGCGAAAAGTTATCGAGTCAGAAGTATTTACATTAATTTGCGACTGTCACAACAGCTTGTAAAGAGAATTTATTTATTTTTTACCCCTCAAAAACATTTTTCATACTCAGAATTTTAACTAATTTCTTGCAATTAAAAATTTGGTATAATAAATTTTATCGCGAGTTAAATATGCGGCTAATGTTGACTATTCAATTAATTTTGAAGCAGAAAATGATTCACCATCACCTAATTAACCACCTGCATGCTTCTAAAACCGATAACGTCAAAACAATTCGAACTTCGAATTTATTTTCAATATGATGTTAATGAAGAGAGACATTTGTAAATGTTTCACCTATTGCAGATAATTTATTAATTAGCGAAGTGATTAAATTAGTAGCAGCGACATAATGAGCGTCGATTAAATTTTATTGCAAATTGCTGGATGATTTTACAGCCGGAAGGCGTGAATATAAATTTTTATTTACCAATAAACGAGTTTTCAAATTTTATTGATGCCTTAAAAGTGCAACGTTATGGTATCAGAGGCGTTAAATTTCGCACAAAACAATAGTTTATTATGACATTTCAAAATAATATATGCGTTTATAATGAAAACATCAGACCTCAAAATGTTAACAAGTTGAACATAATGTTATTCTCAAACGAGCTTATAATGTTCGTTTAAAGTGTAAATTTCTCGTGTTAAATTTACATAAATTAAGATTTAAATAAGATAGTCGGAATTATATAATCGCGGCCGTGTTTATTTATACTAACTGATATTTGTATTAGCGTTTGAGTATAGTTTTTTATTTATGTTGTGTCCAGTGATATTATAGTGGTCGGGTAATTTGTCAAGTTGCTTATTCATAAGAAAATGTCAAAGCTGGTTTTAAATTTAAATTAAGAAATCTCTTTTTATTTATTGCGAATAAAAAATCCAAAGAGTTATGATTTATACATAAGTAGCTCTTCAACACACTTCGTCTTTAAGGGTTTTATAAGAGAAGCCGTAACGTATTCATGAGTTGAATCAGGACGGAAAGAAAAGCACTTTGATTTTTACCCCCACAAATATAATATGAATATGATAACACCGCAATGGGGGTGGACTAATCAAAATGCATAGCTTATGCTTACAGCGTTCCATACTAAGCTCAAATAAGAAGAAATTAATGGAAAACTTTTCAAAACTGATACTACTAATTCCAACGCGATCAAAAAATTTGAGCACAAATCTTGTCAACTCTTAATTTCACACAAATCGGAGGGTAAGACGAAGTGCAACGAACGGATCTAATCGATCGGAAAGTAATGCTGTTTTAAAAAGCAGACTCGCCCTTTATAACGCATTCTATTGACACGTCCAACGAGAGATTTAATTACTATTTAATTTTGTTTGAAAAAAATATTGCCGAATGTGAAATAAGGTGCTACTAAGGGCGTAAAAGACGGGAAGGAATCTTATAGTGCTGTTTTATGAAGCTGGAGAAGTGTGGTTTTATATTTGGAAAAAGTTTCAAGCAAACGGAGCCATGACGATATAAAATGTTTGTTTTATTTAACGATCTACTCGTGAGAAGAGAAAAAATCGGTTTTTTTTTTGGCGTAGATTGTTGATTATGATATGTTTGGAAAAATGATGGTTTGGGGCGAATTTGGAAAGATGCAGATGACGTATGCGGACAGTGATGAATGGAAATAATAGTGATTGTTTGCATTGTGCAATTTCCTTCAAGTGACATGTATCCGGAAATTGCTGCCAATCTCGGGGGAGGCGCAGACGATTAGATATCGCACAAAAGGTTGAGACAGATTTAATAAAGTACTCGACGATTGTCCGATTCTATTCGATGCCTTCACGCTCCGCTTGCCTCTTTCGCAGATCAAGACAACCACTCTATTGATATGCATTAGACTTTTGCTGTCAGCGATCATCATTCCTGTTGCTCCGATAGTCCCTCGATACCAACATTGCACCCGCTTCGACGCTGATATTCACCTATTTCTACCCGGGCTTTTCAACCGAAACAATTCAATTCTCCAAAGGTGCGCCCTCAACGATTGCCATCTTTGACTTTTCCCAAATCTCCACATTCTGACATATCCCCTAATTAGTTTATTTGCCGAACAAGCAAAGACTCGGATATGCTTGAAGCTTTACGAGAGGTTGAGAGGTGAAGGTTGGGCGCACAGAGTTCTCATGACATTTTTACATGAGATGAACCCTCGACATCTAAGTGCATTAATCTGTGTTGTAATTAACACTGCTCTCATTTATTAAATCAAAATCTTGGGGTCAGACCGTGAGACAAACTTGGGTTACTTTTGCCATTTCTCATCAAGTGTGATAGTCCATCATCACTCATTCAACTGTGTGGGTGTTAGTGGTAATAAAAGGGTACGGAAGCAACCGTTCTTATAGTTTCGAGGAACCTGTTTTACGCCTATCTTACTCTTTTGTAACTACTTACACCTAAAAAAACTACAGTAATTAACTGCTCGATAAAAATATATCAACTCTCATCTCCATCTATTTACACAGAGGATATTTTTATTTTGTGTGCAATTATTAGATACTTGGCAAAAGGCGGCATAAGTGGCCAGTCCCGCCGCGTGTGTGTTTGTAATAATTTTTTATTATGTGCAAACATTCAAGCTGAAGGTATTTCAATTCCAAACATTGACAGTGGAATCGCTGGAAGCGTTCCGAGCGATGCCAAAATGCTCAAAAATGAGAAACTCAACAATTTGTCGCCGGTCAAGCGGACTGATTAATTTGGTCAGAGACGCGAGTGTTTTTCACTATAATGTTAGTTCTCATGCATTTCACAGCTGAGTTATCCATTACTCATGTAGTCGAGACTCAACACTTCACACCCACCGATCTCGACTCGGTTCAGACTCCACCTAAGTCACTCACTCAGTCACGCTTCACCAGTCGAATCTTTCACAGGCTCTATCAATAAAAACTCATATCTAATTTGTTGCTTAAAATAGGATTTTTCATCCAGGACAATTGAGCAACGAGCGATTTGAATGCATGTCACTTGCGACGATTGTTGCCAAAGTGGTCAGTGGCTAGGTCAGTGATGAGTATGAATAATAATAGCACCAATAAAAAGTTTGCACGCTTGGAGCTAAGTTAAGCTAATGGCATACTTTTCTGTCATGCTGCAACCATTTCTCGATTATAGCTTTTTTCAGGAAGGTTTAATATCAACATTATTATGATTTTAACAAGAAATCAAATATGTTACAGCACATTCATTTATTGCGTTAAAATTATTATTTAGGAAAAAATTCTGAAGGCATTTTGACCAGTTACTCAACGGTATAACCACAAGACAATTATATTCACTTGTTTTTGTCCGCTGTTGGTATTATTATACATACAATCTAACAGTAAAATTCTAGTTTATATTATTTTTTTGTTGTATTGCACCAATGTAATTGTACTAAATAATAGATAACAAATCAACTGAACTGGAACATACTTTTCTGTTCCTCTTTTTTAAGGCAATTTGCATTTCTGTTGCCCATAAACGAAGTAATTTCTTATCAAATTTATATCAGTGCTAACTCATGTGTGGTCCTTCTGGACTTAATCGAAACTGGTTTTGTTGTGTATAAATGGAACTACGATTTCGTAAAGAATCCCCAAATGGGATGCTAATCCAAATGATATTTGATTATACATATATGATGTATTCATCTCCGCTTATGCAACGACTTCGATTTTAAATCAATCCCAAATCCGACCATAGCTCGTTATGTGATCTGATACAAACACCCGGGGTTTTAATCAAGTACCCAACACAACGAACACATTTTTGCCAACTTACGATCAAGAAAACTTGCTCCAATAAAGGAGTATTTAAGGAGATGAAGACAATTTAAATCAGTCAGCATTTAGCGCTTGCGTGTTGCCGGCCGTGTTCGTGTTGGCATAATAATCAGCACCGGCTATAAATCTGTAGCCTCATTATTAAACGTGTCGTTTTAATTGAAATCTCATGTTTTGTTAGGCAAAGCGGCAAACTGGCCCCTATATTTTCCACACATCACCCTCTTAGCGGCGGTCATCTCCTGGCGCCGGATTCAATGTTCTTTACGGCATACCTTCTTAAAAAACATTCTTTTTACCATCAGCCTAGGATTATTTTATTTAAATTCAGTGACCGGATCTACAAAAACACCAAAGAATCTAAAATGAATTATTCTTCCAAAAGGAACAACTGCGATGGTCTGTAATAAAACACTGTAATGAATTTACGATTATGACTACGTGTTTACGTGTGGTAAATACTACACATATACTGCTGGATGTGCCACATAAATCATTTCTCTAATGAGCAAAGTGCTGGAAATGTCTCTTTACGGCTATTACAATAATTACTTAAAAGGGTTTTTGCTGCGCATCTTACAAGTATCTTACTTACAATACTTAATAAATTCGTGCTTATCTTTATTTAAATTTGAATTCTTTGTCAGCATTTTTGATTCTCTTTAAATTTTTTTCGTTTAAAGAAAATGAAAAGCAACAATAGATAATGTGAAGCCAATTAATTCTTTTTTTATTTTTGTGACTTAGATTTGCAGGAGAAATAAATGTAAGATGTCAGTGTAAAACTTGTTTGTTTGATTTATGTATGAAACTTCTCCTATCAAAAGTGTGGTATTATTTAAGTCTCTGTAGTTGATAAAGTGATTTACAACGAAGACGTTAGAGTGCTCTAATTATTCGTCCATCACGGAGTACTTGTTATAATCCTCGATCGGGATTGAAAAATCAATCAGTGAGGACGTGCAAGAATGTTATTGCACATAGACACGCTAGCAATTTATTTATTATAAGAACCCTTTAGTAGTTATTGTAGTTTATCAAACATAATATAACAAGCTAGTTCTTGCAGAGCTTCGACAAAAGAGCCAAACTAGAGCGCGACCAGAACTCTTATTATTAATGAAAGAGTGAAAGTCACGTTTTGAAAAAAAAACAGAGGCGGCTCGTGATCTGCTGAGTCAATGATCGTTATGATAATTACCACGTGCTGGAGGCGCCCTGCTACTATCATTTTTGCTTAAAATATGGGCCAGCCGTGAAACGGCCATCGCCGTGACATTCTGGATAAATTTCTGTACGTTAACTCCCCTAAATATATTTGAAGTTTTCCCTCATTTGGGCTAAAGGGAAATTTCGTTATAATAAAGAACCTACTTTACATGCTCGTTCTAAAGGTCTGTTGCATCTCAAAGGCATTTTCCCTTCTAATATATCACCTCACACTCACGTTGAGCGAAAAGCGACTCAACAATGCCACTCACATTTTGCAAGGACCGAAAATATCGCCCGATTTAAAGACTTATTTGTCATCGAAACGAAACTTTTTACAGGCAGCACCAAGGTTTTTACCATTTAACGCCGATAGAATGATCGCAGTAATTTATTGTTATCTGGATAAAATTGTTAGCTTTTTGTCACTTAATCTACCAATCGAGCGAAGCGAACAAATTCCATTTTATAGCGACAAAACACACTGAGGAGTTAATTCCTAGCCCAATTTTCGGCTATGTAAACAAATGACAATTATACAATCGAAGATAGACAATTTAAATTTACCGCAAGTCATGGGAGGACTCTTAATTGATATTTTACTGACAGCCAACATCAACAACTGTTGATGCATGACGTACTAAAGAATTTCATTTCGTTCACATTGCCGACTAAATCCTATTTTAATTACTGCACTCTTCTCTAGACAAAAAATATAGATATTTATTATAATTATTTGGAGAATCGGTTTTGCGTGAAAGGATAGCGATTGCGGTTGTGTATGGTTGCTCATTTGAGTTTGAATTGTTTTCGTCAAGGAAAGGCTTAGTGACGACGGCGACGGCGACGGCGACGACGACAACGACGGGCTCATCACATTGTCATTATATGTTCGAGAGGTCGCTCATTTGAAATGCGGTACGAGTAGGGACCGTTACCACCACATGCCCACTGACAACTTTACGAGGAGCACCACTTCAAACCACATGTTACACTTTGGGTTGCTGCTTTATTCGCGCTACATGACATACCCCACCTCTTTGCATACTATCGCTAAACGTGCCATCGCTGTAAATACTCACCCGACATTCACCACCTATATTGTGTCTTGTGGATTTGGTCGTAAAGCGAGCCTGTCTTTTTGAATAACATGTTTTATTACAGTTGGCATCGCTTTACACCCCTGCAAAAATGCCCCACGCCAAATTTTCAAACGAAACTGCGCCAATCTCAGACAGCTGTTATTTGTACCGTCTACAACACCTAATATCGCGATGTGAAACATAAAACCGGAGCGCTTATTACTTTCCTACAAACTTTTAACAACCTTATTATACATAAAACAAACACCAAGCTTTCGGCGCTTCGCATTATCGCACCATTTGACAATACCAGTGAGGAAATGATGGACTTTCAAGGATTTCAAATGTATTGTTTGGCAAATGTTTAGAAGTATTTTTCAAAATTCCTCAAAATGTATGGAAATAGAGAGACAATGTCGGAGTGATAATGGGTGTGCGTTAGTCTGTCGGAAAGTCTGTTCGGATCGGTGCAATCCATCGATGAACGACTTATCCCTCTAACTTGGAGAAACTACTTTTTACGCTCTCGAAGACCAACTAAAACAAACGTACAGCTGCATTGAGGAAAAACTCAGTTTGAGTTGAGCCGACAATCGGGGGTAAGTTCATAGAGCGAGGCATTATAACCAGACATGTCCATGTTGGGATCAAGGTGACTGTGCCTGGTATCTTTCGCTCACTGCCATTGCCACTGTCGCCGTTGGCTTTCTTGATAGACGACACTTACAATCAAACGACAATCTTCGATGATCTTCACGTATGCACTCAACAATGATAATCCTCCTGTATCACATCCTCTACGATTCTATTACGAAAACTTACGTACATTAAATATGTGAGTCATGCCAATTAAAGAATCATTTCTGAAGCGTGGGTCAGGTCATCCCGTAATTTTTTTATTATGCGGTGCGTTTATAGCGACTTATTTTGTTTTACACTTCAAAACTAGCGTAAATTAAAGTTTCACGATACCGAGGTTGATTGGCAGGGTTTGTTCTTTTGTTTTTAGTGTTTAGAAAAAGGGATTGTATTGTACAAATTGTAGCGTAGGTAGAAGGGGTTGTTGAGGTCATTTGTTATTAAAAATATTTTTGTTGCAGGTATAGGGAAGAAGCATTGTGTTGGACAGAGCGGTAAGTAATCTAATTACCCTTATAAGTGGGAGTCGGACATGGTAGGCGCTTGATAAGTTTGAATAATGTGTAGGTGTAAAGCACCGGCGTGTTGTTTTGTAAAGGTGGCCGCCTTCCAAACTTCGAGCCGATGAGATGGCCAAATTTCAGATCAATTTAGTTTGAAACGAGTTGTCAGTCAAGTTTTTGTTTTGTCACAGCCATTATATAGACAGGCATCGATACTGGTCGGAGGTTTTTC
The DNA here is from genome assembly GCF_015345945.1 of Tribolium madens. NCBI lineage: Eukaryota > Metazoa > Arthropoda > Insecta > Coleoptera > Tenebrionidae > Tribolium > Tribolium madens. The sequence goes on along the minus strand of NW_025400995.1, from coordinate 6,375,781 downwards.
TGTATGATCGCGGTCTGGCGGTACGTCGGTTAATGAGGGTGGCAAATAAAACAAGAAGGTTATAAATTATCTTCCAGTCGATTAGCCCGAGTCTATCAACCTTAAATCGAAACCTGTTATGAAATTACTGGACATGATTACTCCTTCGATGCTGGCGGATAATTTGCCTGAATAAGTGAAGGTCTTGTTGGTGTCAGAAGTTCGACCGCCGATCGAGCGTATCCCAACTCCACCAAATTACATCGCGGTCAGCTTCTATAAAACTTCATTTTTGATCAAGCGAAATTGCAATGCAATTTAAAGACAAATGTATGTTTGTTTGTTTTTTTTTTTGAAACAGGGTTGTGCTTTGGTCGAGTTTGACAAAAACGGAATCATTGTTTGAGAATGATATGCTTCCTTATTAGGAAGTTGCATTAATTAACAAACAGTATTATGGTGGAGGTGAAGTTTGAAGTTTGAGCGGTCTCGACGGACATTCGTCACAATAGCGGTCTGTAACGAACGGATGTACCTTTAAATATCTGGTCGAATAAATCTCCAGAGTCCAAATCAGAGATGATTTTTTGTGCGAAAATATACAGTGCAGTTGTATTGTTGACCAGATAGATGCAATATTTATTGTGTCCAGCAGGCAAACAGAATGCGACAGCAGTCAGTCGAGTTGCATTTCCACATTCTCAACATACATGGGTTTTAATGAGCAAATCCTACTAGTTTTGCCGTGCGCTCGCCCGCAGCACCAAACGCACTCCCCGCTTTTTATATCAATGAAGAGAGACCAAAAGACCGCCAGAACTACAGCGGCCTTCTTTGGGCATTCTGTCATTCTGCAAGCCGACGCAAAACCTCTGTCTCGAGCCCACTTCTTGTTGCCGGATGACGTTCTGGCCTCCAACTCCGGATTCCCTCTGCAATTCGAATTATTAAACAGGGAGATAAATCGAAACAGACGGCATACCTCCCCGTGGCCGTTCCTAACGTGGTTTTGATGACCGCTGCGTCCCTCAAACATTTTTTACACACGCAGCCTGCACGCGCCTCGGCACCTTTTCTTCTTCGAGGAGACAACTGATTAGACCTGCTCGATTTATTTATTAATCGGCTAAATAGGGCCGCCTCGCTAATTAAAACCGCATTTATTAAATGCAATAAATAAGAGTTCAGAAAATCAATGTTGTTTCTGAAAACCAATTAGACCATAATTGGTAGTTGCAGATTGCTGAAGGCTAGTGACATATAAGGAGTTGTATTTGTTTCAAGAAACGATTGAACGGTGGCCGATATGATATTATCGGTAGAGGCGGCCGAAGACCGGCTATCGAAGACGAGAGAGCGACTTACAGAAGACCAACTTTGCTTCGGTAGTAGTAAGGAAGCCACGCGAGCAGAACGCGCCCTAAATGCTCAGATGCTGATCACGAGGAGTCTGCGACCGGCTAGTGTTGTACACAATGCAATACAACTCGATAGTGACCATTAATCTCCCATCTGAATAATGCATGTCGTCATGCCGTTACCTTATGGCGATTCAACCAAACTAACTTATATCACAAGATAACCATGCTATAGCGCGTGCTGTATAAACACCATTAACCCTTAATTGGACACGCGTTAAAAACCGATCTGATATATACCGATCCTACTTGACAAAATTATCACTCACCTTCACATTTTTTAACAATTCTATATACTCTATTTACGCATTTGTGTTTAAATTTATTTTGCCAATGTAAAAAGGAAGTTTACTACGTGTGTAGTTATTTCCACATCCAAACTTTCTTTCGATTTGGGGTAATTGGGAAAACATGGCCAAAATTTACCGGTTGATTAGCACGATACCACGACGTGGCTTTCTCGCCTTTAACGGATTGACTGCGCCCCTTAATTACACGCGCTTTCGGTAGGGTGTTGATTTATAGGGTAGTTACAGATCTCATAAACAGCACATGGGCTAGCTGGAATGCTCGCTGTCATATTTGATGGGACCATCGCACATTCTTTCTCCTCGTGAATCAACAAAATTTTCATTTTCTGACTTTTTTATTCATTATTCACTCTTTTGCAACTTTTTTTTTTGAATTATTATAACAATTAATGTAGCACACATTTTATAAAAATAAAAATACTGTTGAATGAAGATGTAACCAGTTTTTCATTCGTGTGATAAACTTGTCTACAATATTGAATTTTAAAAGCTGAATGCGTAATTTGGTTGATGGCGTTTAATGTAGATGTGGTTTTAGTGTGGATAAAAATTGTATGTTTCAATTAGGGTAGTTGGAGGACGAAACATTCTGCGAACGTAAAAACAATAAAGAATTCGGGTATTCTTCCTTGACATGCACTATGGAAAATTAGACAGACGTGTCCCCACACGACGTAAATAATACAACGATAACGCCACTAGGATATGCGCTTCACGATCGCTGGAACTACAGGGATATAATCCCGCTCCGGTGGCATTTACTAACACAATTATAATCCTATTTGGCGATTTTTTCCTGCACCAGAAATTGGATTGCAGCGGCTTTTACGTCGGAAGTTTCAAAGAAATAACCGTTTGCGAATAATTTACACCTGTATACTAATATGTCAATTAATTAGGAGTCGGATTTGGTTTCAGTATGTTGGAGAGAAGAGAATCAGATGACGAAACGAGTTCCTAGGTGAGCCTCATCTAATCTGAAATTACAGCGGCTATTTTTATTAGAAGCCGTATCTCGGACTCAGAGTTACAAATCCTTTTGGCCATTGTATTTGAGAAGTCATTCTGACGTCGCGAAGCTCCCTATCTTCTATCTACATTACTTTATGCGATTTGCTATTAATTGGCATACGCTTTAAAAGTAGCCTTATTTGTGACAACACAATGAAATAAACAATTTTATTCCGCATCTTAAAGTCTTCCCATAAATTCAATTACTATTTGAAGATGTCTTGCTACGATTGTGTTCTGAATTAATTTAATATTCTTCTGCTAATTTACTGTATTTTGAAAAAATTCAAATAAATACTCCACAACCATGTAATTGAATCGGACGTAATTACAGTAATTGAAGCGCGAACCAATCTCCTCAAGTGTAGAAAACTGCTACAAAGTTTACATTTTTTCAAGGGATACTTTTTTCACGACCGATCGTAATACTCGATGCAATTGAAGATTTTCCTATTTTATGCGGCAACTGCTTTAACATACGTAAATTGATGCACGTCGCTGCACTGCCATTAACATGCTGCACAACACAAGTGTTAACTATTAATTATTTCTTATTAAATTAATCACACTTTAACGCGTAATATGAGGTTGATTTTCTAAGCAATTTCTTTTTAATCAATAATGCAAACATCCGCTTACCAAAGTACTGTATTTACTCTCTAATTATCACAAGATTTTTATATGCAGAAAGATATATATAGCAGATCAAATTTTATGTTAAAATATGTCGTGTAGGATAGCAAAAGTGGATAGTTAGAATGTAAAATGACTACGAAGTCCACATTGAATACAAGATAATATAACTTATTAGTACACGCGACTGACATTGTTTTATTGTGCAAGATGTGTAGCAAATATTAGGATATCTGCAATCCTGCTCTCCTCGAGAATTCTCTCAGCTCTTTTGTATCTCATTGCCTCAGATGTTTGCAATACGTACTCCTAATTCTGAATTCAAATTTTTATTTTGAAGCTATAAGTTCCATGTTTCTTTTTGTGAAATGATAATCAGTATTGGCAAATGAAGTAAGAGTGGGAGTACTCTCCCATATTAAGACTTATTTAGGGTAGCATGTAGAAGGGGATCTGAACGACAAGGGCAGTGTCAGATTATAGCACCGGCAGTTGCATTTTCAACGTTTCGCGTTCCACGTCAAGTGCAGTCAACTTTTCAATCCGACTCCTACACGTGGTTAAACGAGTGATATGTTGTACGGATTAGCTTATCCAGAACTTTGTTTTTATTCCAGGAAACCAACAGTCGATGATGTTGGAAACCCGTCATCAGTCAACGCTCGGTAAGTTTTTAAAATTTATATTTCATTGCCATTTCACAAAAATATGCGTTTATGTATTACAACCTTATTTGCACATAAACAAACGCATCATATTTTATTTATTCTCGCTAAGTTAATAACGCTGATGACACTTCACTTCGTTATTGCCACCGCGCTTAAAGCTCTGCAGCAGCGCAAAGAGCAAGAAGATTCTGTTAACACTAAATTTGAACTAAATGTTTTGAAAATATCTAGATTTTTAAGCAAAGCTTATTGTTAAAATTGTTAATTTGTATCAAAAGCTATCAAATATGTACATAGTTAAAAAAAAACCTGCAACAGCAAGATAATAACCAGTCTAAGCAATTTTCGGATTACATTCACCTCCTTCGCATATTTTCAGAAAATTACGATAAGTGCATTTTAATTTAATATTTTACATATTTGGAATGTGTTAAATGTTGGTTTTAAAAAATTCATTTTTATTTGGAATAATTTGGGATAATGTTGGGCAAAGATGTCCTCGACCGGCTTATTTCTTTTTACTATTAACTTTTCAGTAACCACCGGTCATCATGATGGGTAATCACCGTCGGTTAATGCAATTTTAGGAGATTGCGCCGTAAATCTTGAACCATGCTCTTCTGATCGCTACCTACACCTATAATTTAATGGCTCCGATCACTCCCCTAGGGAAATAAGTTTTTATACCAGTGCTGCCGAAAAACAGGTGCATTCCGTTTTAAAATCTTCACATTACTTGCGTACTTTCTACATTCTTCCAAAAATAAAAATTAAATAAGCAGGAATTAACCAAATTGGACTAAGGAATCATTTTCAGTTTTATCCAAGCATTGGTTGTTGGTTCTTTAACGACAGACTCTCTGATGAATTAAAAAAAAATCAAAACATTATTTGTGCTAAAAGAATAGTTATTTATTGTAACACCCGTATGCAATACAAGGCTTTGTTCACAAGCAGACTAGACTAAATCAACATTTTGGAAAATTTTTATTTGACATTTTGAAGTGACCTTTGTGGAATTAATTTTGATTCTGAAGTGAGCAAGGCTAATCACGAGACGGTTGCTATTTATTTTTGATAAGACCCGTGTATTGTATTGATACCACAAGACTTCTCCTATTCGTGGTAATAATAATCATAATAGAGTGGTTGTGGATAAATTAATTAAAACAAACGACAAATAAATTAATAAGAAAATTAATAAGTTTAGAAAAAGACTGACAGAATCTCGCTTAGTCAAAAATTTCTAACAAAATCTGACTATCGTAACTAATCGGAGTTCACAAAGGTGAATTTACTATTAGTGATATTTTTATGAAAAGTTTATATAAAAAAAAACATTGATTTTAATTATTTCATCTTTTATTTTGCAAAGTTGACATTTCGTTCTACATTAGTTTTGCTCTACGTTTTTTTTTTTTAATTTATCGTTTTAAACAATTTGTACCCAGTTTTATCCGCAGTCTTTTAACACCTCTTGAGACACGAAAAAAATTAAATGTACCTGCCTATATACTATATAAAATTACGTGTTAAAGATATTTTTTATTAAGAAATTATTTTTTTCTTTAATGATTTAAAGGATTAGAAAATTTACCTTATCTTTAAATTAAAGATTTTCACCTCTTCATCAAAGAAAAACACTTTAAGACAAACACCATAAATTTTGATAAAAACCACCATCTCGATGGAGCTTTTTCATAGAAATGATTTAGATTCATGAAAAAATAAGTGCTTCAATTTCAAAATGTTAAAAATAAATGACATATTTTCTCGAAAATTTTATTAGTCTTTAGATTACATCAACATACATATATAAAAGCTTATCCCGATTTCCACATCACTCAAATTTTTAATACTAGGCCAACATTTTACAATTTTTAAACTTACTTTTTTACAAAGAATAAATTTCATATTTCAAAGAAATACGGGTTGGTTTTGTTCAGCATTTGTAAAATAGAATAAAATTTTAATTATTTTGATTATTTAAGCTATTTTTTTAACTATAAGTCATTATCAAATGACAGGGAAATTTAGAAAAATTTCTTAAGTTCTTTTAGGAAACTCCGGAGAATCATCTTTGCTTCACAGACGGAATGTAAGTCTAGTACAACAAAAGCTTGAGTAAATAATAACAAAAAACACTTTAAGACAAACATCATAAATTTTGATAAAATTCACCATCTTGATGGAGCTTTTTTATAGAAATAATTTAGATTCATGCTTCAATTTCAAAATGTTAAAAGTAAATGACATATTTTCTCGAAAATTTAATTAGTCTTTAGATTACATCAACATACATCTATAAAAATCGTTGACTTTAATAATGCATAATTAATTAAGCAAAAGTGAAAAACAAATGTACAAGTAATCAAGTTACAAATTGGGCAAAATCTTCTTTTGTTAAAAAACACGAATTTTTCATGTAGTGTCATTTTTAATAAAAAATAATATGCTGGTTGTCAAGTACATAATGCATTTTTATTTGAAATGTTAGGATTTACAGAGATTTTGAAACATTTAGTTGAAAAACGTATGTGTGGGTTGTTGATGGGGTAAGAAAAGTGTAAGAGATCGTATTTTGAAGAGGTTGTCGATATCGCTGATGTGATCAGTTGTATCCCGGTTCGTGCCGAGTGCTTCTGTTGGTAAATCCAGGTCGGAGAGTACTGTTTATATGTCTAAAGTTCGATGGCTGGTGTAAGTTGAAATTAGAGGCCGTGATCGGAAGGTTTGCAATCCGAAAGGCGCTAATATGGGACCAGTAGAACCCCAAACACGTATGCAGACGTGACACAGCTGTACCGCAATATCTGGGCTCTGATGACCTATAGACTGACGTCAGACGGCGAACCTTCGTGACTAGCGTACCCGGGACGCTCACGTAAGGCATCGTGCCGGTCGGAGGCGTCGTCTTCTTCATTACCACCACAGAGCACCGATCATCCACGTTTTGGGTCAAACACGTACTCGCTACGCCAACAGGGATCTTCATACCCCTTCCTTGTTTCCGGTGTTATTCAACCACCATTAACGTTTTTTGTGAGCAAATTCAAAATCACGGACGGCTTCAAGAAACCAAGCTCGAGACGCGGTTAGGTCAGTAATCTCACGTCAATGAATGATGCATAACCGAAAGACGAAGCCTACATGGGACAAAGCTACCGACCACAACAGACAGACGGGGGCCGCCAGCTGACCGCAACTGCTAGCTCAAAATAAAACCTTCTGATCATTACTTTGAAACACCTATTTTTGGCCAACGTTACTTAAAACTTGGTTCGAGTTGGACTTGCGTGCAAAACAAGCCTATTTTGACGACTTCAACATGAGCATGTGCTGTCCGGCGGTCTGACATAGCCAGACACCCATTATTTCGAAGTTTTGCTTAGCAAATTGGTTTTTATAGGTCTGTCCAGTTGCGATAGAATCATCGGAATGTGGTAGTTGTCGAACAATGGGCATTGAATCTCATATTGGCCGATAAGTTCAAGACTCGGACGCGGTTATTGATGATGATCGGTTGCAATTTTCTACAAAGAAATAAGATTACAAATTCGGATATACTCCTACATCTTTATGGCATCTGTATTCGTTACACGCGACTCAGTTAGATGTGGTTAGGTCAGGGATGGGTCCATCGTACATGTCGAGCAGGCGCGCCCGTAACGGGACCGCAACATAAAGGTTTATATATTGTTTTGTGCGACATGTAGAGCACCCTTACATTGTTCCTTATTGGTAATACCTAGCTTTCGAAAGTAAAAATATTTTATATTTTTGTGATCAGTTGGAGGATTGGTCAGTGTGGCGTAATGAATCTTGCCTATTGCATGAAAATGGTGTATTAGTTGGGTAAATCCGGCAGTTGTCAAAATATGGGTAAGCCGGGTCTGATTGGAAACCGCAGTGGAACATTAAAAAGTAAAGCTCGTAGTAAGTCTCGTGACCAATGCCAGGATTAATGCGAAATAATGTGCGTTCCATCTGCGTGTGCCTAGCGTATCGAATTTCCTCGCACCCTGTTGTGAAATCCGGTTTAATTTAAGTGAGATTGTAGGGGTGAATAGAAGTCGGTAGCCAAGGGTCAGTTCTTGTAGAAGCCACGGATTCTGTTCCCCTTCGACGCGGATTATTATTATTTCAAGTCAATCATAAAATATCACTGCTCTTTCTATCGCTGACATTTCCATGAATTCTAAATATGTCCTATCATAGTGGACGCTCTTTACTCTGCACACACACCCGACCTCACGTCCATTTATAAAGACTGATCTCCACCCATGAACATAACCATTTGTCAACTTCTGCAGTCGCACTGCTAAAATTGCATCATTTATGTTTTAGACTCGCTGATCAAAATCTTACCCCCATTATTTATTAACTTTGCGAAATACTCTGACACACGAGCTGGATTTTTTTGAATTTTGTTTACTAAACAAATCAGTGATGATAAATTTAGGAGTTTGTCTTATATATTGAACGAACCGGTATATTGTCGTGTTTGAACAAATGTCCTGTCAGGCTTACACGTTATTGGCACAGCAATACAAACGACAGGATTCCGGGATTAGGTGTTTGATGAGATGCAGACTTCTCCACCCCCAGCGGGACTCAGTTTTAATGACTAGCATGTCTCGCGCTCTGCCAATAATTAAGACAAACACTCATGGGATATAACTTTACTTCCTGCTGCTACCTCTCGAACACTTGCAACAGCCGACTTTTTACGCCATCCCGATTTCCACTTCACTCGGAGCAGCAGGAAAGACCCATTGTTATCAAATTTTTAATACTAGGCCAACATTTTACAATTTTTAAACTTACTTTTTTACAAAGAATAAATTTCAAATTTCAAAGAAATACGGGTTGGTTTTGTTCAGCATTTGTAAAATAGAATAAAATTTTAATTATTCTGGTTTATTTAAGCAATTTTTTTTAACTATAAATCATTATCAAATGACAGGGAAATTTAGAAAAATTACGTAAGTTCTTTTAGGAAACTCCGGAGAATCATCTTTGCTTCACAGATGGAATGTAAGTCTATAGTACGACAAAAACTTGAGTAAATAATAACAAAGATGAGTTGATAAAACACTTCCTTATTATACTCAGATTTTGGTGTCGTGTTGAATCGACGAAATAATTCTTCTTCTATAAAAATATAAGAGATGTATTAAATATTTGCGAAATATGTATTTATAATTTTTATAATGTGTATGATAATGGAGTATGGATTGTTATGACAAGTTGTATTATTGATAGCCATCTCGTGTGTAAGTGAGTGTTGTTAGTTATGAGTGTCTAGTTTTTTGAATTATAGGATTTATTTGCAAAGCAGTGTATGAATATGAAGGAAATAAATAAGATATAATAGCTTGGAGATATATACGTTAAGTTTAAGAAGAAAGGTAATTTTTCGTGTTGCATCCAGATATGTGTTGTAGATAAGTATCATGAGAAATGGGTCTCTTGAGACGTCAGAACTACACGTGAATAATTGATAAACATTCAGATTTAACATTCCGTATTCCCGTATTTCCGTATTATGTGGCTTTTCCAATACAACAGAAGCTATTCCGATGCGGTCCCACTTCAATTCTGCCACTTTGAATGTCGCTCTTACTTGATTTATATGTTAGCTCTCCCATATCTATCAATTTTATATATCCTTATTGTGGCGGCCTTCACTCCGAAACAATATCCAAATCATCCGTATTTTGTCTATTAAATACGTTACTTGAAGTTTCTGGAAGAATAAATGCGCAGCGATGTAAATCGTAAATTGAGAAATGTTGATATTAATGGTGCATGCATTGACATCGGGGCGTGCGGCGGCAGTCTGCTAAAATAATAAGAAGGAAGAATTGCGCAAAGAAAGATAATGAAAGAGTATTCGAGACAAATTCGAAACAATCGAGTTCTTCTCTGTTATTCGGCATGCTAACGTCTCGTAGGATCCGCTTGAGTTTTTTTTTTATTCCGAGATATTTCTACAACATTTAACATGATATTAGCCGAGTTAGTTCTGAATGGAAGCTGCTCCGTAATTTGGAGAATTTAAACAAGTCGAAATGAAAGAAATAAAACAGAAACAGCTGAAATTAAAGAGCAAAATGTGTCGGTTTAAAATAGAGAACAAAAAATAAATGGTTGACTCGTCGTAAGAATCACAAATAGGGTGTTGTAAACAAATTGCAGATACCCTTCCGCGTCTTATAAAAAAACCCCATAAGTTCTTTTAATTAGTACAGCTGTTGAGGGTGAGTGCTCCGAGCTCCAGCTCGCATAATTTACATCCTCAGACCAATCGCGGATTCACTCAAAACAAAAAACTTTCATTAACGAAATTTACAGATGATAAAACGCAACATCAGCGAGAGATAATTAAAAATACTGCCGACAAGAGAATTATTGCTGCTCGCACCCCAACCTGGCCAAGGGGCGCTTGCCTTTTTTATTATCAAATTTAACCTCGCGGAAATTACCGTTTTACAATATTACTTGCATTCACAAATCGGATTGCGTGCAAAGAATGCACTTAAAACCATTTGCTTTAATTTGCACCCATTCTATTAACCTGCTATCAGGGTAACTAATCTATTTCTCAATATTTACGCAATCTTATGCTTCTTCATCATATAAAAGGCACCCCTTTTTCATTAATCCCATTTATGTTTTATGATCGACAAACGCCACGACGATAATTGTAGTGTAATTACTTAAGACACTTCAATTTCATTCCGGTACGAAATGAGAGCAACCAACATAAAAGAAATTTTTTATTATTCTACAAATTACACGTGGTCAAAAAATTCTTATTTATTTGCAAGGTAAAGCATAGGCTAAATGTGGGAACTATAACCCCCTATTAGCATTAATCATTACAATACTCGTATATAAATTATAAATTTCAATCTATTAGGTGTTGTTTTTTATTTTAAATCAATTCACAGGTTAAAAAATTAAACCAGTGATATAACATTCAAATAAAGTTTAATCGTTTCAATCATTACTGAGTTTTAGTCAACTAAAGCTTATTTTACAGACATTTTAAGGCTTATTCCGGGCGGGGTTTCGGTCCTATCAAGTCTGGTCGATTTTGGTTTAGAATAGTGCCTTTGCATTTTTCCGGTCATTTCTAAATATGTATGTTTTATCAATATGGGATGAAAATTTGATATCGTAATGCTCCTCGGAATGGCATCGTGCTGGAGGCAGAAAGGGGCCAGGTCCAATGGCGACTTGATTCAATAAGTTCACCTCGAGCGACCTTTGGTCGGCTGCCCTCTCGGTCGTCTTCTTGTTTACATAATGACCGTCGTTTAGCTGGACAGCGGTCTGTGCCCCTTTTATTTCACCATATAAGTGTCCCAAAGCTGTAATCGATTTTTCAATAATGTCTGTCCGGCCCTCGCATGCCGTCCTGCGGCCGTCCATCTATACATAAATATGCCACATACAGCACGTGCAACGCTCACTTGCTTTATTAAACGCGATTTACGATTTACTGTTTTACATACATATACACCGAATTTCGAATTCTTCGACTCAACTCTAATAATCTTGGAACTTTACCCTCGGACACGCTTCCACTTCCGACTAGTTTGCATCAAATTTAGAAAATAACTTAAACACTATGGAGATGAGGGAGATATATTACAGCATACACAATTTCCACCATTGGCCTAAAAGCCTAAGAAAGTTTTAAATAAGTTATGCACTGCTAGCACTAGAAAACCCCAAAAACATAAAAGAAACATTCAATGAAACGTGAATTATGCTTTATGGCGAGGCACTTGGCCCCCCCGTTCTAATGTAGTTTTATTGTACACCATTCGGCTCAAGTCAACCATTATCATCGCATTAGCTCACTAAATTGACACAATTAAACACTATTATAACTCCATTAGCAACACGATTAACAATTTTTATCTTAGTGCACCTACGGGGGAAATAATAAATCTCCCATTAATAAAATATTAAACGCTTCCGTTTCGCCTTATATAGCGACGTCAAAATTACAACAAATCTCCGACCTACCTCTACACGCATCTTCCTGCTAACGAGTTTTGACATTTTTACTGCCACAAGGCAGATGTGTGATTCACTGTTCATGGTGGTATTAGTGGACTAGAAGCATTTAGATGATACGTGGTGTTAGTTACCACTGTATATATTGCCGTCGTCACAATCGCTGCTGTTGCTACAAGTATTGCACTAGCAATTTATATTAGGGTCGTGTCCAATCTGTCGCTAACATTAAGACAATAAGCTCAGACTTTATCACGCCTCGTTACGACACGAGATTTACACCAATGTAGTCTCCAAATAGCACATTTAAATAATAAATATAGAAATTTTTGTAGTTCAAATAATGTCAAAATTGCCTTTAAAAATATCGGAAAATGAATTTTTATTTGAACTTTGTAACTGTCTACAATGTCTAAGTTACCAGTTTGAACACTTAAACTTTTGCTACACTGTATGAGTTTCCATCAAAGTGGTACGACCTTGTGGTATAGTAGTAGTAGTAGTACCGGTAGAAGTTCTAGCATACCTAATTTACTATTCTAATAACATAATCCTCGACGCGTAGTAATATCTGGGTAGTTAATTATCGGTTTTGTAATGGATGTGCATGATCGTACAATTTGTATGAATAAATTCATAAATGAGTGGGCGAGTGAGTTGTTGGTGAAAAGTCGATATAAAAGAGTGCAATTTTTAGCAATATAAAATACAGTGAATACCAAGCGAACGATCACCATCACAATTGGAAATTGAAATGATGCTATAAGTTTGGGGCTTATTGCCCCTGTAATAGGGCATTTACACGTTGATGGCGCGGCCAGATGGGCCCTTGCAGAATGATAGGACTCTTACTTTGACCCCTCAGAGACTGACCGCTGACCGCTAGCCACAAACCACTCAACCGACCGCACTCGCAACTCGCAACCCATGCTGTATTTCATTTCTTTGATATATACTCTATAGGGTATACGAACTTTACTTACATTTTTCTTTTAATCGATTGGAAATAATCACAATGGTGTCATTAAAGGGAGCGGACTTTTAGACTTATAAATAATTCGGGGACTCATCGGACGTAGAGCTCCATGTGGATATCCCAAACGTCGGCTAGCCACTTTTACGACACTCTTTAATGTTGCCATTACGGCACGATAAGGCCTAGCAATGAACAGGAGCCGCTCTCCACCAGAACCCTCAATGAGGACTCTCTATGCAATCCTGCATTTATACTTTTTTAACAGTGTTTCATTATTTTGTTTACCTGCTAAGAAATATATGATTTCTTCGGAATTTTTTGGAACAGCAACAAAAAATTAGTATTTCGATTTGGTCATTTTTTATTTTCTCTAATTCTACAACAAATTTAAAGAGCTGCCACTGTTGCGTCTTCTGGTTTTTATTTAATTTTTTTCTTGTTGTTCTTTGTTGACCCTATTTTTTATTGACGTTTTAATATATAAAACGTATATTTGATCTGCCAAATCCGAGCAGTTCCGTAGATGTGGGAAACGCGTCACCTAAGCGAGGAAAATGCTAATTAAAATAATTTATGATGTTTAATCTCTGAGGAGTTAGTTTTCTCATTCGTTTGCGGACCATGATAGAGGCCCACCATCAGCATCATCATCAACGAGCGGCTTCTATGAACCAACCTCTGGTTCCCACGGCGATGATTTCGTCACATGAGACATGAGCACCGCAACGTGACCCCGTCGTTGTTCAGTACTGGAAACGGTGGTACGACTTTAAACATACAGACATTACGAGCCGCCGCTGTATCTTAACAAACTTCTTCCTTATTACGGCATTCTTAAACATATCGCATCACCAGCTGAATAAACGCTATTCCACTAATCAAAGTTATCTGTTATCTTTGCACACCGCATCGCCGCGGAAGGTTTTTAACTCTCCTCATATGTAGTTCTTTATTCACTTGCCGGTTGTCAAAATTCAGGTAATTTATTTTTATGCGACATCTACATCACTCTTTTTGCACACTTCTCATCAGATTAAGTCAGGTCAGTCAGTCGGTTTTAATTTAAATTCAGTTTTTGCAAAACATATTTATCGCAAATTGATTTTAAATTACTTGCGCACTGTAATTATTGGAAAAGGCTTATTCTTTCTTCTGACATAAGCTGTCACCTCTTAGATGCCAACGGATCTTGAAACATTTACAGTGTTATTATTGTGTTAACTCTGAGATCAATTACTGCAATCAAAGTTAATTTTACAATAAATTCATATCAATTATGTCGAGCAAGGTACGGTTTTTTTGTATGATTAATTATGAAATTATTTATGATTGACGCAGAGGAGACTGGAGCAAAACAGACACATAATCAACACATTGCGTGATAATCTTCTAATTAATTGTCTACCATTATTTTCGCATGTTTCTGCACAATTCATGGTTGCCCCAACCTCCCCCTTGCTAGTAATTTAAAAACTTTAAACATTTTTGTGTCTCACAGTGGCGTGCGGTGAAATTTAAAGTCAGGGGAGCTATTTAAAAAAATATATACTGAGGTCCTCCGCTTACGCACTTATTTTTTGTTTATCTTACTTACTTTGTATTTCTTATAATTTATTCTAAGTTTTTTTTTTTTTGTTTACGTATAAGTACATAAACCCGTAAAGTAATCTTTTACATTACTTGGTTATTTCTTACGGTTATTATTATTATTTGTAATATTATAAGTGATTAAATTATAAGTGATAAAAATTACTAAGTTATAACTAGAACTTAAGTCTTCCTACCTGCTGGAATGGTGGTTTTACCACAGTTATCATGCTTTTAGCAAGTGCCTCTGTTTTTTGTATACAGTATGTCCCCGGATTGAGTTTACAAAAGGAATTTTTTTTAATCTTTGATTTTACCCCAAAACTGCAAAGGAAAAAAAGTTTTTGCTTTACTTGAAACCAACAAATCTGTAATTAAAACTTCATTATTCCAACTCAGTAGAAAGAAAAGTTTATTTTTCTCTTGATTTTGGAGTTTTTCTGTGCTTTTTAAGTCTTATCACATTGGCGGTTTTGTTAAAAATGACTTTGGTTCTTTGAGTTGCTGTTTATTAAAATTATGTTTTTCACAATTATGTTTGTTAAATGTGATATTTAACTTGCGTAAACTCATTTGTCAAAGTGACATCATTGTKKAAAWAATAAAACCGCCAATGTGATAGGACTTAAAAAGCAGAGAAAAATAATTATAAGTCCAAAATCAAGAGAAAAATTAACTTTTCTTTCTACTGAGATAGAATAATGAAGTTTTAATTACAGATTTGCTGGTTTCAAGTAAAGCAAAAACTTTTTTCCTTCGCAGTTTTTGCGTAAAATCAAAGATAAATTTTCTTTTCCGAGGACATACTGTATATTTTAACACAAATTTTTATGTGCTTAAATTGAAAGTTTTTAACTGCGTGTATAATAATATTTTTGAATGGTAGACTGGTTCTTTTGCTTTTATGAACCGCGAGCTCCTGGTGTCTGAGCTTATCTTGAAATGTGTTATAAGTGTAAAGAGTAGAATGTGTTTTCTGTCTGGGGAATTAATGTTTCTTCAAGCTTAATTCATTACTCTTTTAATTATCCAAGGAGCGAATGAAACGTCAACAGGAACGCAAAATCGGATAAATCTCGTTCAAGTGTTTATGTTTACTATAGAAAGGAGTCCTTAATTCATAGCACTTCGAGCGTCGGGGGTGTTTAAGCTATCAGGATTTATCCGCGGTGGCGGTGGGTGAGACTGAGGTTAGCAAACAGCCTCCAGGTCCGTCGTCCTGTGATAGTCGCTCGAATGCCAACGGGTCATAAATAATCCCGTGTTGCCTCTACGTATATTAAAGATGATTCATTAGCTTCTTTCAAACTTCATAGTCGGTTCAAGCAGTGGAACCTTAATAAATGTTAATATCGTTAATTATACTCTACTAAAATCTTTGGTTATCGATCATTTTCAATAACCATCACTTCGAAATAAAATCAAAATTAAAAAAACACCAATTATTAATTATGAACGGGGATCAAGAGTGCCTGGAAATTAGCCCTTGCTAAATGGAGGGAATCAATCTTAACGAAATAAATTAGCCTCGGAAAAATTTTATTTGTCAATACAACAAATCTATTTTTAACGAGTTAATGGACTTCAATTTTTATATTTATACGAAAACGCTCCAAGCAACATTCGTGAGTGTTCGACACGAGTATGTAATTACACATTTTTTATGTTACGCACCTCCTCTTGATGACCAGAGAGAATCTTGAAGCTTAATATTGCACTGATGAAAATTTAAATAATAGTTTCATCAACTACAACTCCATTAATTATAATGTATTTTCACGTTTTTACGGGAAAAATAAATGTCATAATGTTAACACTTAATCATGATCATGTCAGTGCTACTAACTTACGAAATGCCTGATTTGGTTACTTCAAGAGAGTATTTTCATTGTTAGAAGGAGAATCATAAATAAAACAAGAATACAAAACTTTTATAGCTAACCACGAGAGGATCAGGACGAGGAAAACTGACCGCAGATCAATCATTCAGCTCATGATAACGGATATTTTTGTTGTTTGTAAAACAATTCCAAATGAAAAAATTGGAAATTCATGTCGGTCCTTAACAAATTTAATTTTAACGCAAAAATTTAAGTGAAAGCTGGACCCGTAAAATTGTACCGTTTATTATATCAATCACTTTCTTAACCAGGGAAGTATTATTAAAATTAATTTAATTCAATTATCTTCTCCTTATGTTCATCCAGTGGCAGTTCAAACAGGCAAAATCTTGATAATGGGGCAATTTCAAAATCGTAATGAAAAAAAATCGAAATTAATTTCACACATCATTAAATATATTTTCGACACGAAATAAAAAACTTAATCAAGAATACAGCGATGTTGTCTACAGTAATTTTCTTAATTCAGTCGTGGATTGCAACGAGTAGTTCAGGGTTAACGTACGGAGAAGTCCAATTTAAATAGTGTATTGGGATGGTTCATACTCAATAACAAACTCCTAAAATTAAAAAATTGGTGGACTATCTTGGTAATTAAAAAAATATGTAACACGCGCAAAGACTATCAATAAATTTTCGTTTAGGAATAGTAAGAAAGCTAACAAAATATTCGTATAGTAACAATTCTCTATTTAGAGTTATGTTTGCTAACGTTAATGTGAATAATTCAGTCGTTTAGCATGTAATTAGGCTTCTCTCAGGAGCTAATTATCGGAAATAAATGTAACATTTATGTTTTGATGCCGCCTTAAAATAAACCCGTTTTATCTCCCAACCGATGAGACGCACAATGTAACATAAAAAGCACCGTTTCAGCTGAGTCAATGTCTGAGTAATCGAAAACTTCGATTTTGGATCAAGGTAAATACAAAAAATAGTAGAGGCACAATATTCATGAACACAAAAATTACAATCGAGAAACACCTCACGGTAATAAAGCAGTTCATTTCATGGATGTTTAGGGATAAAAGCTACACAAAAAGCATCACTGTTTCATTCTATACTTAGAATTCAATTACACACTTTTAAATATTTGATTTTATTTGGGACACAATCCGAAAAAAGTTCTATATTTCAGTGTTACATATAAGTAAAAATTAGTAAATTTTGAGCAATTTCACCTGAAGGTATGTTTTTTTGATATTTGTCAATTATTGCAAAATTCATGGCTAATGTACTTGATACGGTATGTGCATTTATTGCCAAATCAATTGGAGCCGTAACAATTAGTTTAATTTAATTTAGACTTTCTCATTGTGACGGTTAGTGCATTTAAATGTCTGATTCGGTAGTGATTTGGTAGCTGTGGTCATATATTAAGAATGAGTCTCGGAGAGTGCCAATCTCGGCCGTTTTTAACGTCTTCAGTGTCGCCTTGTGGCCGCTAAGAGATTGCTGAGTGCAAACTCTTGTTAACTTCCCGAGTTATTTCTCGAGCTTATAATCCGCAGTGCAAGGGGAGCTGAGAGTCATGATGTCGGATGTTCCTCCGCCTATTTCTTCTTTCCCAACGGGTTAAACCGCTAATCCGGAATCTAAGTCTAAGACGCCACGTCTTGTTTGCACCTCGGGATCTTATTATGTCGCCCAAAGCGGCGCTAACTGCTTAACGGGGCATTACAACTTGCACAACTTCCCCAAACTCGAGAATGGTAAACAGTTGCTTCCGACTAGCTAATGTCGGCGAATTTCCCTCGTAAAAACTTACCTTAATAGCAGTCGCGGTCATCATTTGGTAATGACGTATCGACCGGTCTTAAAACGTTATTAGTTCCCCGGATCCTTATTCGATTACGCTCCCTCAGGTACTCGCAGTTTGCAGCTCGGGAAGGTTGCAGGTTGCAGCACCCCGCACTCGACTCCTTCGAGATGCACGCTACGACCACCCAGGGATTCGGCCCGACACGATTCCCGATTTATTGCACCATCAAAGCTATTTATGAATACTCGTGAAATTGCAATGATACATATATGAACGCGCACCGTCTTCCAACTGTCGCTCTACTAGCCACAAACCTTTTCACCCTTTTACGCCCCTACATTTTTCATAAATTTACCCTAAATTTTTAGCTTTAGCTAGAGAATTAGAGAATTAGCGTTTTAAACATATTAATTGGAATTTTTACATATTTCGAACTCATATCGGGCGTGACAAAAAGGTCTAACAAGCTTACGGTATAAAAATTACGTCAGTAAAGAGAATTAGAAATAACAAAATTTTAACTTACTGGACACTCCTAAAATGTGTAGTTTATGAAAAAAATGTTTCCTTATTAGAACAGCAAAAATATTTTTTTATAAAATTACTCTGTCTAAATATTTATAAAACTTCTCCACTGAACTATGAGATAACTAACTAATAAATATAATTATTGCTTAATAAATAAGAAAATCGATCTTCATGCATGACAAAACCAATAGTTTGTACCTATAGGTAGGTAGGTACTTTGAGAATTTGGCAAAATTTAATTAATTATTTGAAAAATTGCAAAAATAACATCACAACAGTTCATTTTATTCTTGTTTAACAAAATTTTAATTTTTTAGTGCTTAGATTATCTTAGATTACCATAGTCCCCCTATCTACGGTAACAAGGTGTTTTTGTACACCATAGTAATAAATAATGGTAAAAAGGTGTTTTTATACTTTTTTTAAAGTTCTAGTTTATGGAAAATTGTCTGCCTGGCCTTTTTGACATTTTTGGCTATTTTCTTAAGATTACCAAAATTACCAAAATTAAAATTGTACTTAATTTGTTAATTTTATCGTTCTGAAGCTGTGGCTTTGCGAAAAGTTTAGGTGTTCACTGTGGGTATATAGGTATAAAAAAGTTGGTGTAATTTTATGTATTATTAGATATATTTTTTGTTGTTTGCGGTTGTTGGTTGTGATTAGTCGTTCTAATCGGTTGATTAAGATAATGGTTTAGTCATTGCATACTTTTTGTGGAAGAAGTTGTAGTAATTAGAGTGAGTTGAGAGGGTTCCCATCGGTTCGTGGTGGCATTGGTAAAAAAAGGAAAAACAATGGACGTTTCGTCTCATTTGCACAAATTGATTTCACCGATTTTTTTGGGTAACTTACATTATGTTTTGGTTTATAGCCTCAAATTATACGGTCGAAGTTTGTAATTGGTTGACAGCGAGCGGAGGACGGTAAAGTGACGGTCTTAGGTTGATTATATGGCAGAGGAGGTCAGATCGGATGGAATAAAAGAAAAGAAGTACGGTGGCAAGTGGTTGACAGTAATCCGGAAGGGCATCGGCGATCGGCCCTTGGCCCACTTCCCGCAATATAGGGACGGGAGGGCCGACACCCGGTGGCCGAGCAAACGCCCAGCAATATGTTAGCCTTCATAAATCATTGTTAGAATGACTAACAGCCTCCGAAGACGCGTCTTCCAAAACCCCTAGCAGCCGCCCTTCTTTTCAGAAATATGATGTAATTTATATGGAAATGCATCGAAATCTTTGTCATTTGGAGATATGAATGAAAAATTCAGTGTCCTTCTGCGGCCGAATTCTGGCGGTTGAAGCATGTGTTGGCTTAGATAGCGGCCGCCTACTGATTTGTCAAGTTATCTGTCCTCGTTGTTGATTTTGCCTACAAGATGCCATGATTTATGCGGTAGACCTCTCGTTCCGTCCTCTTCTTTATGAAACATACCCTGCAATAAATGCGTTCCTGAAAAGCAGTTTGTCACTCCGAGTGCGAACTGGAATTCGTCCATCACTTCAGATGCAATGCAAGAAAGAATTCTACAAGCGCGCTCTAATTGCGCCACCCTATTCTTATTCATTCGCATTCTTTGCACACCTCGGAAAATGTGAACCTAATAAGATATGCATGCTGCAGGACCTGAACACAGACCAAAATCAGCCCTTCTTCCACCAAACTTACGCACTTCGTCATTATCATATCGACACCTCCATACATATTAATAACAACACATCAACTTTTCCCGAGATTTGCAAACGGAAAGCTGCTCGTAATAACGCCGTATAATAAGGATACCCTCATTATTTCTCTCACAAAATTCTGACTTGTTTTCTTAAAATGTAGATTTAATCGATATTTGTGCCAAAAAAATGAGGGGCTTCTGCTGCTAATTTACCAAACCAAATCTCAGTAAAGTAGGGAGAACAACATCTCTATATCATTTTCTATTACGTACCTTGTGAAAATCGCGCCGCCTTGGCTTATACATATTGCAATTTGCATGTTAACTAGATACCATCTTCAAATATCGACAGAAACAAGGGTATGCAAAGACGGGAAGCTGTTACAAACATTGCCGCGATATCTTGTCAAGACTCGATGATCTGGTCCCGACAAGTTAATCATATACATAACCACTGAAACGACCGTCAGATTATGCATACATTTGCAAAAGATACAAAAAAATCAACTCAATACCATTCATTTTCTCTCACTGTCGAATTGATCACATCGTTGACACTGTATCTTAAATCGATGCATATGAAAACATTTAGTCGGAACTAATTTGCATTTAACACCCCCTTTCAGCTGTCACTCACCATTAGTTAACAGCGCGTTTAACCCCCATTTTGTCATACTTCATACGCTCTCATTAAATTGGGCAATGAAGCCCGCACAATTAGCAATATGTTCCCCCAATACTCCTGCTACGGAAAATCGGTCTAAATTCACGCAATTTTAATTAAAAGAAATGATCAAAAGTACAGAAAATGGGCAATAATAGAAATAAAAAATAGCAACAACATCATGGCTTGTAGGATTTTCAAAGCTCTGCAGGAATCACAAGCGCTCCCCCAACCGGAGACATACTAAACTAATCGCTTCGAGCGGCCACGTCTAGGTGGCGCAGACAGCGTAGTTCAAAGCTTGGGAAACATCCATCACAAAATTGTTCAATCACATCACCCACCAAACATGTTACCTAATTAGCTGAAGAAAATTTCTTTCATAATTATTAAATGTAATACATCGATTGATTAAATAAACGAATATTTATATCACTTGTTTTAAATAATAACTTGGATGTGTTTTGTCTTTTATTAATTTATTATTATTATTTCTAATTGAGTCATGCACTTTTGGAAGTGATAAATCGGCGAAGATGGAAGATGCGGAAAAGTGAGTCAGTGGCGCAGCCATTGCCAGAGATATCGCATTTCTACAACGTTTTAGAATAATAATAATAATTTATTTGTGACAATAATGTGTACAATGATAAAATATTACAATATTACAATGAAAACTTTTAATGTTACAAATCATTTTACCATAAATTGGACCAAAAGGTAGCAAAGCTGATCAAGGTTTTGGCCCAGCTAATAAGTGAACAATAATGAAAAATAAAATAATTATAATAAAAGAAGGAGATAAATCAAAAAGCAATAAAATTAAATAAAAAAGTAACAAAAAGCAAAGAAAAAAGACAGAGAGGAGACTAAAACAGAAAAATTACTTCAGGAGAAACATTTTGTATTTGTGTTTGAAACTGCTGATTTTAGAATTTTTTAACGTCAGAGGAACTTATTGTAGAAAAAGTAGATGTTATAGACGAAACCCCGGCGAAATATTGATGCTCTATATGAAGGTAATGATATCAGACCCTTGTGTCTTAAGTTTAAATTTTGGGTATGTGTATGATACCTAATTTTACGATATAAATAGGGGGGACATTGGTTAAGTATTAAAAAGTGACAGAAGCAAGCAAGTGAAACTTACGTCTCAAACACATAGTCATCCAATTTGCATCTTTAAGTTTATGTGAGATGCTTTCTGATACCATAAATATAGCGTAGACAAGATTTTTGTACTCTTTGAATACGTTCTTGTGTTACTTTGTCTAGGCAAGGTCCATATACTATGTCGAGGTAATTAAAGTGACTTAGAACTAGGGATTCAGTTTATATAATTTTAATTTTGCTAGATAAAATATGTGCAGTTTTCTATTTCTTTTTGACCTCTGGAAAGGCATTGGGTTTTTGAAATTTTCAATTTTCTCGATTTATGTACTTAAAAAGTTTTCAAAAATTTATTTTCACATTTCTAAAACACTTAATGAGATTTTCTGTGTCTGTTAACCTCTAAAAGGCATTTAGTTTAAGTTGAAAGTTTTAAATTTTTGTAAAAATTTTGGTCGATTTTTGATACCGGTAGCTTATAAGTTATAACTTAGTTATAATTTGATAATTTTTTTGTGTTTAGTATTATTGAAATGTAAACTAAATTTCCTGTCTTATAAAAAAGCTCGTTGTTCTGCGACGAACAATTTTTGAGAAAGTCGCAAGTACCTATATTCGTAAAGGCAAGAATAATCAAAATCTATACTCCAGTATGACTTATACGAGTAAACTATTTGCTCATTTTATAAAATTCTCAGAAAACAAAATATTCACTTACCTAATAAAAATTTTGATTTATTTTAGAAAAATAAAAAATGTCGTGTTTAACTCTCGCCACTAAAGTGAGTGATGGGTTTAGAATGAAGTGTTGAAAAGTTTAAGGAGGTGACGTTTTATTTTTGGGATTGCGGTATGATTCAGCATTCGCGCAGTGTTCGCAGGTAAATAGGCCGCTATAAGAACCGATCCTCAAGTTTTATGACATACGTTTGCAATCTCTCAAGAGGATAACGTATACACACTGCTTATTTCGACAATTCGAGATCAAAGTAGATCTATCGTGATTTAGTTTTACTGCAGTGCATTTCCATATTACGAGATTTGCATAAGTTGGATTTTGCATTGGGATAAGCAAATTTTTCATCATAAAGTATGGGTTCGACTAAATGGATCAGTTTTATTCGTTTAGGTATTTTTGGCACTTGAGAGCAATTTTCGGTTAAGGGAAAGTGCGGAGATCTCTCTTGTGTCCAATACGAATGCATATTTAAAATGAAATTGCTCTTTTAAACTGTCAGTAATTTGGAATTGCCACGAAAAATCATACATTTGAGGCGAACAAAGCAACCCTTTTATACTTCTTATATCCGAGCGTTATTGTGTGTGAAATTGAAACGTAAATTTAACCCTTAAAAGACAAACAAATGCACTCATTTAAAGTTAATTTTGCATCTTGAATGTCGCGGGAGTCGAAAAAGGGGAATCTTCACTCCTTTATGACACTTTGCTGTTTTCATTCTAATCGCTTTTTCAGCCAGAATTATCCCTACGCTAACCCTACAAGATTGCTTTTAAAACAAAACATCCATTCAGAAAGATTTGCCGCCGCGTCCTATTTTGATTTGCATCATTTCCAAGGTAGTCGCTTCGTGTAATGGAGCACGCGATTTAACGTTCCCTTGAGTCATTTTCCGCGATAATTTAAAAGTCATATTTTCTTAAATAAATTTTTACAGTACATATTTCCTGTCACATGCTCGTTACATTTTATTGTTACAGATTGACTATTTCTATATGCAAATACGTTCCCTTCTCTCTATTAACTTCTCCATTTAAACAGAATCGCTGTGTAAAAAATTCTTAAATGACAAGTCTTTTATTCTCCCCGTTAATCCCTCCAAACCTTACACTAATTGACTCCACTCAAATACCCGAATGAAATTCTAATCGCATCGTAATAATGTTATAAAGGGAGCACACGCATCATAAAGTAAGTATGTGGGTGAATTGCTCGACACCTTTTATTAAATGATTTGCATTTTAGTACGATACATAGAGAACTAGCGAGATTACAGCAGTTACGTCGTGTTTTGTAGATTTAAATTATCTCGGGGACCCATAAGTGTAGTGAAGCTGAGATGGGGTCCGGATTACATGCATTGCTTGACATAAGCACACATAATTTCTGCAAAATGACTGCTACTATCTCCCTCTGCCCTGCTTACATGCCACATTTCAATAATACATTTCCTCGCACCTTTTCTTCCGCCCCACTACCAACACACACGAATTTTGCCAAATAAATACTTATTCTCAAATAACATTTTAAATTTATTTAGGTATAAATAATTTTGTGTTGTGTTGGTTCGTCAATAACCGCGGCAGCCGTCCACCCATGGTGGTGGTGTTATGGGCGTTGTTGGGCGCATAATTGAGTTGCTAAAGTTGTGTTTTTATCGGGAGGCAAATCGGAATGGGCGCAATTTAATATCAAGTGGTTTATTATATATGAAGATCTGAGGGACAGGAGTTATGTTTTCATTTAAATGGGCAAATAGTCGATAAGAATCAGTCGTTAAAATGAGAAAGTAACGGAGTAAGAGATATATGACGACAAGCGGGGTTCAGCAGTACCGAACGGAAGAAGAGGCTGAAGCTATACTCCAACCCTCGCGTTACCTGATGCCTCCGCGTGATTCATTTGCGGCATTATACCTGTCAAAGCAACATTATCTGATAAGTAATTGTCAAGTTCTTGAAAAAACGCCGCATCTGTCAAAATATAATATTCCACGAGTCGTCCTTCCGTGAAAAGTTGTTGTCGCTGTAATTAACCACCGCCTCCGTCTTACACCAGGCAAATTGATTATGTAAAGAATAGTCGTCCCTTGATGGTAAAAAACGCCGACATTGATTTATCACTCACGGACATCTTATATTTGTGATGCAGATTACATGTGATTCCCGAAAGGAATGTGAAGAGGGTGTTATGTGTGAATTTAGTTAGAAAAAGGGTGATTCGAGTTCGCATGGTCATCTTGCTCTTTGCTACTCATTCCTTTAGTTGACTCCCGGTTTTCGGACGCTTTAGCTGCAGGCGCGAAACTGCCGCTAGGGACCTACCAGACATTCAATACTGCTCGCCAGCAGGAAACCTAATCAGCCACTATTGAGACTGCCACATCTCGATATGGAATTAATTTCTAGTGCGAGGTGTCCTAACGAAATCTATGAGTGTATTTTTTTACTACCTGCCTGGTTTGGGGTGGGTGCAGAAGGCGAGATTTTATCTGTCACCACCTTAGGGAATAGAGTTATCGTACTTAAAATATGTTTATTTCGTTTTGGCTTATCTCGCAGCAAAAAATTTGAAGCGTGTAATATTTTTGGAGATGACCTGGAACTGATTATGTTGCTGGATGGAAGAGTATGAATTAAGCTAATGTTGAAGCTGTTGCTGAAATTTCATTTCGAGAAAAGAATTTTCTCAAACTGTGTCCTAAATATCTAGCAAATTGCATTTGTGAGGTTTTTATCGTGGCAAACTGGATACTGTATTGTTAATGAAGTTGGGCGAGAACGTTTCGCTGTTTCCTATTTAGTCCCAGTTTTCTTTCTTCCGTTTTCTTCGTCACGCGCACGCTGTATCATACAGTTTGCATCTTGTATAACATTTTTCACTTGCTGTATCAAGATTTTAATTAAAAAATCATTATGAATTATAATCTTTGATTGCGTCGGGACTTTGTGACAACTCGCTTGTTTATTACCTCGCTCTTAAAATATTTATCTAGAGGCGTATATTTTACCGAATTTTTAAATTAGCAAAGCTCGTTTATTACATCTGCAGGTCTTCTTTATTGACTTTTGGTTGAATTTAGGTGACATGGGATAAATCTGACCCGTATTGCTCCTAACATATTATCACTGCGTCATATTTTTGCAAGTTATACACTGACTGGGTCTCTGGGGTAGCGTAGACGAGCAAACAAATTCGTTAGAAGAGTGCGACATTAATATCTAGACTTTTGTTAATTCATTTTTATTATCATCGGAGGAGTAGTGATAGTAGTTAATCGCGAACCCTCCGGTGCTATATAAATATTCCTGTCGTGTCTTCAGACGGAGATAAGTTTTGTGCAGTAGCACGTACATCAACCCAACAGTCCGGCTCGTTCTATCCTTTTTTTCAGACCTTTTCGCCTTGTCATTGTTTTATTTTTCTTGTTAGGCTCTAAATTATTTTGTGCAACGTCGATAAAGGCTCAGACTTGCTGTTCCAGACTTCCAAACGGAAGCAATTCGACGATAAAAATAAAAGAACACAACTATACTTTACAATTAAAAATTACCCTCTACCCCCATGTGCCGTCTAGGTTCATCGGAGGATGCAAGTGACTTTTAGCGAAACGATTAAATACAATATTCTTTTATCAAAAACATATGGCAGGGCATCTTTTAAAATGCAATTTTGTGAGATAATGCGAATAAGCACGACCCCGATGTAAAGAAATGGGGGGCGACAAAAACAAATGTGAATTGCATTACGTATTCATTCGGGCGTATGGAACGCGATGAAGAATATATCGCTTTCTCGTTCCTAGAGCATGATTTCGAGTGTTCGAATGCTAATAAAACTATGAGAGATTTGTTAAATTACTACCTTATGCGAATTGCGAACAAGAATAAGGGGTAGCATCCCCGTTGAAATTGGCATCGATTAGAAAAAATCAGTCGTATCAGGTAGGATGTCAATATATATAATATTAGTTTCACGTTCTCTGATGGGCCGATCAATCACCCTTGCTACAGTGGGGTTGAACGAGATTTCGACGTACATTTCGATTGTGGTATGTATTGGTTATTTCACAGAGCATTGCTCTCATTGCATTTTCTGCACAAAATAGGCACCCTCGCGAAATAGACTGTCCATCAGCCAGTCCATCAATTTAGTGCAAATGACACGCCATAGAAATGCTTCTACGTGCATTCATTCTAAAGTTTTGCAATTAATTTATGGCCACTGCCGCATCAGATATGATTTAATAAAGGGTGAGGCCATCACTGTCTTAATAGTTCTATACAATTTCCGCTGAAATAAAGGGTTTAGACACGAAGGGTTTTCTTAGTACAGATCTTAGTACACCCTTAAACGATTAATTTATGTCCGTAATTTACAAAACGAATTACCACCAAAGTATTAACACATTGATGAGAACAACTGCAAAAACTTGATTGTTAATTAATGGGGCAGAGAAATGAAGCAGTTTTGCAGATGGAGCTAATTAATTAAATTGCGATTAAAGAGAAGGAGCCGTCGGTGGCTTCTAATTGTGTAATGATGAAGAAAATGAGAGATTGATCAACTTATGTTTTTAAAAATGAAACTTGAAGGGAGTTTTCTCCACATTATTTTCTTCCCCTCGGTACAGTTTCACTGTCACGCATAATTGGAAAGACAAATGTAATTATAATCGCTTAATGAGAAGAGGGAATAAAGGCATGATGCCACTTGAGAAAATTGGAGGGCTTACGCACAACTTCTATGTTTACATTATACTAAAACCACTACTTGGCATTTTTCAAATTACACAAACTATCGGCTGACTAACCTAGTGACTTACTGGCGTTATACAAAAGTATTTTAGAAAATAATATGGCAAAATTAATTTCATCATCAAATTACTTTTGAAACGATATTCTGCTTTAGATAATGCTATAAAAATATATATAGTATAACCTCAATAATCCGAACTAATGCAACTAATGTGTTTTTTTTTGGGTTTATCGAATTCCTTATTTTGTTTTGTAAAAAATGTTTATTCTAATAAAATATAAATGTAAATATTCTTGCAAAAATCAATTTGTGTTGTTTAAAGTTTCCCATAATTAAGTAGTATTTCTAGCTCTCTGTTGAAGAATCTATGAAAATAAGACTTTTTTTACTACTAACTTAAAAATTTTCATTTGACTACTTTTGATTACAAAATTGGAAATTTTCTTTTAAATCTTAGATTGTTGCTTGTCCATGTATTTTTTTTCTAAGGCTATGGCTGCCTGTCTTTGATCGAGGGCTGGATTATCTAACAGGTCTGGACTGTAGCCTAGGGGCGCCAGAAAAAAGAAACAAAAAAATTAATGGCTTGTGTAATAAACAAATTAATATTAAAATAACTTTTGCGTTAAAACTCGAAGACTATCTACTGTGCAAATTGAAAAGTTCTCATCTTAACTATTTGACAAATAATTTGAATTGCAATAAACCTCCCAAGAAGACAATAAAATATACAGGGTATTTTGAACTAATAGACCAAAAAAAAAAATGACAAGTAAGATAAGATACCAGGAACATTAAAAAAAATATTTAAAAAATTGTATCTGTCAAATATTTGACATTTATTTGTTGACATTTGACATTTTTTTATGTCTATTGTTACCGATGATCTTGTGTAGGTATGTTTTTTTTATAATTATTAGTGCTGTACAATTTGGCCGACCAAACCGGCCATAAAATTTAACCAGGTTAATTAGTTCGTCAGCCAACTAGTTAATCCAAATTAACCGCTTAAATCAATTAACTAGTTAATCGATTAAATTAATTACACTGTTAACTGATTAACCAGTTAAATGGTTAGTCGGTTAAACAGTAAATTCATATTTTTCCATATACATATGAAATAGAAATTATTATTAAATCATATATTGATAATATATTTACGTTAATATAATATTTATTAAGTGTTTTAATATAAAATAATTATTTAATATATTATAGTTATTATATAATTGAATCATAAAAAAATAAATATATAAATGTTATATTAATGTAAATATGTTAAAAATGTATAATTTAATAATATCTATTTTATATATGGGAAAATGTGAATTAACTTTTTAACCGATTAATCATTTAACGGGTTAATTAGTTAACCGTTTAACTAATTTAACTGATTAACTAGTTAATTGATTTAACCGGTTGTTTTGGATTAACTAATTGGCTGATGAACTAATTAACCTGGTTAAATTTTATGGCCGGTTTGGTCGGCCAAATTATACAGCACTAATAATTATTCAGTGAAGGTACAGAAACTTTATCAGTAAGAGTTACAATTCAGGATACAGCTTCTTTGTTTCCTCTTCTAACAGTCTGTGGCAAAAGAACATGTAAAATTATTTTTCCAACAGAAATAAATAGAGTCAAAGTGCAAAATTTAAACTCCCATAACTTCAAAATTTTTATAGATACAATTTTTTTAACATTTTTTTATGTTTCTGGTATGTTATCTTACTTGGCATTTTTTTTTGTTGGTCTATTTAAAAAACACCCTGTATATAATCTGTTAATTGTGTCTACATCTGTTTACATTCAGTAAATCAGTTTCTCGATACTTTAGTATTATGTATAAGACATGTATTTTGTACAAAGGAGAAAACTGAGTAAAGTTAAAGAGGAAATGAGGGAAAACAAGAAAAAGTGTTACCAAAATGTTCAAATTTGAATTATTCTTTGGAAAAAGCTGATGATGAAATTTTAATTTTGCTTCTTAAATTTTATTATTACCGCATTATACATTTTCTTAGAAGCTCACTGAGAAAGGAAAAAACTGGTGGATCGTTTTCACTTTTGAGTCGAACTTAAAAACTTTTATTTCAGTTATGGGCTTTCAGAACCGAAATGCTGCTCTGCCTTGAACGAGTTTTTTTAATATGCCATTTAAAATATTCAAAATTTTATGTTTTATTTTTTGATACTTAATTGATGCGCAGACCACAAATATAAATTACTACTCTGTACTTTATCAGTTATATGTATGTCTGACTCAGTCATTGTTAAAAGTTGATAGTTAATAAATTCTAGGCTCTGACACTCTTGTGTGAATAATATTAATTCGAATAGTAATCACTATAAACATTAAATCTAATTGAGTATTCCGCTTCTAATGTTCTAAAGGGATAAGATATAAAACTATTATTGACTATGACGCTGAAGTGCTAACATCGCCGTTTGAAAACTCATAAAACTTGAATAAAATTATTTATTTTGAGAGTGAGAGTAGAAGTGTCTGAGTTAATTCATTCCTCAATTTTGTGGGTAAATGAGTCATGAAATTTGTTTGTATTTTGCATGTCAAAGCAAACCTTTATGAGACTTTAATTTGTATTATTTGGTACCCTAGTAAATTTTTGCCGATGAATCGTGAATAAGAGAAATTGCAGATTTGTGCTTATTCTGTGCCCCTTTATTCTGGAGCTATAATTTCCCATAGGTTGGGGTTGTGGGTTGGGGTCGCCTCGATCTAATGAACTTTATGATTGCTCCGTATTTACCTACTTACACACGTTGGCTGAAACTGGGGGAAAGTACATGAGCAATCATCTGGTTGAGAGAGAAATTAAGTGCAACCCTCCTTATCTGTCAACATCGTATCAAAGTGGTAAAATTTAAGCAGTATTTAATTAGTGGCGATTATTAGCGTTTTCTAGTGGTGGAAATTCTTGAAAGCGCTACCGAAATTAGATTGTTCCGGTATGAAGCGACCCGTCTTATCTCACGTATCACCATAATTATCGTCGTATAATCAGGACAAATAATAAAAGAACATGTGAGCTCGCATACCAAGTAACGGAGCTTACGTACACACTCATACATGAAGTCAGAGATGCATTCACATATCCAAAGGGATGCAACTCGGGCTCGAATCGGGGCAATAAAGTGCGCGCTTGAGAATAGATAAGGTTATCTGAGGACCACTAATTGAAAGATAATTGAGCAACTCTCGCAGTTAGAACAGAATGAATGCTGGCCCTCGGGCGTAATGCAGATTTAGTAGCCCGTGTGTGGCACAACTTACTGCCCTCGGGGCTTGATAAAGTGCTAGTTACTATCGAAATTACCACAGCGATCTAATTGTCTGAAGATTTAACCGTTTCACAAATTACCCGTTTTTGCAGTTAATTTCACTTCAACCGATTTACTGCACCCCAAACCCCCAATCGCAAGAACTTGCACAAACGTGTCCATTTATTGGCCCAGTTGCAAAACAACACCAACCACATGTGAAAACTCGATAGTTGACTTTGTTTAAATTCCTTTAGTCTGAATTTGGACTATATTTTAACTTGCTTCCAGAGTAGGAATAAAATTATCTTATCCAAAAGTTCACAAAAGTAAGATATCAAGCATGACACATGACTTGAACGTTTTATGGGGTGAAATATTTTATTCACGTATACTTTTTCCTACATTTTTCTACCATTACAATTCAAATCTAATAAATCGGTATTTAATTATTATTGTGTAGGTGAGTTATAGTTAATGAAGATCAAATAAATATACCGGTATGGCTTTTAAACACAATGAGGGTCGGTGGTATATATAGTAGCCCCTCCCTGTATAATTATCCATTGACTTGAACAAACTGTTGCAATAAAGCAGGTAATGGGGGTCATACATAAGAAATCAAGTGAAATTTGCATATTAGAAATGGAGAGTTGGCCGAATATGAGTGTAATAAAGAAACGACTGGTAATAGAGGTCGAAGATCAGGGTGGCGATAGGGTGTATCGGAACCCCATTATCGATTAGAACCGAACTGTTCCTATAGAGTTTATTCAATAGGATTCGTTAGGGCCAATTTAAGCTTACTATTTTCTCGATAAATAATAACAGAGGTCGAACTTGACATCAACTAATTTCGTTCGTTGCTGAAAATTTCGGTTATTTGAGACGATGCAGTAAAATACTGGTTAGATTATTTCGGAAAGAAGGATGTCTATCTTTTATTGAATTAGCAATGTTGGAACGGGATATCAGATCATCAACAGACCGTTCTACTAGAACCAGCAGCAAATGAAGACTAGAACAGGGGTCTGTCGGGGTTCTTGTTACGCGCGTAATTAGAATATCTTAATTTGTATCTCAGCTATCGGCTTGACCCTCGCTTTAATATATTCCATGACTTTTAATTTATCTATTGTGGTATAGGCAATGTCGCCACTAAAATAAGTCTTGCTTGGAATACCCTTAAGGCCAATTGAAAATAATCAGGCTTCCTTCATT
Source organism: Tribolium madens (assembly GCF_015345945.1). Classification (NCBI taxonomy): domain Eukaryota; kingdom Metazoa; phylum Arthropoda; class Insecta; order Coleoptera; family Tenebrionidae; genus Tribolium; species Tribolium madens. The sequence goes on along the minus strand of NW_025400995.1, from coordinate 6,343,527 downwards.
TTACTCCAATTTATATGCATTATAGATGTCTCAACTAACATTAAAACAACAAAAAATGCGATAGGGTTAACCCAAATAACACACTAAAGCAATAAACATTGTTTCTCTTTCTATATTAAATATTTTTTGTTAATAAAAAAAAGCTAGTTTTTATTCAAAACTAACACTAACCCCTCAATTTTTTTATTCAATGCTTTGCTAAATTTTTCTTTTTCTTTTTTCTTTATCGCATCGTTTGAAGTAAATTGTTTGTTGCATAGGACTCAAACGATCTCTTAACTGATATTATTAGGATAAGCCTGGGAAAGTTCGACCACCGGGAGAGTCCGTCTAGTGTGAATATTTCAACCCTTAGGTGGCCCAGTGCCATGTGCATCAAACAAATGTTTCTGCATAAAAGATTAATTCAAAACCTTATCCGATATTCCATTAAAATTTAACGTTTTATGTGAGTGTGAAAATTTTTCATCTGTGATAAGGTTTTGATAACCGGCAAAGTATAGGTAAGTGTTTTTAAGTTATTTTACTATGCTGTTAGTAAATACATATTAAATCAGATATAGCTACGAGTATAACCTCAACATTTTTAAGTATTCGCACTTTATAGTGATTAGGACCATGGTCGGTTCCAGTCTGTGTTTTGGTATAGTTGGACTAGAGATTTCGGTCTGATCGGTCGATGGACGTTCTAACCCGGGTTCTAACTACGGGTGTAAAATAAAAATAGTGTGTTAATTTTTTCCAATGAATATTTTTTATTCTCATCAAAGGTTAAAAAAAAATATTGGACTATTTAAAATAAATATACCTATATAAATAAAAAAAGTGGTAAATTTTCCCGGACTTATCCTATATATCTACCATTCAAACTCTTATTTGTTGTTTACCAATTATGTAATAATAATTTATCTATAAAAGTTAAAAAATAAAATAAAATGTTAGCATACCTTTAAGAATAAGATGAAAGCAATATCCATTTTTATACAAGTGTCCCAAAAGTAAACCGCCATACGTTAAGCAGTGATAGAAAATGTCATTCCGAGGAAAAAACTTTTTTGGCTAAAGAGTTACAGCTTAGGAAAGAGTAAAAATGAACTTTGTACAACTTGGTCGCGATAAATTAAAAATGGTGACATTTTTGAAATAATTGTTTAGTTCCAAGGCTCATTTTTTGATACCGTCAGTGTGACATAAGCATAAACATGAGTCCGGACATAATTAATTTATGAGATAGAACAACTTAATTGAAAAAAAAATAAGAATTAAGTAAAGACATAATAACTACAAAAATGGCTCAAAATACCTTTTGGTGTTTCAATTGAATTACCTAAACTTGAAGCAAAGCAATTGCTTTATAAATGCCATCATTTTAAATTTATCACGACTTGTACAAGATTTATTGTTACTCTTTGCTAAGCTGTGACTTTTTAAGGAACAAAGATAGAAAAAAAATTAAACTTTTTTTCTCAGAATGACATTTGCTATCATCACTGTTTGATGTATGGCGGTTTGCTTTTGGGACACCTGTAGGTTGTAGATAAATAAAATTTTAATAAAAAGACATTAATGGAATCTATTATGAATCACTCTGTATGTAGATATGTATAATTACCAGTTTTATGTCTGGTGTTATCACATTTAAAATTAATATTCTTGACCTTTAATCAATTAATTGTTATAATTACCAATAACATACTTAGAGAGAATGTAATTATTAATAATAAGTGAGCAATACGTTACAATTTAAAATCGAATAAATTTACAGATCAAGTGGATGTTTTTTTTTTCAATAGAATTGCATTTGACATGACTTTTGTTGTCATGTCATGACATGTTAACCAATTTGATGTTAAAAATGTTATAGCTTATCGAATGTGAGAAGTTCAAGTCAGTTTTTATTGATGATCTAACGCTAACGTAATCATAAACCGTGAATTATTCAGAGCAAGGCGTTTTCTTGCAACGTCCTTTTTTGTTGTTAAAGCTCTAGTGGAGTAAATATGTAACGTCCTAGAAGTGCATGTGCGAGATGGCAAGCTCGGACTCGGGCTCGGGCTCGGGCTCGGCGCTACACCGCCCACCGCGAGTTAATCATGTTAAATTGCAGTTGGCAGTTGTTGCGCATCACAAGACCGAGATGCAGCTGTAGTAATGATTTTTTGAGGAAAGCGTTTAGCCCAGTTTGTCCGGCGTAGAGGATGAGGATGAGGAATTTGCGGCGAAGCGATGAGACAATGAGACCAACATAAAGCAGAGAGCGGCGCACCAGCAGTGCATCTCATAGATTAGCCGATATAGCGGCGAGGTTTTAGGTGACGGTGGTGGTGTATTGGCTACTTGTTGCTACTCGGCGGGCGCGAGCGTGGCGACGGCGTGGGGGCGGCGAATGGTCTCGCGGTAAATAGCACAGCTGCGTAGCCGCGACCAACCAGCGCCGCTCGCCCCGCCCGCTCACGCCCACCTTGCCGTCACTCGTTACTACTAGTCATTAGTCACTTGTTGGTAGTAACGGCAATAGCTTAGCACCGGTTCTCCGCGACTTGCGACCTCGTGTGCTGTGAGGTGCTGTGGGTGATTGCTTCCATCATGCTGCCTTATCAGGCGGTCGCCATGGACTATGCCGTCTCCTCGGGCTTCCAGAGGCACCAGGCCCCCATAGGCATCGGAGTCAACATCAATCCAGCCTTCACCCACTCCTGGTTCGTACCAGCGGATATGTGTGTCTCCTACAAACAGACTCCTCTCCTCGAACCAGGGCATGTCAACTTATATATTCTGATTAACACCTTACTTATTCAAACCATCAAACCTCTAACGCAAAACGGCTATACTCACTATACCTCAACCCGGGGATTCCCCGGAGTAACACCTACACCAACGTCACACCAAACGCCAATGTTATAATGTTACCTACATTCAATAGCTGAAATTTTATATGGCCAGCTATCTATGAAACAAAACGCATTTCTGCTGTTAGAATAGCATGATCTGCAAATTATCATTAATTAAAAGAAATTTTTTAGTATCTGTAACACCCAGTAGTGGTGGCGCAAAGTTCAAAATATTGTAACCATTAAAATTCATTACTAAATTTTCGATGCTGTTCTCAAAAATTCGCAGCAAAATGTTTGCATCTTTGAATGAATTTCTTTTCAGTTTTTTCTCATACTCAAAAATTTCGAGCACACTTCAAAGTGCTTAGATATGTCTTTACAAAAACGCATTTTACCCAAAAGGTGAAATTTAGGACACACTCAAAAAAGTGTGAAATTAAACAACGTAGATATGTAAAACCGTTTTTACAGTATATTTTCTGTACAGACATTGTGGATTTTTCGAAAATCATTTGGTTAACTAACTTATTTTAACCACAACGTAAGCGTCATTACCAGAAGGCAACTTTGCAATTTGTTTTTGAAAATGTAGATAGGGTAAAAATTCAAAATCCTACTCATGGTATGAGAATTGAAGTTTTCTGTATCAACCCAGTAAACAATAGGTCAAAAATATTTACCTGCAATTACAATACTTAGACTTAATCAGTAAACTGTGGGCCACAGCCACAGCAAAAAACCTAGGTCATAAAAAATATTATGCCCACCTATTATATTAAAATCTAATTAAATTTATACTGACATGTGCAATTTTTGTGAGATTAATAAAATCTAGTTGGAATAAATAATAACACTTTTAACTTACTAATTTATCAAAATAAAAAAATTGCACTTGAAGGGCCAGTTTACAGCATATTTAATTACAATCAAATTTTAAGTCCTGGTTAATTTGACGTTTGACAATGCCAACTTAATTCTAATTAGTTTAATCTTGAGTTAAATTTTAATTTACTTTCTGTAAATCGGTCTTTTGTAATATGAAAATAAGTGCATGTAGATATTGGGTTTCTTATAACTCGTTAAAATTTTCCAAAAAAACTGGTCCGCAATTGAAATTGTTTGGAAAGCACTGTTTTAGATTATTCTGAAGTATCTTTATCACACCACACTTGTATTAAATACACCTACCTACAAAATATACAGGCTGCCCCAGAAATCGCGCCCCAGAGAAAAAATGCCATAAGATACCAGAAGCATGGAAAAAATGTTAAAAAATTCTACCTATTAAAATTTCGAAGTTATAAGACTTTGAATTTTCCTCTTTAACTCTATTTATTTCTGTAGGAAAAATAATTTTCTAAGTTTTTTTGCTACAGGCTATTAGAAGAGGAAACAAGAAAGCTGTATCCTAAATTGTAACTCTGTTTAAAGTTATTTGGGGGTTTTATTGACAAATTTTTTGTACCTTTACTAAATAATTATAAAAAAACATATACAAGATCATTAGTATTATCAAATTTTTTTGACAGATAGAATTTTTTAAACATTTTTTCCATGTTCCTATCTTATTTTATATGTTTTTTTTTTCTCTGGGGCGCGAGTTCTGGCGCATCCTGTATGTGTCTGATGGAGATATAATGTGTATAGCATGTATGATTTTTCGGCTTTTGAAAATGAGAGTAGGATTTTTTAACTTTTTCTTGGTATGTCCACATTTATACAAGTATAATAGGATTCGGTCAAGTTAAGAATCATTTGATGAGAGTGTACCTATGTTTTATAAAAACAACCACTATGTACCTATTTATAAAAGTAATACTTCAATGTCACGTGTCTGAATTTCAAAAATCCCATAAAAATGTTCTTCTCACTAATCGAAGCAATATAAAATTATAAGTTGTGATTGAACGGCAAAATACGTTTTCTAGTACATACTTTCGCCATATTCATCTCTAAGTTTCTAAAATTTTTAGAACAATATTAATTATAAAGGTTTGTCATTTTGATACATATCTAAAAGGAACAATTTTGTTCAATGGTATCAAAATTGAAAAGCACAGCTATTTTGATTGTTATTTTCTACGGATATTTTTTACACAAAACAAAAAAAACACAAAAGCCAAACCAAAAAGCAATAAAAAATTTAGGATGAATAATTTTCTCTCCTAGCCAAATTTTATTACGTAAATATAGTTCTTGGAAATTAAAAGCGCTTCAAGTCTAAAATATTTTTCCTTTGTCTTTCTTGCATTAAATGTAATGATCAAATTGATAGCTGATGTCCATATACCACAGGATGACACGTTGGGTGAATATTAATTGCTGACAACCATAAATAAGTTTATATAATGTTTATATTTGGGCATGAATACTTATACGTACTTCGTTGCAAATTGTTTTTATTTAAAGTCTAATCATTATGAAATAAAGTAGAAACGTATATTTGGATGTTCCCTTTGGAAATTGTGACAATTACATATTTCATGGTATGTTCGGAAATAAACAATCAAACTGGTAATTGCAATACGTTTTTTGTATGAAAGTAAGCCATGTGTGAAATAATTTTAGTTCTTTCCAGCGACAAGTCTTGGCATGTTTTTGTATAACCGCATCGTCAAAATTACAGCTTACAGACATTTGAGAGCTTACAGTTTATCCCTTGAATTTGAAGTTGAGGGTCGTAAAGTACTTATATGCATATAGTGTGTGTATCCTGGAATAATAAGAATACGCTACATTAAAATAATGTAATGCAAGATAGGGGTGCTATGTGATAACCTGTAATCTCATAATATATTACATTTGCCGGCTCAAGAATACTCGTATTTCAAAGTAAACCACATTTATGATTTATATACCTATAAAAACAGATCACTTCGAATTAAAATGATTTTTTTCAAAATCCTGTCGATAATTATTTTATGAATCATGTTTTTACTCAAGCGTGTTTATATTTAAATTGTCTTTTATTGCATTACATGCACAATTAATTGTGGACACCTATTTGCACGAAGGCGTAATTAGTTCCCACATTGCTTATACGCGTCACTGAGCACGAGCACTCACTGTCACTCAGATGAGACAGATTATTTTCATGCTTAACTTTTTTCATTATCACACACGTTGCATTCTTAAAATAATTGGCTCACTTTGAATCTGTCAATTCTCAATTTATCGGTTGTTGTTAAAAATAGCTAGGAAGTTCAGAATTCAATTTACCGAACATTAATAAAAATATCTAGAGTTTTATTTTTAAGAAGCTCAAACCTCTTGGTAAACGAAATTTTTTAATTGCGTTTTCCTTTTAACAAAATTTGTGTTAGAAAATTTGTTGTTAATTTGTTATTATCTAAAATGAGTTTGAGTTTGATTTGCGAGAGGAGAGCGTGTTATCTGATGAATTGTGTATTGGATGAGGGTTGTTGGGTAAAGACGGTGGTCAAATCAGCGTCGTGATTCATTTACATCTGGAAGAAACTCAATGTGTGATTGAAAGAGGCTCAAGGGGCCGAGTAAATTACGCTGAAGCAGCGGAATCAACAAATCCAGAGCGTCGCGCCGGCAATTGGACTTGTTTTCATTTTATTTTAGTACACCCCTATAAAGCGGCATTCCCAATATAATCGCATTATCTCATACTACCCTCCTTTAGTCCAATAAAACGAAAAAACTATAAGAATTGATCATAACGGGACCGCAATAACAGAAGGTGGCGAGTAAAAGCGACCGCTTTGCCGGACTCCGGAAAGAGCGGATTCCGGTCTACGGGGACCGGAGCCGATAATTGAACCAAAGAATTGTCTCTGTCGGCATCGCGTCTGCCCAATTTACGGCACTTGCGAGGGGCAGCGTGTGAAAACAAAATTAAGGCGAACTTTCGGCGAAATTGGTAGAAATTGGCCTATGCTACTTCAACCGTCATTTCAGCCCTAAGGGACTTTGCCCTCGGTTGCCGATTATTAGGTTATCCATCCAAAGGGCCGAACATACCTGGCGACACCTCGGCCCCCACTAGCCGTCCCCAGGGACGCTTCGGACGCCTTTCATCTCTTCTCTCAAGTGCAAGATCCCTTGCATAGACGATTGACCGACGAAATGGCCCACGTCTCTCTCCTAGCAAAAGACGTTTTCTCCCGGAATGCTGACTGGCAGCCGCGGATGGTCCGGTTTATGGCCGACGTACGTGCAATCGTATGTCGCGCTAATGACCGGACCTCTCCGGGGACTCACACCCGGACCGACATCAAAAAGCTTCCGGATCTAATGCTCTACAATGTTTACGCTTCTCATCAAACAATGACGCACGGAAGCCACTACACAAGACACACAACACTTTAAATCTAACTATTACACTTTCCTTTCTTTCAAGAAAATCAGAATACATTTTCTCATCTTTTTTAATACTTCACTGAACAACAAATGACGACGTAAAAATTTTATCCTGCACTAAAATCATTTTATATCAATATTTTAAGGATTATAATGGTATATTAAAGAACAAGTTTTATAAAGGTTGATTTGGCGCACGAATCCCAAGAAAACGAGCCGTAGGCGAGTTTTCTATGGGATGAGTGCATCAATGCCATCATAAAACGAGTATTTTATGCTATTTTTTCTAATTTGCGCCCCCTTTTTTCTTATTTTAATTAAAAAAATATATATTTTTGTCGTCTAGAGAATTTTGTGTTAGTTGGTATCGATTGGTAACACTCGACGCCCACCTGATTTTTTTAATCATTTCTGCCGTCTGTCATTAAAAATAAAATTTACAAATTATTAGTTATTACTGTTACAACATATTCGCGAAATTGCCGAAGCAACAACGCAAAATTTGTTAACTGACAAGTCAGAAGCGGCATACAAAAACTAAATAACCCTAAATTCATTAAAGTACAGTGTGCTTTTATAGATAGCCATAAACGACTCCTACTGAGAGACGTTAATAAACGTATCATAAACGCAAATTAGAAAAAGTGAATTTAGCAACCGACTTGAAATATTATCCATACTAAAGAATTGAATCTATACATTTTGTGCAATCACACCCAACATTTTTTCGCTGCTCGCTTATACAAAATGCTCGAGGAATCTCTTTTAAGGGTTCAGCAAGCATAGAAGAGTTCTACTTCCGTTTTTCTTGATAGAAATGTTCTAGTGGAAGCGTTCGCCATGCTCGTCGCTTACTGTCTCATAGATGATGTGAAAAAATCTAAATGTGGTATATTATGGTCTCCAGCGACCATTACTTAATTTCCAAGTTTAAAAAAATCTTCACAGAAAGCAATTTTTCGACGATGAAGCGCCGATTCAGAAATTTTATGAGCAACGAAAAAAGAATATTTTTTTAAAAAGAATTGAAAAATTAATTTTTAGTTGTAACAATAAGTGTATTGATGTTGTTACGAATTATTTTGACAAATAAATAATATCTAAAGTTATTATTAATTCTCTTTTTTTCTTGATAATACCAACAAAACTTTTAACACCTTTTGTATGTAATATAGCTATGTGAGCGCTCCTATAAAACTTCATATTACAAAAATTGAAACTAACTTTAAATTTTTATGATTATGTTTGAGTTTTCCGATCCAAAATCAGTTAGAATTGTTAAAAGAAATTTCCGATAATTTTCATTGTTGTAATTGTACCTAATTATTCAAAATGCATATTAGATAATTATGTCAAAAGTGAACGGCGGTTTTCGAAATATAAAATATTATTCCAACTATCTTTTAAAATTAGGTAGGTACCTGTTTGTTGCTTAAGAACAATAAAGTTAAAGACAATCCTTGAAACTTCAAATTCATGTACAACAGGAAATATCAGTAGTAGAAAAATCAGGAATAACTAATAACTAATAAAAAATCGTTTTTTGTGTTTGATTATTAAGATTAAAATAAAAATCATTCTGATTTTGATTTGTGATCTTTATTATTTAAAAATACCTATAGTCATCATCATTTATTAGTAGAATTTTTACCAATCTATTAAATATTTCTACAGAATCTTGATTATTTAGAATGAAACAAAGATTATGTAGAGTTCAGAAACTACAAATGTGAGAGAGAAAATGCAGCGTAGTAATAATAATATGATATAATTATATTAACGAATCTTAATCGAATGAATAATAATAGGTATAATATTTGCAATACTCAGAAGTCAGCATATATTTTATGATGACTTGAATTCTGTATTGTTTTTATTTTTTGTTTATTAAGCAAGAGCTAAAAATAAGTTTTTTTTTCTAAAAATTCATATAATACATTATTTAGGTACTGTTTTGTTGCAATTAATAAAATCTTTGGAAGAGTGTTGCTAAAATGTAATTGCGAAAGTTTTGCTCGTGGTATTGCAGTAATCGAAAGGGGTTTGTGGGGGTGCCGGTGTCGGTGATCAGAGATTGGCGTTGTTGTACGTGTCGTGGAACGGTCGCGCTCCGAAGGCTCGTTAACCTGCCCCTTTCCGTTCGACTTAATTCTTCTAGGAGAGTTCTCGTCTTACTGGACATTTCGTTTTAGGATCGTCTAATCATCACCGTCAGCTTTCCGGTTTTCGTATTTTCTGCTCCGGATTCTGATCCGAGAAGGTTACTTTTCACTTTTATCCATCCTCGGGGACCGTTGTCCGGCCCGATTTCTCCTTCTTTTCATTCGCGACTTATTCCTTTGGGAGCTTTGATTTCAATACAGACTTGAATATCGGCGTGTTTTCCGATAACAGTTAACACTTAAATTAAGGGTAGCTAAATAACGGCAAAAAGTTTTAGGCCGTTTTCAATAGACCGTCTCCACTAAATTTGATCCTTCTTTTGTTACAGTATCCTTGAACTTAGGAAAGAGAAAAGCAGAGACGCTGCACGATCGAGGAGAGGAAAAGAAAATTTCGAATTCTATGAATTAGCCAAAATGCTTCCGCTTCCCGCTGCCATCACCTCACAATTAGACAAAGCTAGTATCATTCGTCTCACCATTTCCTATCTCAAACTTAGGGACTTCTCAGGGCACGGAGATCCTCCATGGAGTCGCGATGGACCCCCTCCTAACAAAACGTTAAAAGGTAAGAGACCAAAGCATCTAGGTAATTAACATTCTTCGCATATAACCTGGAATAATGGACAAGGAACGTTACTGTTACTGACTCAGCTATAATTTATTCATTCTCAATTCATTCTGCCATTGCTTCACTAATCAAAAAATCGTGTGTAAGAATTCTAATTAGATTAGAAAGTTGAAATCTGCATAATTAATTCTTTTATGATCTTAAACAGGGCACGTATACACAAATTTTACTACGAATCCTTGTATAGCAATCGGACAGTAATGAATTTACCCTGCTTTCTAACTTCTTGACGAACAATGAGCAATGAGGTTATGACACTACACTGTTTCAAAGCTTGTGACTCCAGAATAATAAAATAGGCGACCATTTTGTTTTTATTTAGTTGATATTTCAGTCCATTCGTTGCTGTGCTACGTGATTGTGAATCGTAATTTGAAATTTTGCTTAATGTTTATGTTGTTGAGTTGCATACTTAAAGTAACCACAGTCAAAAGCAGGAAGTTGCATACTAATCCTCACAATAAAAATTATTTTATCCACATTCAATCAAGCCAACAAAGCTAACATAAAAGAAAATATCCAGTCCGATAAAATATTATCACCGATAAAAGGGATTAATAGGGACCATTCCCATTTGCAGCTGCAGATGGGAGCAACATCTTTCATAAAAACAATATTGAGGCAGTCGAGGACTTTTCTCCAGAGACATTTTCTTCGCCTGGTCAGCCTATAGTCCGGCTTGTATACCAACGTGGCTATTCTCTCTCCCGATAATTCAATAACAGACCTTTAGCTCGTCAGCACCGAAAACAGCCCCCTCCTTTGTTCAGTGAATCATTAATCCGATTTTTCGTAAAAAAACACACTAAAACAATTTTTGGAATTTTTCTATTGGCGCGTTGACGTCGGCATCGCGGAGGAACTTCGCAAATTGCTCTAGCGGCAGTTCAAAGTTATGCAAATGCAATATAATATCGAATTTGTGTAATTCGCGGTTTGAGTTGTTTGAAGAGCGTCGGTAACGGAAGCAAAGTAAATTTCATTTGAAAATTGAAACAAAACCCCCTAACCCTCTAGATCAATGTCAATTCATTAAAAGTGTGCAAGTAAGAATGTTCAAGCGCGGTCTAATTCTCCATAATTATTTCACTTGGAACCCTCGCTGCCACAAGTACACGAATTACGGCTGTGAATTTTCCGAGTTTGGTTTACAATAAGCACCACCTAATTTTATCATTCTCGGCCGGGGATAGAATTGGATTTGCGAGTTTAACAGCGAGGGTTCATGATTAGATTTACATGTTGTAGTTAGGGGCCCACCGCTCTAAGCGGAACCGAGTTAGCATGATGACACACTTTCAATCAAGCCTAACATACACGTCAGATTGCCACTACGTTAGTTAAAGACAACCCCATTCCAAAGACAACCACCCCAACCAGCATGCACTCGAAATACGCGCACTGACCTACACCTCACCCACACACAAATCAAAAAAAAAAAACTCTTCTAAACAAGTGCACAACAACAAAAATCCGAAATAAAAAAATGCAAATTTATTCCAATGTTGCATTGATATTCCTTGTTACACATTTTTTTAAAAAAATTTTCATGCTCTTGTTCAGCAATATCAGAAATATTAGAATATTATTAATATACTTAGTTTTTCCTCCCACTAAGACAAAATTTTAAGTTACAATTTCATCACAACAAAACTGCATTTTTCTTATAATTAAAGTCAATATTTGTTTACAATTATTGTACTAAAAGTATTCAAAATTTTTGTTGTAATATTTTATTATAAATTTGTTTTCAATGGAAATATAAAATGGACCTAAAAAGATAAAATACAAGATCAAAAAAATACAGTATATAGTAAGAAATTATCAGAAATGTATCTTGTAATCGCTATGAAGAATTTATAAAAGACTTATACAACAATTGACAAACAAAAAAATCAAGTCTGTATGCTTATTTCATAATAAAATGTCCCGATTGTATAAGGGAGAAGGGATTTATTTTTAATTGTATAATTAATTGTATAACATCTCTGTTATTAATTATTACACACCACCAATTTCTAAAAAATTAAACAAATAAATTACAAACGGTGAATTTGATCAGTCAACTCCACATTTTGTTATTTTTTACGGGAGAGATGAGCTTACTACACACATCCCTACAGCTAATTTTCTACAAGAATAATGTAAATCTCTATTCCTTGGGTTAAAAATTTTTGAAATTAGAGCTCTCAATTTTTTTTTGATGATGGTAAAAGTTTTGCCAAAACATGTTCCTTTTTGGTCGTTTTCAATGTGCAGTTGACTTTGAAACATTCATATTAAATAAATTACAAACATACCCAGAAAGTGGCGCTCCATTTGTAAATGAGTTATCAATTACATTTTATTTTAATTGTAACTGGTGTTTTCCATACAGTATTTTTCAGATTGTATTTTGTTGCAGTATTAAAAACAAGAATGATTATAACTAAACTATACCTCATACTCACAGTCATAAAACCAAAAAAAAACTAGTCTAAACATCAAGTGCATACTAATAAAAAACATATTATTAAAAAAAAAGTAAGTTGTTACACATTAGTTTTATTGTAACTTGTAGTTATTCTTGTTATCTATGTAGTATTTCTCATATTGTATATTATTGCAATATTGCTTTATTAAAACCATTTTTTTTATTTTGAGCATCTTTTGGTAGACAATAATTAATGAAGCAATTAATTTTTTGTATCCGGAAGAATCTGTTTCTCGTGGTTATTTGGCTTTCATCCCATCTATTTACATTTTCAATATCTACCGAAATCCGATTAACATTAGTTTGTTGACTTGTTTTAACTAGGGAGGATTATCATTAACCCTATCCATGTCTGTAAATATTTAGATTGTGATTTGGAAAAGACGGCATGCGACGCCATGCATGTTTCGTGAATAACGTGTAATAAAGGGTTTCTTTCTTGATCCGCGTTAATGTCGTGAGCTCTTTGCTGAGTCAATTAGCAAGTTGAGCACGTGCTTTCATTATCACTGAGATCGATGTAGGTAGTTCTGAAGAAATACCTACTTTCAATTAATTAAATTTCGCGTTGTAGTAAAATTTTGAGTATCTACGTGAGAAATTCTAGTTACGTCAAATTGGCACTAGGGAATTAGAGCTAAAGATGTGTAGTAACATTTGTTATGATGGGGTGAGTCAATCGGAGAGATAAGTCACCAGACTACATTCTCAGTAAATGTCTATAACGTTAGGTATAGGGTGGTAATATTTTACAGATGACATTATATCCAATTTGTTACAGGTTTTGAGCTTGTATCAGACGGGGAACGTCTACTTCCGTGCGAGTCTCATATATTATGTTACAACTATAGATTGTAAAAACTCCAATATAGCAGCAAATATATCACGAGCAAAATTAATATATCAAAAGAGCCATTCTTCAAAACTATCACACCAATCATTTGTTTTATAAACAGTAAAACAGACATTGATGTCAATATAGGGATCGTTTTTCCGCTTTGGTCCAAATATTTGGTCTTAATTTATCATCTGTAGTGAGATAGAGAGATAAAAACTGCTCGGCAGTAAATCCTATTCAGTGTGATGATATTCATAGCTTTGTTACCCTTTGCTTGGGTTTGACTCATCTATTAACTTTGTTACAGCTGGAAGGAGTCGATCTGTGGCGGGGATCGCAATGGATATGTTTGAGCAACATCAAGGAACGCATATTCTTCAGGTAAGGATTTGCCCGACGTCCAAATAACATTTTTTATACATATATTTGTCAAAAAAGTATCTCCAAAATGGCATAAAGTCTCACAGCGTTGTGGGACAAGTTACTTATTCCTGTCATGTCTTGACGGTCATTCTTTATACACCGAAGGGATCAGACTTCAGTCGGGGAAAATTGGGTGGAAGGAAGTAAAAGGCTTGACGAAACGAACGGTATTAGATCAGCAGTCTTCTTGTAATATACGACACGTATAATAAAAGTCACTTTGTATGAGTCATCTTTTTATATTGAATATTGAATTGTTGACATGGTTGGTGCTAAATGATATTTGAATGAAGTTCTTTTTTCCAGTCTCTGGATGGATTTGCGTTAGCGTTGGCGGCGGATGGACGCTTCTTGTACATTTCGGAAACGGTTTCGATATACCTCGGCCTTTCACAGGTAAGGATTTACAGTTACAGCCACAATATGTAATTTCGGCGAACTAAAAGTAACTCGCGACAGTCGACACTATGCGCCTGTTTCTCGCTATATTCTATCCGCCACCCGCGGCCGACCGCCCCGTTGTCGAATGCTCCTCACGTAGTCCTCTGCAGCAGCGTGCCTGCCATTCATAATAGGACTGGCGGGTTCCACAATCAATAGGGTATTTGCAACTGCGGGAACATGGCAGACCTTAGAAGAACACGTACACGTTATCACCTACACTCGCCTCGGACAAACGTCTTTATACTTCAACTGCCTCAAATCGCCCATTTCGCAAAATAACACAACACGACGATCAGGATTTTTAAAACAATTGCTACTCCCTGCTAATTCTGCTCCATTCTCTACCCTTTATCTATTGCTGTCTAGTGCAGCAATTCCCAAACTGCAGTCAAAGAAAAAATAGTGGGTCTTAGGAAAAAAAACTATTCTATCTCAGTCCATTTATCAAAAATCAAAATTGGTACTTGATGATATGTATATATCTGTTATATAAAAGAGGGTCGCGTAAAAATTTTTCAAACAATACTGATCCGTGGTCCATAAAGTTTACAAACGCCCTGAGAAACCATCAATAAGTTATTGCTTTTCAAATTTAATTACCAATAAGCACGACGATTACAATTTTTGTTCTGTTTAATAGACTTGAACTTGTTTTGATACTTGTTTTGATACTTGTTTTGATAATTACAACATTTTAGGTCAATATTTCATTATTTTTGCTCCTTTAAGAATAATATAGAGGTGACTCAAAAATAAATGAAAAAAAAGGAAATAAAAATTAGATTTTTTTTAAACACATTTGAATTTCATTGGAAAACCTTGCTAGTTGCTACTGCTAATTTTGGTGACAAAAAGATAAAAAATAAGAAATAAGAAAATAAGAAATTGATAATGTTGAAAATTTTATTTTCTTGCTGCCGGTTCTAAATTTGTTTCCTATAGCAGTTCTTAATTTTTATAAACATATATTACTTTAACAACACCTTTTCTTTAAAATTTGTGAGTTTTAATAACGTTTAAACTGCAACTTCAAGAAATTTTTAACCTTCCAGAAGTCTACAGTGGGGGAAATTTTATTTTCGCGACCTTTTTTTAACACAAGGAAAAATAATACTTCACGTCAGTGGCAGTAAAAAAAAATACCAAATCCTGTTTTAAAGGAAAGGAGTTATTAGCGGAGTTTTTTTTCTAAAAGTAAAATTACGAACCCCAACAACTTTCAGAGGCTAGATTTGCCACTCGGAACAGCATACTTAAAAAAAATGAATATTCTATAGTTCACAAAAACCCAAAAATAGCAGCTTGTCCAAGGCTGGACTGACCGCGGGGGATAGAAGGAAGTCCCTCGGGACTACACCAACTTGGGGTACAGAAATCTTCAACGTTTTAAATTTTCAATTACTATTAGATTTTAAATTGATCATTTCAAAATGAATTTATTTTTAGCGAACTACAAAGAAAAATGAAATTAATCAAATAAGTAGCCATCTCAAACTATTTTTGGAAAAAGTAGGTAAATTATTCATCATCATTTGAAAAACAATTAAAACTGACTTAAAATTTATCGTAAAACTTTATTTTGTAATCTGTTGTTTTTACGAGATTACTTTTAAAAGAAGAAGTTTTATTTACAAAATACGAAAAAATAAAAAACCACAATGTGATCACTACTAATTAAAACAATAAAGGACATGAAAATAATATCAAACGATAGAGTAAAGAGATGTGACAACGTACTAAAATCTACTTTTCTATTGTTCTTCATCTTCTTATGTCTCCTTTTTCTTATTTCAAAATTTTGCAAAAAAGCTGCTTTGAATTCCATGTAAAAGATTTTTTCCTTAATAAATTAAAATTTTCCTTTGTGAAATTTGCAATATTCTACGTCTTTTAAAAGTTTGAACTCTAATTGACGATTCACCATAAGAGATAGTTATTTGTCTGAGTCGAATAAGTTAGCCCACAAGCTTCAAAAAGACTTAACAATACAAATTTAGCTAGATTTATGGCAGGAATGATTATTTTTCACAGGTGGAAATGACTGGCAGCAGCGTTTTCGACTATATCCACCATTTAGACCATTCGGAAATGGCAGAGCAGTTAGGTTTAGGGCTTGCTCAAGGGCAAAATCTAGCATCACCTGGAAGTGGTTCCGAAGAGAGCGCCTCCACAGCAGGTACCAATAATCCTGACGGTAAGAAAGATTTGATAAAACGCAAACCCGAATTGATGACTTTGTAATAAACGCAGTTAAGTTTGGTAACTGTAGGTCTTAAATCGATGAAAAGTTCGATGCAATCGTATGATTCCGACAGGAAATAGTGGTTAAGCATGCAGAGGCTGCCTCATGTACGTGGTCAATTGTTATTCCGTACTGGTGTTATGTGTCACGCCCAGGAATGCTGCGGCAGCTTGTGTATACCACTGGATTTCATTCAATTGCTTGACTGGACACAATCTAATATTCAGCCATAACAGAAATTTAGACAGATTACAGTTCATCAAAATTTGTAGCCAAAAATTTAAGGACTTGATCTAATACTACATCGGTGATTTGCAGTATCCACGATTATGTCTATTGGAACGAACCCTCCGTTCAAAGGGTTGGACCGAGCTTTCTGTGTTAGGATGAAATCAACGTTAACCAAAAGAGGATGTCACTTTAAGTCATCTGGATATCGCGTATGATAATTTAATCAAGTTGCTTAGATTTTCATTTGTCATACTTTTTTTACAGGTTGTTTTAATGTTATGTAGGCTACGACCGCAGTATACTTTTTCACATTCACGAAAATCCCAGCCTCCACTCTTAGGAATGGTTGCTTTAGCGATTGCTCTCCCGCCTCCCAGTGTACATGAAATTCGATTAGAATCCGACATGTTCGTAACTAGAATCAACTTTGACTTTAGAATAGCACATTGTGAACCGAAAGTGTCGGATCTCTTAGATTACACAGCTGAAGAATTAACTGGTAGAAATTTATATACCCTGTGCCATGGTGAAGATGCCAATAAATTAAGAAAATGTCATATTGACTGTAAGCTAATTTACACATCTATTCATCTACAACACCCTTTCACTCACTGTCTTCTTTCCATTATTCCAGTGATACACAAAGGACAAGTATTAACGCATTACTACCGACTAATGAACAAAAGCGGGGGATATACTTGGATGCAAACGTGCGCTACTGTAGTGTGCAATTCAAAAAACGCAGACGAGCAAAATATTATTTGTGTAAATTATGTAATAAGGTGAGAACCCAGTAAATTTCCAACTACCGGCGGAAATCACTCGCTAGTCCAAACAGTGTTTCCTATTAATCAATTTATTTCCAGTGGTCGAGAGTACGAAAATATGATAATGGACTGCTGCCAAATGGAAGATAACACTCACATGGTGAAGCGGGAGGAGGCCAACAGCAACGACCCCGAGAACGGCTCGCCCGACGCCGATCGTGGAGGTACGTTAACGTACCACCAATGCTAGTTATACATTGTATTTGAATATAGTGTTAATCTGATTCTGTGGTAAGATGGCCGGAACAGTGGAGGACCGCCCAATCCCCCCCAGGACACGACGCAGAATCTGGAGGACGCGAGCACCGCTCCTGGGAGTGGCACCGGAGGTACCATCGAAGAGTCCGGAGACCTTCGCACCCGCCGTTTGGAAGTGTCCAAACTCCAAACCCCGACAGACCAAAGGAAATCGATCTCGACGCGGCGCTCGTCCAAACGCAAGAACGCCTCTTCGGACGACGACGAGGAGGAGGAACACTCGCCGCCGCATAGAAGTAATACCGTCATGAGTCCGGCATCGTCCTGCCACTCCATAAGTGCGCATCCGGTGATGTCAGACTCCTCCGGGACTAGTCCGAAAAACCTGGAGGAGACGGGAAGCAGCGGGACGTCGGTCAAGGATCTCGAGAACGCGATGTCGAAGCATTTGCCGTCGTGCAAGTCGCCGCCACACCAACCCACCGATTTCAGCACCGACGCCCTTCTCAAACAGCAACAGCGGACCACAATACAGTGGATCGGGGCACACCACCAGCAGTTGCAACAGCAGGGGCCTCTGCCGGCGTCGGCTCTCCTGCGCCAGCTTTACGCGAATAGAGAAAGCGTGATTCGTGCCAACGTTCACGGTATTACTAGTGCGTCCAGCCGGTCCAGCAGTTCGACGGGGTACTACCCGGGGGATGGACAGGTCGGAGTGGGACCCCTGCCGACGCCCCCTGGCAGCGAGGGCTCGTCTTCTTACAGTGAACACCAATTTCTTCTCTCGCAACACCAAAATTACCCGACCAGTTATTCAATGGACTATCACTCTGCGATGACACCTCCGTCCAGCGTATCTCCGCGTGATAAACATCAGCAGTTACACGGAGGAGTTGCTTTTGATACTCCCGTGCCGTACCAAGACGTTCTGCGCCATCAGTACCCCGATAGTCCTCTTCCTCTCAAGCCCCAGGTTTACTCTTACGTCGAGCAGCCCCAGTTTTACCACCACGGTGCGGCCAGCGCTGGATTCCATCTCTATCATCCAGGGAAAAGTGCTCCCACCGCTCCCGCCAACTGGTATTCCCCGTCATAGTGTAAATACGAACTTTCAGTGAATTTGACTATGTTCCTTATATAATTTATGTGAACGATTTATAATTGTTAATACTGATGTGGTACTATTATTTTTACTGCTAGTGTAATATTAGTACTGTTATTGTATTTTTTAAATGCAACAAATATGAAATGTAGTCGGCAAATTAACGAAAGTGCTCGTTTAACTATTTTTAAACCAAAGAAAATAATATAAAATGACATGATTCATTTTTCTTCACACATCTCTATCTAGGTAATACTCTGACATATCAAATATGTTAAGATTTTTAGTTTTGCATATTATCATGTTATTTCGTATTATTTACCATCTACAGTGTCATTGTCACAACTTATTTATTAAGATTTATTATATTGGAGTTTCTTTGCCGCGTAAAAAATTCAACTAAATAATGTGTCTGGAAAAAATGACTCCTATATAGTAAATGTGTTGTATAATTTGATAATGCTGATGATCCAGCATACCAACTGGTATATCATACTATGTACATAATTTTAGATAGCTGTATGTATATTATTCTTTTGTTGGGCATTGGTGACAGTATTTTGGGCTATTTACATTGAAAAGAAAACACTTGCTCTTGATAAAAGACAGATCATATCTACATTCCAGTTTTTGATCAGTAAATCAAATTTTTGGAGATGTGAGTGTTTGAAAAATAAAATCCACTATTATTACGATCACGAAAAGGTGCTGACGATGTAGGAATGTGATATTCTCTTTAATTTGTTAATTTTTCTTGTTCCAGATGTTAGAATTAGTTGTGTTATGTTGTCACATGGTGTTCAGTACAAATTTAATATGTGAATTAATATGACAGCTTCATGGATATGTAGCAACATATTTATGTGCAATATATACTTAATTCTGATTTTGTTTAATAAATTACCTTCACAATTTAGTTAAATGTGTAATTTGTGACTGCTCAATTTGTTTATACTTTTAATAAATTTTAGCCATTTTGTTTGTATCAAAATTAAATAAGACGTAACACTGCAAATAACCAAATCCTTTAATTGTCACGATTTTTTCAATATACGATTCTTATTTATTAATTTGGCATGTTTTTCTATTTGGGTTCAAGTTCGATTAAAACTCAAAATATGTAAAAAGCTTTATTTCAATACAAATCACCATGTAAAAGGCGCTCTTTCTCGCAATATTCGCACCCCGTATTTTTCCCACTCAGAGGCCAAAATCCACAATTCATGAGCCGTCTCCAAGCAGGACATTATGCAAGCACCTTTCCATGCAACCATCGCCGGATCCATATCTCTGGGATTTGTTATAATATCAAGCTGTTCTAAAGCACACATCTCAATGACTTTACTCAACATTTTATATATAAACGTACCAGCGCGATATAAGTACGGGATTTGCAATGAAATCCTATTTTGGAGCCACGTCCCAATTCCTGAAAATTTCATCCCGCCACCAACGATCAAAATGCAACCATACATTTTTCGTTTAAGGTCCTCGTTAGCTGGAAATAATCGATTGCATTAGCAGGTATAGGTACCTCTAACGTTACAACTTACGACATCTATCGATACTTTGAAGAACTGCCTGATCAAGACCCAAGATCTGACCCGGGGCGATTACAAATTCTTTGTCATAGCTGGGTGCAACCGTATCGATTGCATCGACTACAACATCATCTTCGTTTGTGGGATTCTGTGATTGCTCTAAGTATGGCTCACTGAGCAGATCAGAAGTGCTCGGTTCCATATTATCTTTCATTCCTTTCCGCTATCAGAAAGTTAAAAAATTACGAAACAACTAAAAAAGTCAACTTACTCTTATGTCTCGCAAGTAATTCTCATCATGAGGATCCTCCGGATCCCCAGTCGATGCCTTTTGCGTTCTTATAGTCTTAACACCGGTTATACCAAAAAGTTCCGGGCTAAACATACTAAGGGGCGCCACTATACACTCATCGCCAACTTGGATCGTGTATTTTAAAATAGGTTTTCCCGGCTGTTTCAGAATCAAAGTCTTTTCTTGCGAACCACAAATATCCTATAGCAAAATCTCAACTCAGGAAGAGAAAAATTCAAGTCTTACCAAGTTAACATGGCAGAAATCTTCCTTCAATTTGCGTAATAACATGGAATCTAATTTATTTTGATCGTTACATTCTTTGTATGGAAAAGCACACTTTTGTAGCAACCAATAGAAAATCTGTGTAATGTCTCCACCACCATATTCTAGTCGAACCTAAATAAATTTTTGTGAATTTGTTGGTAATTTTGCTAGAATATTACCCTGGTGTTGGGATGACAAATACCATCCTCAACGCACGAAACTGAAGTTTTTTGGTCTCCTACATCCACTACACATGCGTAGCTTAAACCTGAACCAAAAGTGGCAGCAACATGGTCCTTAAAAAATAATAACAGTAACGATGATGATAACAAATTTTTCACTAAAATACTTGAACAAGAAAACAGCTTCCGAACCCCATCTTCAACAATAATAAATACATAAGTTCTCTCAGATACGTCCTATTATAAACATCCGGTATAATAAGTACAGCTTTGTGATGTTTGAAATCTTTTTTTTCGATTTGAAAATGTGTCTCTAAGACATGCGTCCATATCGTTTCTAAGTCTACTAATACTGAAGTCATAGAGCCCCCGGGCCCTGGATGTATGTTAAAATCGCCTCTTTTGAAAGGGAAATGGATGTTGAAATTTTCTTTAGGATCAAGTTTTAAAATCTACAAGTTTTGAATTATGTAAAACAACGTTAGTGGTTATCCAATTACATCGTTTCCTATGACTGTGTCCCCCTCAACTTTTAACCACTCGCCGCCACTTGGCCCCAAAACTTCCGGTTTGGCTCGACGATTGAAGGCGGCGATTTGTTGTGGGGGCGTCGCATAGCGTCTGCGACCATCTGATTGCAAGCAGGATTGTAAAGTGTGAGAGACAGAAAGACGGGCATCTTCAAATTCTTGAGGCTGGCTCTGAAAATTGTTCTACCAACTGTACTTTAACTGAAGAAATTTTTACCAAATCTATTCGAGGAGGTAGGAATGAGTCTCTATATTGGTATTTCTTATTCAAACATCGACGAGCTATCGCGTGCAAAATTGTCAAAGGATTTAAATCAGAAGCACGCCCTATACGGAGATTTAATGAGCCTGGATGGATCACTATGATTGTCTTAGATTGGAGGTGCTAAAAATTACAAATTAATATTTAACATAAAAGTAAAAAAGAACTTACTTACCTCTGGAGGTGTTTCACAATACGTAGGCATCATTAAATAAAAAAAATTGAAAACTTTAGCACAAATAAAAACAAACCAAACTTATATAACCTCACTTTTTAATACCGAAATTAATTTTTACACATGAATTAAGCCCAATTTAAATATTTAATTACGACTTAAAAAAGTTAATTTGGTTAAAATTTATACTTGTCTAGAAGGGTCAAAATAAATTTAACACATTCAACAGTCTAATAAGTCCGGCCCCAAACTTATTTGTGAGGTTAAAATCTAAATCGATTTAAAAACCGGTACCTTAATAACCAGGTTTGTTTAAATTTGTTATGAAAAGTAAAATCAACCTAGACTGTAGTGTTTTAAATCAATAATTGTAGAAGATATTTTGTATTTTAAATTAGTGTTTTTTGGGTTGCCTACTTTTAACTACTTTTAAATTTGGAACTAGCTAAATTTTTAACTAGGTATATAACAAGTACCACCTTCTGTGACAACTGCAACTTAGCACAAAATGTTTAGTAAAACTATGTAACTAATTAAATAATTTTTATATAAAAACATGTTGTGTTTAAAGGATTGCCTACCAACACAAATAATTGCAGTATAAATTAAAATAAAGAAAAACAATAACCGCTTAACAATTTATTATGATACTTATAAATTATTATATTACCTCAATTAACATTTTAATTTTCTAATATAAGGTTGGCCAGATTAAAATACTATATTGATAACAGGTTTCTGAAAAAAATATATGGTACCTACAATTTGAAAAAGAGTACAAAGTTCGATAAATAATGTTGTTTATGACTAATTATACAAAATTTAACAGCACTGATATCAGTGTTATCACATCTAAAAAATATAAATTGTTCCTTTTGAAATGATTTGAAAAACACTTGTTGAATTAAATGAAATTACTGCCTATTTTATAAATTAAATACTTATATCGAAATTATGTTTAACGTGTGACTTGCTCAAAATACTACTTCAGTGAATTGATCGATTGATTTAATTGATTCATATTTTTATCTTTTATCTTAAGTCTCGTCCTTGTCCAAGTTCAAATACAATCGCACTTTTATCTTACAAATTTGTCGTTTAAAAAAATATATATTTTGTTTTACACTAGTGACCTAAAAGATTATTCTACTTAGTTATTATTTCTAAAACACTGAAAAATCGTAATAAAAGCTTGTTAGAGCATTTTATAATTTCAGAAAAAGATAAAGGAAGGCAGAAAAGGAACGATTTTTGTATCATTATTTATTCCACCTTATTACAAGAGCGTGAAAGTTCACACTTAATATTCAATTCAGGCAGGTAAATTAATTGCAAAACATACGTCCAAATGGCAATTAAATATTAAAATTTGACAATTACTTAACGGTTAAATACTAAAATAAAATAAATTTTGTGCAGTTTATTGCATGATTGTATTAAATAAGTTAGTTCACGGTTACAGGTTTTGTACTTGTGTTATACTCCTTATTTCGTACAACTGGTTTGTTTTTTTTAATCCCACGTTCATTTCGCGACAGCAAACACATGGCTTGTTTCTCAACCATATTGCTGCAAATCCTTTGTTTTCAATCATTTCCTTAAGCATGAGTTTTTTAATTATCACGTAAAAACTGATACTTGATTATGACGCATACATTAAACAAGATTTTATGAACAATTTCGAAGAATTGTAGGTACTTTATGTACGTAGGCGACCTTCTTTTCTTGACCTCGGACTGATCTGTTTTGTTTTTGTTAATTTTAATAGACACACAAAAAGTATTTTCTCTTTTAAGCTCTCTACTTTTCTGTGAAACAAACCCACTACAAGTGTGTAATTGGAATATCCGGCATTTTAGTCTAATTACAACTATTGGCTTCTGCTAATTAAACTATTAATCACCGATTTATCAAACTCAATACAAAATACTAACGAAATAATCTATCTGATAAAATTGAAAACCATAGACGTAATAACCTTTCGATAGACTTAATGGTTCCAAATTGCAAAAATAATTGCGAGTGAACGTGATTTTGATCATGGATAAACAACTGTACAAAAAAATGTTCCATTACATCTTTAGATATAAAATCTCCTTATCTTCTAGACTGCAAGTCTATTATGAAAGCATTAAAGTTGCCACTGTTATCGCTTACTTAATTGCACAAAAACAAAAAAAATTATAACAGATGTTAAAGAATATTTCACGATTTATCACACGTTCTTGCGATTCGTTCAAGACCATAAATATTTAGTTTCTGATTATGCATGCAAAAATTTAAAAAAATTGGACCTAAGAACGATAAAAATTTCAAATACAACGTGTCTCAGGAATAAGTACTTTAATTTTAACCTGTGGCAGATCTTCTCAAGAAGAACAAAACTGTTATATACCATTTTTTCGAAATCGATTTTTTAGGCATTTTGTCTGTTGTAAAATAACGAGCTGTTCAATTCACTTAAAGCAGTGACTGTGAATTTGTTTGAGAGTTTTTTGAGAGTTTCGACCGGGGTAGAGAAATAAGCGCGTTCTCAGCTGACAATTATTGCAGTTGTTTGTAATGTTTTTTGGGTGCGCATTCTATTATTGCACATAAACTTAATTATAAACTTATTTTGATTGTTGAAATAATAGATATTAATGAACAGTTTAGAGTTTATTGGTTAGTTTTCCTAAGAAAATTTGTAATCAATTATACAATGTACTTAGTTGTTTACGTTTTTAATTAAATTAAAAAAAAACAATATTATACATACTTATTTGTTTCAATCGAAAAACAAATCAATTTGATTCATAGGTAGGTGTAAAATTTTACAGGAAAACGATTTATAATTTTAACCTAATAACTATTACGTTTTTGAAAAAATGGTACATAAAAATGTTGCATTTGACGAGTTCTGCACCTGATTAAAATCAATGAATTTATTTCTGAGACAGCTTGTGTAGCACACTGGTGTGTTTAAAAAAAGTAAATCTACGCTGACGTTCCAATTTAAACGTAAACTCAAAAGTATTTACCTGTTTTCTACGATTTGTAGATGAACAAATACTTTAATCAATTTCCTTTTTGCGATGAAAGTGTGATAAATAAAAACTTATACTTAGTGCAAAATGTTGTATAAATGTGGTATAATTAATTACTTAATTAGGTAGCATAACTAACACATGTTTTGTTTATGTATATTTGTGCTTATTACCTTATGTATTATTTTGAGGAAATGCTTGAAAATCTTGTAATTTTGTTAATTTAATAAAATTGTGTTTTTTTAAACATTTAAGTTTTCTTTTTTTTTAAATATAGGTTTGAAGTGTGTGATTTGGTGAAAATTACTGGTCAAAGAGCTGGATTATGGACCAGAGTTTGTAAGATTAATCTAATCATAGAATGTCTGAATCGTAAGATGGAGCTGCGCAACCGGAGAGGCAGGCAAGAGCTGAGAACAGTTCTTTAGAACAGTTCATAACCCACTCCATGCAATCGAATACCGTTCATGCAATGAACCTAAACGTTTCGCTTCACAGAAAGGCAACACAGTGTTTATACCCAAACAACCTAGTCAAGGTCGTTCCATAATTTTATTTATTCCCAACATCTGTGTTATATTTTTATGCAGATGAGGAGTTTTTCGGACGAGTAGTTCGACTAGTGACTGTGATTTGTGTTTAAAATGCACATTTTTAGTGATATTTGCAGATTTATAAACAGATTTTTGATGTGATGGAAAGTTGGACGATGTCTTGCCGCTCTCCCCTCTTTACTGACCTGTCTACCCAACTATGCTCATAGAAAATCATACTTGTAAGTTTTCTTAAATTAACTAAAACACATCTCGATTTTAATTCAGTTCGAGACTTTTGAGAAAATTATTAACGCACGATTGAGACGGAACATGGCATACTTACCTTAACGCTCATTATTAACACATCTCTGACCACGCACTATTCGCAGAAAATTTTTTAATTATTAATTACTCAGGTGAGGTTTTTCAACATTCCAACCCACCTTTAATTCATCACATTTACTTTGAGTGAAATTTTCAAAGAAAAATGTGAACACATCATGAAAATTTTAAAATTTAAATAGACCACAAGGTCGTAGAATAAGAGTACTATAATATAATAGAAAAGTTGCTTTAATATAAAACAAGTTTTTTAAATTGGATGCTACTCCAAGAATTATAATTTAAAAGTTGCGTGACGATAATGAAAGGTCCTAAAATTTATATGTCATCAGAAATATATCAGTGATAAATTGATAATGATCGTAAAAGAGTGTTGTCAATAATACCAAAACACTTTTATCTTGTTTTATGTAACACTACAATCACTAAATCTAGATTAAATAAACACATATAAGTTTATCCAGAAAAATTTAACAAAAAATTTGATGAAACAAGCTTAATTAATTTGCTTTGTAATTACTTTGTCTCTGTAGTAGGTACCTAATCATATTATAATTTCACACCAACAAGCGTTTTTGCTTTTCTTGCAAATTCTTATATAGCTCTACAGCCATCCAAAAAAAGTAAAATCTAATGTCATCAAAGTTTACAACAGAGGTAATTAAAAAAACACTAGAAATTTCCTTTTCCACCTTCTTCTGCTGGATTTTTTTGACACCCTGTATGTACATATTTACCTAAAATGTTCACCAGTTATACAAGTTTAAAAAATGCCCCTGTTGTTTTAAATTTGATTATATCAACATACTTTTCTCTAAATGTAAATTTTTACATTTAATTATTGTTTAAAACAAATTATATGCGTTTGCGTTTTCTGTGTGTCTGTTTTACAGCATAATTGTTGTCAATATTGATAATAAAAATCATTGGATTAATATTTTGCAGATGTTTAATTCAAAATACACTTGCTTATCACATGTTTACGAGAAAA
This sequence comes from Tribolium madens, assembly GCF_015345945.1. Classification (NCBI taxonomy): domain Eukaryota; kingdom Metazoa; phylum Arthropoda; class Insecta; order Coleoptera; family Tenebrionidae; genus Tribolium; species Tribolium madens. Next base: position 6,316,649 of record NW_025400995.1, on the reverse strand, counting down.
TTTTTCCTGCTCTATATTTCCGTGTTTCTTTTGATTTTGAACCGACTTGAAGTGAAGCATAACCGAAAAAAACTTCTTCAAAAGCATAATGTAATTCAATCCAACCTTCAGGATTATAATGATTGATTATGACAGGCTGCTTTATCAATTTTAGATTCATAGACATAGAACAGAGTCCCTGATCTATTTACTCATGCTTTAAATATTTTCCAAACAGTGAGACGATTTCATTAATTTATTTTAATTGTTAGAATATTAACATATATAACATATCATTCAATAGAATAGAATAGAAAATATGTGACTTCAATAAAGTGTTAATTGCGTATTTCTAAGAAGTCAATGTATTAAATATTCCTTGGGTCAGGAGGTTAGAGTCACTGCGTTCATGCCTTTCTTAAGATAATTCTGTGAATAAAGCGCCTCATTCACACCACCAAAATGACAGCTTTTTTAAATTTATCAAACATGTTTATGTTGTGTAAGAGATTTTTCCAAGCAACAATGACTCGTAACTCACCTCTACCTCAATTAACAAATTACAAAGTCAAGAAAATTGCCACACAAAAAGACAGTACCTGAGATTAATGTCAGAATGTCCTATAAAAACCCTGATATATTCTTTGCTGATGAGCTACGTAGTAAACAAATAAATGGCGTACCTTCTAAGACTGGCACTTATTTAATGAATGATCAAGTTTCCTTAAATAAACGACAAAGAAAACATTTTCCTTGTTTTCCTCATAAATTCGGCTTGTTAATTGCAACACTAGTTGTTGAAATAAGTATTTTACCAGTTAACAAGCAAGTCTCTTCAAATTTCCGGTCTCAAGATATTTATTTTACCTAAATTTTATGAGACACTTGTGCTTGCTTCCATTCTTCAAGATACTAGAAGTTGACACATTATTTTAAGATCAAGTCTACTAAATAAGGTAACAATTTATTTAATTCTTTTTTTATTATGATAATTAATAGACTTTGGTACACGCCTTCATACTTTTCTGACAAAAAGCCCATCACAAATATTCAGTTTTTCATAGTTTAAAAAAAATAAAATTCCCAATTCCCATTATTTTTCTATCCATTTTTTCGTAAACTGTGTTATTTTCTTTCCGAATATTTGAATGTGTAATTATTTTTTTTTAATTCAAATAAATTTCAGTGAAAGGAAAATCGTACAGTGCTGAAACGTGTAATTAAATTTTGAAAATGAGTATCGGCATGCTTGAGCGAGGAAGAGGAAATCGCGTGAAGGCCGCAATTTGTGCAAATTTAGTTTCTTTTCGGATTAAGGAGTCCAATTTCCATAATTTCTTGCTTGGCACCCACTATTGAGCTAAGACATTTATTTAGTAAGAAAATAAATGTTCCTTGTTTCTTTTATCATTCCTTGAACTGCGAACTAATATTTTTCTTACTTTTAAAAGAAACAATTTGATAGTATGCGTAATTACATGATTCATCTGCAAGTTTGTAAAAGCAAAGAACACGCACTCGTCTCAAGCGGCAGCCTTTTTGCTACACATTGCTTGGTATTATAAATTAGACAGCCTTGTCAAGGAAATTGTTAATGATACCTTGCTTGCATTTATAGCCTTTTTATGTATACATGCATTCAAATAAACATTACCTCGCATGCTGTACAAATTGCTCGAGAGAGGAAATATACGAGTTTTGAGATAAAATGTAATTTACCACCTTTCAACACAATTAAATTTATTCTTAAAGAAACAATCCGGCCGATGAGAAATTTGAATAATTTACTACTACCCGGAAATACGGTCTATATTAAATCCGGGCTGCTATATAACAAACATAATTGGTAAAAACTTGACGACAATGAATCTTTTGTTAAGAGATTTGGGAAAGCATTGTGTAGCAGTTAATCCAATGATGCTGCCTTGAACAACAATTGTTTTTTATGTCTATATTTTCTCAAAAATCAAGAAACTGATTCGTAGTAAATCGATAAATAAACATCGCCTACATTTGTGTGAAATGAAACAAGATTACTTTTATGGAAAACCTAACGTTATGTAAATTCCACGACAGGCATTTCTTAATGGATGTGCATGTTTCGAAATGAAATTCGATATTTTTTCGAGAGGTATCATGCTCGAAAATGGTGGATGGACATCCGTATCTCTTGTTTGTTAGACTTTGACTCTTCAAGGAGCTCAAAATCACGTTTTCTACAACTTATTCCTGGGGCATTGTAATGTGATGTAATTTGCTTGATTGTTTTCCCTTTATAATGATATAATAATTATAAATACTGACTTACTATAAATTGAAGTATATAATAAATATGTCGAAATACAAGAAATAAATGTATGCACGAGGCGCCTGCTGGTTTTGAAATCAGCCTTGGATAACCGTTTTTGGATCAACTCTTATTTATTTGAAGATTTACAGGTTGCTCGAAAACACTGAAGCAATTTGTATTTATGTACAAACCTAATGTCTTTTTTTATAAAAATCACTAATACAGTATGCTAATTTTTCTTCTTGGAACTTATTTGCCGTGATAGTTGTTGGAAACAAATAAAAAAAACGTGAGTCACGCACTAGCCAAAAATTAATACATTAATTTTCATATTTGAGTGTATAATTATATTACAGACAATATCTTAAATTACACAGCTTTGCCGCTGTTTGGAAGGAAGATACATAGCCAATTATTTATATTCAAGTCGGTCGTTAATTTTCAATTAACTGCATTTTACATTTATGCTCATATAAATAAAATACAGGCAATGTCAGTGTCAGAGTGTTTCAGGAATGCTATAATTTTAATATGAATTAGATGAATGTTGAAAAATTCAGAGAACTAATAAATAAATTAAAAATAATGTTGATAAAAACATATACAGAATCAAACGATAAGATGTTTAGGGACACTTAAACAATTTTTACACCTAAATTGCTATATTTACGTAACATCAATTGCTAAATATTGGTTTCATGAAACGTCAATTTAACCAATCAATAGTACACAGACTAGAAGATTATTTTTGTTGTAACAACACAACCTATTTTGGTAATTTTTGGAGGTATTTTGTATCCTTGAAATTTAATATTGATTTTGGGGCCATGCACAAAAACTGGCCGGTCAATATTTGCGCCCTAATTGCTAAATTATTGTGTGTTTTCATGCATGGCATTTGCTTTTGCGGTTTTCCCGGCACTTCAATTTAGATATTTTTTTCAGAGCATGCGCAAGAATGGTGCCACATGGATTTTTAAATTTCTTATTTTGCCTGTCGATTGTTCTAACACTAACTTTATCAGCGGAGCATGATTTTCGATATATTTCGTTTCAAGGTAAGTTTTTCGTTTTTTTTTTTTTTTTTGAAAAGTAAGTTTCTCGATATTGTTATTTACCTTTTGATATTGATATTTATTAAAAGATAAATAATCTGGATTACAGGTAAGATATATTAAAACTGATGCTCCAAATAAATATTTACTTAAAAAAAAAAACACTTGAGCGTTGCCACGTTTACGAAATACTTGTGGGTCAACAGTATAAATAATGTTTTTTCTCAAAAAACATAGCTTTTGTGTGCTGAATAAATAAATTTATCAGAAGAGACAACAAAATCTTCACAAAGACCAATGCAACATTTACATAAAGTTTGTTTTAAAAATGTGATGAAACAAAGTTACTTCCTTTTTAGATCTTCAACAATCTTTAAACAAATTTTCACAAGATGAGGTTGTCTCCTACTCCCAAATGCTTTTCGATGTAGCTAGGAATCAAGTTTTAGTCGGCGCAAGGTAAGAAATTAATGAAATAACTTTCTAAAAGAAAAGTCTACAGCATTTAACACAAATAAAATTTGTATTATAGACAAAGTTTACTCAATATTTATGCCGTTAAATAAATCTATGCCAATTTCAATCATCTTTCACTTATATTCACCTAAAGTAACGACATTACAATGTAATAACAATAAATTACACAATAAAAATCAGGGGTTAAAGGTAATTGCTTGTCTAATCCATAAACTTGTAATAATTGGCTGCTTTACAACTTTTTAATTAATGTAAACACAGGCGCCGACTTTGGTACTTAAGCGCTAGTAAAAAAAATCAAGTGGGTGTTTTACCACTCATGCAATAAATAAAAAGTGCCAGTTACTTCCTTAAACACTAAATGAGCCTATATTTATCATTCTATTATCTTGTAGAGACGTCTTATTTCGGTTATCCTTGACAAAACTGGAGCTGCTGGAGTCGGCCGAATGGCCAGCCTCCAGAGACAAACGAATCGAATGCATCAATAAAGGCCAATCCGACGAGTTTTGCCACAACTACATCAAAATTTTGCTAACAAATGGTAAAAACCTATTTGTCTGCGGCACAAACGCCTTCTCCCCCCAGTGTTCCACCAGAAAAGTATAGCGACTTTTGAGTTCCGGTTCGAGTTTTCATTGTGGATTTTAGATCGAAAATGTGTCAGACGTTACTGAATGGGTTGATGGTTTGGCGAAATGTCCTTACAATCCTGTCGCCAACATCACTGGTTTTATGTCAGAACAAGGGGAGTATTATTTTGGCGGACCGACAGATTTCTCCAGTTCCGATTTCGTCTTCTCCAAAAATGTTGGCTCTGTTACGATCAGGACGAAACAATACAATAGTTTTTTGTTGAATGATCCACAGTTTGTGGGCACTTTTGAGACTGAAAATTTTGTGTACTTCTTGTTCAGAGAGACAGCTGTGGAGTACATGAATTGTGGCAAGGTACGGATTTTGTGTCCCACTTCAGTTTGCATATTTATTTCTGTTGTAGACTATTTATTCTAGAATAGCCCGTGTTTGTAAAAATGATCCAGGGGGGCACACCATGTTGAAGGATAATTGGACGACGTTTCTAAAAGCACGTTTAAATTGTTCGGTTAGTGGGGAATATCCGTTTTATTTCGATGAAATTCAAAGCATGTCTTATGTACCTGATGAAAACATCGTCTATGCTACATTTACAACACCGAGTAATAGTATAGCAGGCTCAGCAATTTGCGCTTTTAATTTATCGTCGATTGAAGCCGCGTTTGCGGGCCCTTTCAAGTATAGAGAAAACATGGACAGCGCATGGGGGAAATACAACGTACATCATCGAGATCACTTCAACTGTAAATCATCTCCTCGAAGTAGCCACCTTTTAGAAACCTCTAAATACCAACTAATGGACAGCGCTGTTCAAGCAACCACTCTCAACCCATTACACGTTGCACAGTTAGAAAGATTCACACATATAACAGTCGATGTTTTATCGACAAAAATCCACACTTCCGTTCACGTGATTTACGTTGCGACAACTGAGGGAGTGATTAAAAAGATTTCGGTCTTGCCTCGAACCCAGGAAACTTGCGTCGTGGAGATTTGGCAAACAGTCCAAGACGCCGCAATTCCCATCAAAAGTATCCAATTTTTAAAAGCCACTAAATCCATATACGTCGCTACCGACCAAAACGTTATGAAAATCCCCTCCGATCATTGCATGCGCCACACTTCAAAAAACAGTTGTTTGAATGCAATGGACCCCTATTGCGGTTGGAACGAACGGTACGAAAACTGTTCCACAGCCCCGAATTCGGACCCTCTGGACAAATACTGGAAACAAGCAGTGACCACGTGTCCGATTCTGGACACCGTGATCGACGGGGGATGGTCCTCATGGTCCAATTGGGCTCCTTGCGTCCAACGAAACACTCTCGATTCAGAATCTGACAATTGTTTGTGTCAAGTAAGGGAGTGTAATAACCCGGCCCCGAAAAATGGAGGCCTGCCCTGTAGTGGGCCTGCGATTGCGGTGACGAATTGTACAGTGCATGGGGGGTGGTCAGTGTGGTCCGCGTGGTCGGCCTGTTCTGCCACCTGTGGCACCGCTGTGAAAACCCGGAGCCGGACCTGTACAAATCCGGCACCGGCTCATGGGGGACGAGTGTGTGTGGGACAGGACCGAACTGAGGCATTTTGTGACGCTGAGATACCCCCATGCCCGGCGCTTCCCCAAGATGGGGGTTGGAGTGACTGGAGCGATTGGAGTGACTGTTCCCCAAGTCATTGCTCCGGCTGTAAGAAAAGAACAAGGATTTGTAATAATCCACATCCTGAAAATGGGGGACATTTCTGTGTCGGAAATGACGAAGAGTTCAAATTCGATTATTACGAACACAGGAAAATTGTCAATACACCTTGGATCAGTCTTACCAACAGCACCGGTGATTACAAGAAACGCTTCAGGTAGGTAGTTAATCAGGATAATTATCTGACGAAATTAAATTTATAATATTTAGGTGCTCGTGTAAGGCTCCAGTGAAATCATCTCTTATTAAGGTCGCAATGAAGGAGGAAGTTTGTAATAATGAAAACTGTTTTATGAAAGACACTGAACATCCTAAGTGGAGTGTGTGGGGGGCATGGGGGGAGTGTTCGGTTCAGTGTGGGGGCGGCTTACAAAATAGAACGAGATATTGTGAAGGGATCGGTTGCACAGGACCATCTGTGCAAACTAGGGAGTGTAATAAACATCACTGTCGAGAGTGGGGTTGCTGGTCGGAATGGTCACCCTGCAATGCTTCCTGTGGTTGGGGGGTCAGAACGAGGCATCGTGTTTGTTTAGGATCGAACTGTTCGGGCCATGATTGGGAAAAAGAGCCCTGTCAGAATGAACCGTGCGAATGTGAGTGTCCATTATTCATCTAATGATTTGCTAAAATTAAAAAAAAATGTAGTGAGTTCATTATTTAAAAGCGAAGTCATAATTTTCATAAAATCAGCATAAATGGTTAAATGAAAAAATCTGTTTGTTTATTGTTTTTTCGAAAATGAGGTTACAGGTTTTTGTTTTTTAAGCAGAAACAGCAGTTTTTGCACAAAGGGACACTGATTCGTATTTTTTCAGCAATTCTTGGGTGGAGCAATTGGACTTCGTGGTCTGTTTGCGATAAGAACAATGAACAACACCGACAACGTCAGTGTCGGACCTTAAATGCCGGACCGAATATCTGTCAAGGGAACAGCGTTGAAACAAGAATGTGTATTCCAGAACAATTGAATGGTAATTCTGACATTATCGTCATATTAAATTATTAATAGTGATATTTGGAGTAGATATAACAAGAATGGCTAGTGAGTCTCCACAGCTGGCATCCCCTGGGGGCGCAGTTCTCTTCTTATTCCTCGGTATAGTCATCGGTCTTGTGTCTGGAGTTGGAGGGACGCACTACTATCACAAAAAGAGGAAGATCAAAATTCCCAGTTCGCCACATTACATGAGTCCTAAACAAAATCCCTACATTACAATGCCTCTTCAAGAGAGGTCTAAGAAACACAGTGCTTCAACATCAAACAATCTTTTAAATAACGGGACACTTAAATCAAAATATAGTAGTGATTATGAAAGTGCAACGCTTAAAAGAAACAGTCACACGTTAAATAACGGACATGTAAAGCAGGACTTACTCGATGATGATAAGTACTATTATGACTGAGTTGTTTGTTGATAAATGTGATATAAATTTTATAAGGAATGTACCTGTTATTAATTTTAATAATAAGTTGATTTTAAGTTAACATTGAAACTGAATCAGCGCCATAAACGATTTGTAAAATATTAACAAAAAGCTGTATATATCTTGTATCACTCATATTGAGTTAGTAGTAGTTAAATAAAGTTTTTATAAGGACGTTGTTGATTTGTTATGGAAACGAATACTTTAAAGTCAGCACTTTATTTATGACAAAAACTATGAATTTAAGCAATTAACTAGAATAATTTATAAATAGTATATCATACATTACATATAACATTCAATAAATTTATGCCTTGGTTTATTTGCTCATGATCAGTGTTTAAAAGAAATATACTTACAAATAATCACAGATTAAAATGCTTGGTGCTTATCTGATATTATGAAAGCATTGTGCAGTAGCTTCAACTAAACTTCACAAAACATTTAAAACCTAATACCAATCAAATTTAGCGCAGTTTAACTCAATTTACTTCTTCTTAATTTTTGGTGAAGTTGATTGAAAAACACTAGAAGCGGACATCAAGTTTTCAATGTATTGGCCCAAAACTTGATTCTCAGATCGTAATTTAAGATTCTCTTCTTTAACACTATCCACCCTCTGTGACAAATCATCGAGGGTGTTTTGTAACTCCAAAACTTGAGATATCAGACGAGCTTTCTCCTCTTGTTCATCTGGACTTGTGTCAGGTTCTAAACTGTTGTGTTGGGGACTAGAGCTGCCGTTTGTGAATGTTGACTGAATTGAATCCATGCTTCTACCATGAATCATACTAGATGAATTGCCGTCCGACATGGAATTTTGCTCGGGCTCATCGTTTATTATTACTAAGGGCAGTAACCTCACTTGGCAAAAAATCAAAAAATTACAATTTAACATACCTTGAGGGTCGTCGTCAGCTAGAGGAATATTGTTTATATCGTCCTGGAGTTTGGCTCCCGCCATCCTACTATTTTAATTAATTAATTAAGAATTTATTTCTGATCCCATCAATTTTGACGTTTTTGACGTTTGAGAGAAATTGAAGGTTCTATTACGCAGGCGAGAATACAGAACCTCGAGAATAAACGATTACGAGAATTCTCCAAGCACCACCACCTTTGGTTATTTCCATCAAATCCCAAAGAAGAATGCATTTGTAGAGAGTCAAGATGAAATACTTCATCGCGTTTATGTGATCTTAATAATTACTCCTAATATATATTAGCGCAGCAAAGAGGGGTTTTGGGGGTCATCCCCCGCCCCCCCATCAAAATCAGGCAAAATTATCGTGTAGTGGTAATAAAACTAAAATTATACTTTTAAAACAATCAAATTAAACATTTGAATTTTCTATACAATAATTTTCGATGTTGTCATTTTGTTTTTTGTTTTTATTTTGTAAATTGAGTCAAAAACTGTGCCTCCAATATTATAATGTTTTTGTGCATACATATTATATGCATATTCTAAAATTCTTGATCGTTTAGAAGTTATATTTGAATTAATATTTAAGATATTTTTAACTTTATCAACAATTTTCTCGATAACTATTTAACGTAGGACAATTGTAGATAAAAAATTTAGTTTTTTTTTTCAACGGTACTAAAGAAAAAAAACTAGCGTCAATGATTCCGAGGTTATTAGATTAGCAATGAACCTCTTCAGATACAAAAAATCGCCCAAAATTTCGACAAAAATCGAAAAAATTAAAAATTTCAAAATTAAACCATTTGCACTCTTGGGGGTTAAAGAGACTTAGAAAAGTACAAAACGTTGTAAAGATGCAAGAAATTAATTTTTGGTCAACAATTTTTTACTAATTTAAATTCAAATACTAATTTGCAATAAACGATGGCGGGCGCATAAGAACGCGAACTTTAAAACATGTGCACATAAGTATAATAAAAGAGAGAAAGAGCGCATAAGAGCAAATAAAAACGCAAAGCATAATAAGAAAGAGAAAGGAGCATAAGAACAAAAAAGTGAACAAAGCATAAGTAAGGAAAAGTGCATAAAAAAGCATAAGAGCTTTTTTTATTTCGGTGTCACAATGAGCATTTTGTGCGATTGTTTTCAGTTACACAAAATGCTTTTTGTGACAATGTTTTTAAAAACATTTTTTGCTACATTTCTATCATCATACTGTGAGAAATTGTTATACTTATTTCATTAAAACTAATGCAATTTAAGCTATTTTCAATTTAAAAAAATTGGAATACTTAATTCTCACTTTTAAGTAATCTTGATACTTATTCTTCAAATTTTAAAAAATTGCAAATTTTTCAATTTAAATCAGCAAATCAACACCTCCGTTTTCTGAAATTTACTCTCTACAATTTTATATTCCTGTGGGATGTAGTGGAAAAAACCGAGATGTTTCTACTTCTGTGGAATTCCGTTGTTACTAAATTCTTGTAATTTTATTTTCTCAATTTATGAAATCATTACCTATCAAACAATCAAACACACAGTACATTGGGCATTTTTAAAGAATTAAAATAAATTTCTCTGTTACATTTAGTCGTAGTTAAGACATTTTTAGAAACAATTAATTAAATAAATTCATCTATAACGCACATTTTATCCATAATTTTTGCTCCGAGCAATTTAAAATGAAATTAATTAATTACAGCACCGCAGAAGTCGAGATAAAACTATTTTATCAATAAAAGTGAAAGTTTTAAAAAAATAAATATTATAGAAATCTGTATTAGGTAGAAAATACCTAGCGATATTTTTTATTTTTTCACGAAATAAAACCGTAAAATTCGATTCTACATGACGTAAAAATAAATATTTGCTGTTATTTAATTTGTTTTTAGTAATGACATAAATGTAAAAAGATAATGCACTATGCAGGGGATTTGTTAAGATGGCGTCGCGATAGCTATGTGAAAAAAAAGAAAACGGTGTTGATCTTCTTAATCCATGTCCATGATAAAATTAACCAAAATAATGTATTTCACGGAAATAGAAAGTAAACAAAAAATTTTGTTCGTTTTGATTAAGTCTTGAAGCACACTTTTGAAAGTTTTTCTTTTGTTTTGTTATCAAAACCGTGTGAAATATTCTAATTTGTTGGGGTAAGTGTGTACTAAAATAACAAAACAGAATTTATGTGGAGATAAACTTGAGTAGATTCCGAGACACATGGAAGGTTTTGATGCAATTTACTATGAGGAAGAAGAAGAAAATGTCGAAGAACCTGAATCAGCTGATGTCTCTTTGGTTCCTGATCCCGTTGTGATCAGGGGTGCAGGCAACATGACTGTGTAAGTAATTTAAAAAAAATGCCTAAAACCTACTAGTGATTTACTTACTGGCAGATTTGGACTGAGTAACCGATTTAGCACCGAGTTTCCTAGTGGGCTCGTGTCGCGTGTAGCCCCTGAAGAATTCACCGAAACTGTAATGCGTATAAATGCAATTTTAAAAAAGACATTACCAGTTAATGTGAAATGGCTTTTTTGTGGTTGCTTATGCTGCTGCTGTACACTAGGTTGTTCACTGTGGCCTGTTATTTGTCTTAGTAAAAGGGTAAGTGAGTGTGTTTTAAAAACAGGTGTTTAGCTTTTGTTTCAGACCCAGCATTCCTTAAATAAACTTCTAGAATGGGAGAATAGTTACCTTTATAATAAACTAGGGTTGCATTGGCGTTTGACAAAACAGCAATGCGATTCGTCATCCATGATGGAATACGTAATTTTAATAGAGTTTTTACCAAAAATTCCTATATACAGACCAGACTAGCACAGATTTAACAAGCTAATGTAAATATGTAGCATTAAACAACGTATGTATAAATAGACTTCATTGGGAATTTCTACCATTTAACTTTGTATATAAGGCATTATATGTGATAGTAGACATATGGATGGTTTGTTGCTTTTTTTAATCGGTAATTACTAAATTATACAATAGTACAAATTGTAATAAGAAATATTTTAGTAACGTGAGGTGCTGTGTACTCATATTTTCCTAATCAACATATTAAATTTGTATGTCAAGCTAATTGTGTATATTTATGATGAAATATAATTGGAGTTAGTTGCTTATGGTTTAGATTTATAACTATAATTATTTGGTTTCGAACATTTGGGTAGGGAATGTTTTAAAGTTGATTGTTCCATTTTTTCGAGAAATGGCTTATCATATCTGTACTTTAAACATATTTTTGTGACTTGTTTAAATGTTACTTTGAAAATTGTTTAGAAGTTAATTATTATATGAAATGTAGTCTAGTAAATTGTTAATGAACAACTGTGTTTTCTTACAATGTCTATTTTCATTAACGGTACACATTAAAAAAATACTTTACATTTATTTCAACAAAAACAGATTTACAAAACTTAAGGCCTATTCAGGCACAATTATCACATTTAATATGTGGACAATCACATGGTAATACTCAAGACAGTTAACTTAAGAAACAAAATTCTTTGGGAACTGTCCTTTCAGGCCGTTGCATTCCCCGTAAAGCCAATCATCGGACACTTTTTTGATAACTTTGACTTTCTGTCCGGGTTTTAAAGGCAAATCTCCTGCCATCTGAGGCGTAAATTCATATAAAACTGTAACTATTTGGTCTTCACCAGGTAAAGGCACTTGGATTTGAATAAAATTTTCAGGAAATATTCCTTCCTTATCACAAACTTTTCCATACAACCACTCACTATTAACTCTTCTTATTAGTTCCACTACGTCATTGACCTGCAAAATCCCATAATTAGAAGAAAACTTTGTAAGCTAAAATTTGGGAAATTACCTGTAGTGACAAGTCGCCAGGTTGTGTAGCTGGAAAATCAAACAAAGCAATCCCATATGGTGTTATAACGTCAAAACCTCCTTTTGGGGGACTTGGAGGAGGCACTTTTGGCATTGGTGGTGACCCATTAGTTGCTGCTTCCTCTTTGCACTTCTTTGGAGGAGCTGCACGAATTATTCTTGGTTTTGCAGCATTTGTAGTCTCCTTTACTTGCATATTGGAAGTATTGCTTAACCAATTTATTGTTGACGCATTTATATTAAATAGAGAATTATCATTCTCTAAACTTTTTTTACTAGAACTTAGACTGCTAGTACTGCTACTGTATGAACTTGAGACACTTCCTCCAAACTGGTGAGTACGTTCTGGTTTTGGTGAACTTGGGGGGCTCCATTCGATCAAATTTGGAGTCCTTTGAGTTAGGTTATACGACGACTTACTCTTGTATTTCATAAAATTCGGAGGTGGAGGCCTTGGAGGTGGCTTTTTCTTCGATTTTTGATGGAACATGGATAACCAAATAAATAAAAAGGATTTTCACTTTGACAGTTAGGAATAAGGCAAATAAGGATAGGAAATAAGTATCGATATTCCTAAAACTTCGATGTTTGTCTGTATACATCGAATATTTTACATCGATACTTAGTATTACAATAAATCGAAATAATTCGATGTTTATTTAAAATTCTTTTTCTGCTTCACTAATTCTGATTAAACATAATTTATTAATACTACAACGTACATTAATTTTTTGATTCGATATTTCTATTATTAGTCCAGCGATGATGGAGCGAAAATTACATTATTATCCCATTCAATGGGATCCCCACTGACAAATTATACAGTGGACCAATACAACATTGTACGCTTCGTTATGACAAATTCTCACTCAAAAAATTAAATAAGAATGATAAAATAATAAAACACGAAAAACCATCACATTTGGCACCATTTATGGTGAAAGAAACATTTTTTGAATTCAAAAAGAATTCTGTTACAATCAGAACCATTTTCTTGTCTACTGACGTAACACAAGGAACAAACTTGTTCTCGAGATCTTTCCTTGAAACCATTTTTTTACTACTGATACTTTCCAAAGTCATTCCCGATTTTTTTCACAAAATAAAACGTATCGAAATGGTTTTCGGGCATAAAAAAGGAGTGAGTGGCACTCTAAACGAACTTAATCGAAAGACTTAATTTTCAAAAAAAAAAGATAAGTTGACTGTTCTGTTCTGTTCCTTCGGATCTGGGACAAGTTTTCAAATATTATATCGTGTTATAATAAAAATTGGCAGAAATAAATGCCTTATTTACCACGTGCAGAACCCGTAAAAAAATATAGATTTTGAAAAACTGGTACATAACAATTTTTTGTGAAGAAATCTGTCACTGGTTAAAATTAATTTCCGCATTTCTAAGACACCTTGTATATTGTGGTTATTATAAAGATCAATATGTCAAGAACTCTTAATAAGCCCTTTTGATGAGATGGGGTAAAAAACTCTTCGTTTTATTCCAATGTTTTTAATTAACAAACGTATACTCTCTTAAAAACATTTTTTGCTTCACGACTAAACACCAAGTACAGTTTTAAATCACATGATCTCTGTTAGTTTAACTAAACAAAGACGTCTTTTGTTCAATACAATTACTACTGCTGGTCCCCTATTCCAAAGCTAAACTAAATTAATTTTTTCAAAATTTACAAATTTGATTTCATGAAAGGTTTTAAGTATGATTTGAATGATTTGTTTACTGGCTCGGAATTAAGTGGACTTTTTGACGCTTCTTCGTATAATCTTTCATATACGTTTCCGTCATAAGCTCCCAAAGTAGAACCTAAAACCTCGTCACGAATATCAAAACTGTCAACAATTCCAATTGCATTGGGACGTATAAGTGCCAACAGTTCTTCCAGCCAGTCCTGGAGTGTTTCTACATCTTGTCCGGTGATATTCGTAAACTATAAACACATTTACGTTACATTACATACTAAATTATCAATTTACTTACTCTAAAAAGATCACCCGTTAATCTAAGTGCAGTATAAACGGCATACAAATTCATAAGTTGAATCAGCACAGTTTTCAGTTCCTTAGAGACATTCAAACTATTAACCTTATTGTAAAAGGTTGTAACAATGAAACATCTACAGTGAGCTTCAGCGGCCGCTACAAGTTCAATTGAAGTCTCATTCCAGGCATCTTCGTATTTCTTCCCATTTCGTACTCTTGCATTTATACGGTTATTTGCCAGTTCGATTTTGCTACAATTGAAAATCTTAATTTAACAAATCATCAATCAATTTAAATCTCCACCTCGATGCAGTTTTCTGCAATGCGTAAATGATCCATTCTACGGATTTTTCAAACGGATTGTTACTTATTTTGCGTCCTAAGTATGCAACAGTGGCCAACTTGTCCAATTTATTACGATTTTGCCAGGACTTTATAAGAAAACGTGAGGTTTGCAGTAAAAGAACAGTGTTTTCGCCCTCATAAGTGCACATTGCCGTTACTAAGCCGTAAGTTGAAGGAAGGTTGGACGAAGTCATGTAACCGTGGCCTCCACACGCCAAACGACAAATTTCCACTCCACTAGCTGCGTCAGCACTGCTCACAGCTTTCAGGCAACAGGCAATAGCATGAAGCTGAAAATATATTAGATGATTTAACCAACTTGATAAAAAACTTACTTCAGGCAAGCTTTCTAGTTGTCCAGATTCAAGTTCGTTAGTCACATTGTTGTAAATATCCCACAGCCAAGATCCGCTATATTGGAATGCAAAATAAGTAGCGATTTGAGGAAACAATTTATACTGTTGTGTTACGAAATCGATAATTTGGGGTTCCGGTTCACTAAAACAAATTAACTAATATTTTTTTACTTATTACACAGGGCGACCCAAAAAAGGCATCTCGTGACAACTTGACAAATTATATATTATTTTGTTCGTCTCAGTGAGACAAATCAAATGCACAAAAAAAATTCAAAAGACTTTGAACTAAATATTTTTTTTCTAATTAAAATGAATTTAAAATACTTTAATTTTAAAAAATCATTACTCAATAACTATTAGGCCGATTTTCTTCAAATAAAGACGATTCTAAAGGGATGGACTTGCCCTTTAGAACGATATGAAATTTGAATTTGAATATTGGCAAACTTTTCTTCGAACACTGTTCAAAGAAGTTCGAAGTAAATCGAAATATTCTAAGAAAAACCCTACGAGTAATTATTTTTTTCATCATCACCATCGTGATTATTAGTTGTAATCCAAATTTTTAAAAGAATATACCGAGTAGTTCTTTGAAGCTAAGGTTTGCTAATAAAGCATTGCGCCATATAGGAAAAATGCATGTTAATCTTACTTAAAATTGCATTTTTATAAAAGTATTTGTTTTAAGACTCTTCTTTTGCTTAAAAATGCATCTTCTTTGTTCTAATTAGAATAAACAAAAACTTTTTCTTTACTTAAAACAAAAAAAGAGTACCTGCGTACTAATTAAAGCAAATAAAGAGTTTTTTCGTTCTGAAAATGACCACTGATCATTGAGCAAAGAGGATCTAGAAGTTTAAGGTACGAGCCTTAAATATAAGGCCAAATCTTTTTCAAATCAAGTCACATTCCATTCAGATTTCGACTTGTTCACTTTGTTCTAGCTTTCTGAATTTTTTTGAAAATGTTCTGAGCAAATGCTTTCTCATCACTTTCGAGTGATGTTAAATGCAATAAGTCACCTGATTTATTTTGTTGGTACTTTCTACGATTAGCTTCAGTTAGCTTGTAGGTAGTAGTTGTTGTGATAACAGTTGCACATGAAGCAACTGACTTATTGCATTCAACATCACTCGAAAGTGATGAGAAAGCATTCGCTGAAAAAACTTTCAAAAAAAAGTTCAGAAAGCTACAACAAAGTGAACAAGTTGGAATCTGAATGGAAAGTGATTTGATTTGAAAAAGATTTCCTCAAAATGATATATAATTTGTCAAATTGTCACGACATGATTTTTTTTGTCGCCCTGTGTTATTAAAGTGTAACTTACTCGGGTTTGATTTGTGATTGGTGACGAACAGCACTGTATCTTGTGGCTATAGTTACAGCTTTTCGCAAGTAATGTGCAGCGTCTTGCACTATTACAACTCTGACAAAAATCATTGTTCCATAAGTTAATTTACTACTGGGTGATTTAACGTAAGTGCCATCCTAAACAACTTTTTTAATAGTGGATCGAATTTAATAACATTACTTACAGGCAACACTTGACTATTTTTCATTAACATATTGATTCTTGGTATTCTAACATTGTCAAAACCAAGATAACCATTGTTGGTACTGTTCATACCAAGTTTGCATCCAATTTCACCTATTTTAATACCTGGCAAAGGCTCATGGGTTTCCTCATCGCGAAGTTGAACGATAAATGGATGTATCCCCTGACATGTGCCCTTTGTGTACAGCTGGGCGACCACAACGGCGTAATTCGCAGAATGACCCACTGCAAAAATTAGTTACAAGTGGTTATTATCAATTTTTTGTACTAACATCCTCCTGGCCACCATTTATAAGACGTTAGAGTTGGACTGTGCAGAACAAATTCCTCTGTGGAAGGATCGTAAGTGGCAGTTGTTTCAAGACCTCTGATAAATGTTCCATGACCTAATTCAGTCTGTAAATATGTAAAAAAATAAAAATTGCCTACATAAATTCCACCAGCGTACTTGTGCGTAAGTTCCTATAATATCACAATTCCACGCTTTTTGTATCCATTCGGCTTGTTGTTCTATTGTTCCCTGTCCCATCAGTGTTGGAATGAACATAACATAATGCAGCGTTAATGGATTGCCATCTTTCAAAATTGCAGAACCTAACTGGCCACCCAATATTTCTCTGTAAAACGATAAAATCGATAATTAAAATCTTTAGTTAATAAAAAAGTTGACAATAAAAGAGTTGCTTATTTTGATAATGATAAGTTTTATTTGTGGTTAAGTAGACTACATTCAATTTTAAAAAAATGTTTAAATGTATTGTGTTGACCACAATTAAGAAAAAAATTAAAATTCTGATAGTACTTTGCAGTGCTTCCATTTAAAAATAATTAAAGTTAAATTTAATTGTTTAAACTATACCTATTGACATTATTAAATACGCTTGAAACTATAATTACATTGTTACGTAGTTATAATGAAAAATATATAAAACTGTTTATTTATCACTAGGCACGTAATAATTTTTTATGTCCCAGTAGCATTATTGGATGTTCATGGCCTTCAAGCAAAACAGGTTTGCAATTTTTCTATTTACAAAAGTGTTAAAAAAGAGGTCAGTACATAGACATAAACGCGTACCTTTAAAACACAAAACCACAATAATGTATTTATTAAAAATTTATTTAAAAAAGTCCAAATAAGACTGAAAAGTAAGAATTCAAAAAAATCTGAAGAAAAGATCAAGAAAACAATGTACATATAGAGTTATAATATCACTTCACAACACATAAGTACTAAATAATATACTTAGCAAAAAGTAATATAAATGCGTAAATTTGGAAATGGAGGACCACAGTAACGCGAAGAATAATATTAAGATGTTAAAAATTTGTTAAAAAGCAGGATGAAAATACTCAAAGACGTAAACGGAATAAAATGAAGTAAAATTACTATTTCCATATTGTTTTAACGTTAGCATAGATGAACGAAGAAATCGCATTTCATAATAAATAATATATTTTCCTTGCCTCAAATATCGCACGCCACTGGTAAATGGCAAAGTTCGCAATGTAGATAACGTAGATGAAACAAAGTTTTCCATTATATTAAAATTAGGTTCTTCAATAAAATTGACAATGACTTGATAACTGATAAGATAACAAATAAACTGGAAAGCAAAGAGTCATACACATGAGAAATAAAATAAAGCCCTTTTGGCAGCTGCTACAAAAAAATAGTCAGATTTAACATATCAAATTTGAAATAAAATTTTGTGAATTTTATAACTTGGCGACTTTTTAAAAGAGGAAGAAATGAGAACATATAAAAATTGAAAAATGAAAATAAGCTTATCTACCCAAATACAATTAAATACAATCAGATTACAATTACATCAGACCTGATATCAAATATTGTAATCTAATCTAAAGAATTTATAATTGTTACGAAAGTTATAAAAAAGCTGATTTGCAAACTTTCATACCTGAAATTATCCATACCACCTTTGCCTTCATTCTGAAGCTCTTGCACTTTTCTGAATATAATACAAGCTTTTCGTACAGCATCTTCATATTTTTCCTTGTGACTTAAATATTCTAATGGGACTTTGGACTGTAACTCTGGATCTTCGAGGAAAAACTTTTCTAAAAATAACAAATATTTTAATTTTCCACAATGACAGGCCCTATTGAACTCATTAATTTTCGTTACTTAATTGCATGGAAGTGAAATTAGAAAGTTGTTCTCTCTTGTGAAAGCAAGTATGTAACTCTTTAGTTATTTAATTGAGAGAATAGTGATATTGTCGATTGGCACTAATAGTTCGATAAGCAGTAAGTCAAAGATATTACCAAGAATGGTCCAATCATCAAACATCAAAAAATAAAACATAACCACCTCAGCGAAATAACAATGAAAAAATTTATTTTTTTGTCAGTCTGTTTGTTTTTAAAAAAAATGTACCATTTATCAAACTCAAAACAGCTTTGCCAACTATAAAAATTTCAAAAGGAGAAGTGTCACAAGCTGACATGTTCGCGAACAATTCAAAACGTATACAGGGTGCGCCAGAACTCGCGCCCCAGAGAAAATTTTCAAGTAAGGTAAGATACCTGGAACATGAAAAAAATGTTTAAAAAATTCTATCTGTCAAACAATTTTGACATTTATTTTTTGACATTTGACATTTTTTTATATCTATTTAATGATACTGATTATCTTGTATATGTTTTTTTACAATTATTTAGTAAAGGGACAAAAATTTTGCCAATAAAACCTACAAATAACATTGAACAGAGTTACAATTTAGGATACATCTTCCTTGTTTACTCTTTTAATAGCCTATAGCAATAAAATTTGGAAAATTATTTTTCCAACAAAAATAAATAGAATCATAGTGCAAAATTTTAATTCTCATAACTTCGAAATTTTTATAGATAAAATTTTTTTAACATTTTTTCCATGTTCCTGGTATCTTACCTTATTTGGCCTTTTTCTCTGGGGCGCGAGTTCTGGCGCACCCTGTATATGTAATTAAAATTCTAATTTAAAAATCTTTCATTTGACAAAAAATAGTGAATTTACTTGATCATACAATATAATATATTTTTCTTCATTGGCCCTTTTGTAACTAGCAAGAACACATATTGAAAGTCATAGTGGCTCCAGTTTATGACACAGATTGTTTTTTTTTATTCAGAAAGTAAAACCATTACACCTCAAAAAATACAGTTGCGATGTTATCATTTTTCGAGTACCTATACTTGAAGCAATAATAACTGACATGTAGATAAATCAAGTTTCACACTTAAAAAAAGCTACATACATACAATATTGCAAAAAATATCATCACAATAAAAAAATAACTTCTTATTTCTGAAACACTCTATACACTTGAAAATAATTTCAGATAATAAAGTAGATTTAGTATCCCCATATGATACATATGATATATATATATATACAAATTTTTAAAT
This sequence comes from Tribolium madens, assembly GCF_015345945.1. Lineage (NCBI taxonomy): Eukaryota > Metazoa > Arthropoda > Insecta > Coleoptera > Tenebrionidae > Tribolium > Tribolium madens. Next base: position 6,296,665 of record NW_025400995.1, on the reverse strand, counting down.
ATTTTAACATTTAAAGGTCAACAGACTTTACTAACTTTATTCCCTTTTCCCATTAATTGTAACTAATGTAAAATGACCTTACTTAATTAATGTTTGATTTAGAGTTTTGTGGTCTAGGAACACAACCTGGGCATTAAACGAATTTTATTGTATACATAGGTATATTTTTAGAAGAGAAAAAATTAAAAACCGCATTTTTCTTCAAATTATTTACTTATTTAGCAATTCAAACTAGGAAAATTTCTTCGTGACTAAATATTTCAAAGACAGAAACTAGAAACTGTTTCTTCTTCTATTAGATCCAAAATTAGAAATCTTGCTAGAAACTATATAGTAATCTAAAGAGTGGATTTGCTGGTGTGACGTAAAAATTGCAGAACATAATTATTTTTATCGATTTCTCGAAGAACCACTGATCACATAATTTATATGTGATTAAGATGTTCAAAGTTCATACCTCTGCTATGTCTCTCTTCTGTTTTTGTTGCACTGCCATCCAGCAAGTGTGTCAGTTCTTGAGTATTAAATGTACATTTTTTTCTCTCTTCAACAAGATCAGGGTTTACCGATTTTTTTCTGTTCATTTTTGTAATTTATACAAACTAAACAAAAAGATTACAAACTTTGAACCACTATCATCAAACACTGTTTGACAGTCCTACCACATCACTACACTCAACACTCAGTAATTAATCTATTGCGAATGCCAACCCTGCCGACAGAGGGCGCGTCGATGTTTGTCAACCTTGTCATACACTAAACAAATAATCTGTGACAAATAATTTAAACTCCTCATAGATCAGGTGATTAGGCGAATACTTTGCACTCTTTCGTTGACTGACTAAAATTTAGAGACACGTGATCTGCTGCTGATCAACGTAAAACGCAAATTTCATCTAGTGATTACCTGTTCTCTTTTAATGAATTTAAATTTTCACGTGTAAAAATTAAATAACGTAGCTATTATTTTGAAGATTATTAAAGAGGAAAAGTACCCTTTCTAACAACCAATTCTGATTTTCAAACACATCAGAATAATTTCAATCGGCTAAAATAATTTTAAATATTCACCTGGGTGCATAGGCAATTTATTTGATAAGAATTTCAAGAATTTTGGTCAATTTGGATGAAAAGTTGTATGACCATGGGCATAATAATTAAAGATTATGGACTTTAGAGACATGCCCGAGTTCTAGATTATGCCCTCGGTTCATAATAAGTGTATATAATTATTTGCAATTATATTAATTTCGTTATTAATATACATATTGAATTTAGCAAATTAGTCATATTTATTTCTGAAAAAATTATAAAAACCGCTTTACTCCTTCCCGTCAGTGACGTCGGTATGTCAGAAATGTCAAAAAATAACCGCTGGTATTGCGCATGATCGCCATTTTTTGTTAAATTATGTCACTTTCTTATGATTCCTTTATTGGTTATGTACCCTAAGTAAACAAAAATTTAGAATCATTTAGTAATAAATAAATGTTTGTCTGAAGTTAGATATTTTGTTGAAATTGAAATAAGTAAAAAAAGATGAATAGGGAAGAAAAGAATAGTATGCGCCAAAGTAACAGGACCCCGAAGAAAACGCCAATTACTGACGATTACGACATTACAAAGACGGTTTTAGGTCTTGGAATCAACGGTAAAGTTGTTGAATGTTTTTCTAAAGCTACAAGAGAGAAGTTCGCTCTTAAGGTGTGCCACTAGAGTTAAACAACCCAAAATATCATTTGAACTTTTCAGATACTTGTTGACAGCCAGAAGGCCAGAAGAGAGGTTGATTTACATTGGCAAGCAAGTGGTTGCCGTCATATAGTCAATATTATTGATGTATATGAAAATAAATATAATAACAATTCTTGTTTATTAGTCGTAATGGAATGGTTTGTGGGGCGATTTTACAAAACTGTAAGTCAACTGTGATTGTTTTAGCATGGAAGGTGGAGAACTCTTTCAAAGGATTCAAGACAAACCAGATGGGGCATTTACTGAAAGAGGTATGTGTCAAGTATTGGGTTTGAGAAATTACATTGTTAATTAATTTAAGAGGCAGCACAGATCATGCATGAAATATGCATTGCTGTAAAATATTTACATGATAATAATATTGCACACAGGGACTTAAAACCAGAGAATTTACTCTACTCAAAAAAGGGTACTTACGGTATACTTAAGTTAACTGATTTTGGTTTTGCAAAAGAAACTTTAGTGAAGGACACACTTCAGACACCCTGTTATACACCATATTATGTTGGTTTGTTGAGTACTTGTAGTTGTTTCACTCATAGTCTTATTAACTATTTTTTAGCTCCAGAAGTTTTAGGGCCTGAAAAATATGATAAGAGCTGTGATGTTTGGTCTTTAGGAGTTATTATGTACATTTTGTAAGTACGAGTATATATATAGTTTTACTTAAAACGGATTCATACTGTATACGTTTTTCAAACAGGTTATGTGGTTTCCCTCCATTTTATAGCAATCATGGGTTGGCGATTTCACCAGGGATGAAAAATAGGATAAGAATGGGCCAATATACATTCCCCAATCCTGAATGGCAAAATGTTAGTCAAGATGCTAAAGACCTTATTAATGGTATGCTTAATGTGGACCCGGCTAAGCGGTTAACAATTGACCAAGTCATGAGCAATAGATGGATTGCTGTAAATCGACAATTTTATTTTTAAGCGTTCAGCTAAACTGTTGTTTGTAGCAATACACAGCTGTCCCACAAACTCCTTTACATACACACAAAATGTTGAAAGAAGGCGAAGAGATGTGGCCGGAAGTGCAGGAAGAAATGACCCGATCATTGGCCACAATGAGAGTGGATTATGACCAAGTGCATATAAAAACACTAGAAAATTCAAATAACCCACTTCTAAATAAAAGGCGTAAACGTTCCGCAAATCAAGTGACGTTTAAGGAACAGAAATAACACCTAGTTAATGATTTTACTACCTTGCGTTTTATTAATTGTTACATACGATTTTTTAATCATCTCAAAACGTAATATTTTGAAATAACGATAAGATTAAAAATACTTTTAAAGCTTCTATTGTCTTACAATTGCAAACAAATCGATTTTAACTGAATGATTTGTGTCTAGTGAATTAAGATTTTAACGTTTTAGATTTGTATTATTAGTTACACTTTATAGGAATTCTTCATTTTTAATTTATTTCTAAAGTGATGCAAAAATTTTCAATTTTCCAATAACACTTGTATTATTTCTTTTGTAGTAAATATGTCTATGTTTTGATTAATAATAATAATAATGCAACAAATAGCGAAACAATGTTAATAATGTTGAGGAAATGTATTATAGATTAAAAAAAAAAAAGATTAAAGGTGCTACTGAAATTTTCCTCGTATGTTTTGTACACACTATATGTACGCTTTTTTTGAACACAACTTGTAAGTCGGAAAAACGTTTCAAGTTTTGTGCATAGTTGATCACTTGATTTAAAAACACCATTAATATTGTAACATGTTTAATTTCATATGAAACTATGATCTAAATAATTAATGATAGCAAGTATTATTATATTTTTTCGACAAAAAAAAACACATGAAGTCATTTTCATGATTTACTTTAGCACATGAGTGCCATTTTAATGTAAACTGCTAACAAACTTAATAAAATTAGCTCTATTTATCTAACTTTTTTCTGGATAAATTACCAGTACTACCACCACGAGCAAGGGTAGTAACTTTCTCAATTGTAAGATTGGCAGTGCCGACTTTGATTGGTCTAGTAGATACTACACTACGTTGCCAACCGAACTGTCAGGGTCATTGACCTAAAAGTACTGCCAATCGCCATGTTATGAATTCGAAACTCCCTAAGTAAAAAAGATAATGACGCCATTAAAAAATTACATTAAAGTCCATATAAGAAGTAAATTAAAGCGGTTCATGCTTAATCACTTTAAAAACAATATAAAAGTCTTGTTCGACTTTTTGGTTCAAATATCTCAAAAAGTTTGTACTTTCATACTCCTCTATTAAAAAAAGACAATCAATTGTTTTTATAGTTTATTTGGTTTTTTAAAAACCTTCACAAAATATTACAAAATAGGAACATCAAAAACAATACTGAATAATTTAAAAAACATCAAATGGAATCTTTAATGAATACTATCCTGACTAGGGAGACTAGGAAGTTTTTCACTTAAAGCTTTGCACCGAACAAACAGCAAAACTATCGTAACATATTCTTATCTTAATTTCAATGTAATTTGCAAATGTTTTTAGTTTTGCAGTCAAACAAAATTTGCAAAACTTAATTCATTGCACATAAGTTATTATAAGTAAAACAACATAACAAACTAAAGCTAGCAAACAACAAAATAAATAAGGGTAAAGTATGACAATGCAATTGTCTTGTAAGGAAGGACTTATACTTTTTTAAGATTCTAGTATCCAAGAATAAGTCTCTTAAAGGGAAACACTTGACAATCAAACATGCAATATACCGTAAAAATCTTAGAACAGATAATAGACAATGTTAATTTTGCAGTTACTCTTTTTCTTTTTTAATTTTTTGTACCGTCTCTTCCAGGTTTTCAACGGTTTGTTGAGAAATTTGCATCACTCTTGCCGTGTAACGATTTTCGTTCATAATAACATTGTCAACGGCAGTTGAAATACGTTTGGAGTGTTCCCCAGTGATGCGATGTTGATTTTGTAGCATACTAAAAGCCTCTTTTGCCATAGTTTCCACTTTTTCAACAACTCCCTACAACACCAAACATTTATTTACAGTCAATAAAATCAATAAAACATACCTCATTATGATCCTCTACACCTTTTGTAATTGTATTAAAGAATCTAGCAAAGTAATCTTGGTTGTGGCGATGATTTTCAGAAACCATCTCAATGCACATCCCTTGCTCTTCTTGAATTACGGCTTGAGCCGTTTTAACATTCAACTGGAGATCTTCTAGTTGAGGATGCGCCTACAAACAAGAGATAATAATGAAAGCTATTTATAGTAGTATTATACCGTTTGTTGCATGAATTTGTTAAAAAGCATCTTTAGGTTGCGGCTAACTGCAGAAGTTTCTTTTTTCAACAAGTCGGTTGTTCTCTTAACGTATCCTTTTGCGTGTACTATGGTTTCCAATTCCAACCACAAATCCTCGAATTTCTGGAGTAGTAATTTTATAAGCGTCTCCCACGTTTGGACGCTTTCATCGCCTTGAATTATTAAACGTTTAATTCGAATGTAACGTTTCTGCATATTTGCATGTAAAGAATACAACAAGGAGTAGTATCTATCGTACATGTTACTCAACAAGGAAAACTGTGTGCTAACATCATTCTCATATTGAAACGTTGCTTCCGCCAATGAAGCTGTAGCAATATCGATGTAATCTTTAAGTCTTCCAAGAGTTGCTTTAACTTTTTCAAAATACTGTCCCAGCAGTTTATGATTGTCATCATTCGTAGACGTTAAAGTTGCTCTAGCGCCTCTTTCTGTGAATCTCGTATCCTTGAACAAAGTCTCAAACGAGCATTTAAGACTCTCGGTAAAAGCAGCTACGTCGCGTAAAAGTTGTTTTAAACGTTTTAAGTCGTTAAGTACGGTGTCTTTAATGCGTCCATTGCTTGTAGCTATAGTAGTCAAATCTGTTTGTTCATTTTCTCGAAATTGTTCTAGAGTGCATTCAAAGTTTTTCAAGTTCTTGGATAAAACCGAGACCATTTCGTTAGCGATTTTTGCATTATGTAATGTTGCCTCAGACTGAGCTTCATAGTTCTGGTTAGAAACGTCTTGTAGAACTCTTGATTGTTCTTCCAATTGTGACAGATTATCGCTCATGCAAGCACCATCATGTTCACTCTCTTCCTGTTTGATGGTTTCTTGTTCCAACTTTTTTGTTATAGCTTCCAATGTGGCAGTGTGGAGATTCTTCTCCAATTCATCAGAACACTGCTCTTCACGCTTGATATTACCATCTAATCTTGTTATTTCTGTTGTAAGTGTGACGACTCTTTCGTGTTTGGCTTTGGCTTCGAGAAGCAGCTTCTCGTAGTTTTCAGCATCTATATAGAACTCTTCCCTGGTAACGTTTAATTCCTGAAGTAGAGTACTAACTTCATGTTTTAAAGCTTTAATCATGTTATCTCTCCGTATGTTTATAACGTTATGAATCGGACAATTAAAGACACTTCGAGCCATATGTGCATAGCCCAAAGTACTAAGAGTCTCTTCAAATACGTCACCTGAAGGCGAAAATGTCGCAATAATGCTGGTTTTGCTTTTTCCGCCCAAACTATCTTGTAAAATTCTTGTCAGTTTCGATTCTCCGTAGGGAATATGTTCGGATTTTAAAGCGAGAGCTTTTATGACTTTCGCCAAAGTTTGAAGTGACTTCTTATTGGCCCCAGTAGCTCCAGAACGGTCAAGGTTCTCACATCCAGCCAAATCAATCAAATGGATTTTACCACTTTTAACAATCTCATCACCATTAGACAATTCGCGAATGGTAGCGGCAATGGTAAAGATGGTATGAGAACCTGAATTTTGACTTGATGCCCCAATAATCAACGTTTCAAAGAGTGCATTGCAATTGTTTACTGGTACCTTAGACAAACCTTTAATATATGTTGCCCCCTCATTGTCCGGATCATCACAGATTCTAAAGTTAAAAAATAAACAAAAACCACTAACAATTATAACTTTACCTCAAATAAGAACCATCAAACCCTAAAAGATCGCGGATTTCTTCATTGTGTATCTCGACAAAGGAAGCAGTTACGTTATATTCAACCCCTAATTGAGATAGTTTATTAAAAATGTCAACTCCTGCCCTTGGTACCATGCCAACAGAAGGGTCCTAAAACTATCACTGTGACAATAATCCAACTGAGATACTCATATTTACATTCATAAAATTAACCGAAGGGTTGATATCGTCGCCAATCATGGTGTAGGTTTTGCCGGTTTCGATTGCTCCATAAGCGAAAACAGTGCAAGTGCACCCCAACAACATCGAGTCAACCAAGGGGCGCACAACAACATCGTAAACCTCCGCTTGTAAAGCCCCACACCCAAAAACTCCATCAAAAGAGTAGTTTTTCTGAATTGAACCATACTTAACGAAGAGTTCGTTTTGATTTGAGTCTTTAATAACACTAGGTTTTTTGGATGCAATTTCACTTTTAGTATAAGGTCTGTAATGTTAATTTGAATATTTTAGAGAAAATCCGCCATTATGACCAAAACATGAAAGTTTCGGGGTGCATGAAAACTCACCTTTCTCGAACGTAGACCTGGACGCGAGATGGAGGATTCTTGTGTTCACTCATTGTGCAAAGGGCAAATGTGTGCTCGTTACCACTTTTTTGAGTTCTTTTTTCTTTAAAATAACTCACAAAAAACAGCAAACACAGTAGCGTCACAGTTACGCACAAGTTTTCACTTTTCAAGTCAAATAAAAAAGGTATGCCAACCTGAGGCCACGAAATACACCAACAAAAACTGTTAACTCGTGTAGTGGGTTGCCGGTAATTATTTTTGTTGACAAAAAAATTAAAGAAAAAAATTATATAAACTTTTTAAAGACCGTAATAAAACATCAGAATGTAATTTTATAAATTATGTCTTAATAATTAAATTGCAAAAGGTATGCCAACCTGAGGCCACGAAATATACCAACAAAAACCGTTAACTCGTGTAGCGGGTTGCCGATAATTATTTTGGTTGACACAATATTTAAAGAAAAAAATAATATAAACTTTTTAAAGGCCGTAATAAAACATCAGAATACAATTTTTATAAATTATGTATTAATAATTAAATTGCATATTAAAAATGACTTCAAACGCAAAAATGTAATAATAGTTGTCTACTTAAATTTCTTATAGAAATTAATATAAGTAGCGACATCTAGTGCATCTTATAGTACTCTTTACATAAAAAAAGTATGATAATTCATATTTGAATTTTTCCAAATTAACATCGATGGTAATTTGGAAAAAGTTCGAATACGCCATTTAGCAGTTTTGAGAAAATTAAAAAAACTGTTTCAGTATAATGCAGAAGACCAAACTAGATAACATAAATCCTTTAATTGTCTTTCAATACATTAGACCTTTTGCCAGAATGACCTCACAGCATGCAACAGTTCAAAGCATAAAACTCAATATCGTAAATTTGGTCTATTTGCCCTTATGTCAAATTTCAAAAAAAGATTAGAAAAACATTATTTTAGTATTTAAGAAAATCTCTGATTTTAACCGTGAATTTTAATCATTCATTTGTTGAAAAACAATTGCTAAGATAATTGTATATTTTTTTATTATTCAACTATTAGTACACAAAACAATGAAAAAAAGTTTAGAAATGAACTCATCAGTTACTCTTCTTGCTATGCTCATAGGGTACTTTCTTTAACTAAATCTTAAACATAGTCTTCCATAATAAAGTTTTTATTATACAAGGTGATTCTTGATTCTTATTTTGAAATAATCACGAAATACATATTATTGTTTTTATTTTTATAGTTAATCACGTAGGCTTTGGAAAAATACAATAAAGATATACCATAATTAATACACATGTTCAATATGTTTACCATTTTCAAACAGTCCAAAACTCGATGGTGAACTGATTTGAGTGGCTTCCATTATTTCATTTGGTTGAAGATTATTAAATACCTCAATTCTTCGTAATTCCGGATGGGTGTTGTGTAGACTAAATTTTTAATACGTATTGATCATTTTCCAAAGCCTACGTGATTCGCTATAAAAATAAAAAACAAAAACACGTTTTTCGTGATTATTTCAGAAACTGTAAGAGATGGGTAGGTATAGGACATGTTGATAAAAGGCCTTCAACAAATCTATGTACTTTCCATTGCCGTTGAGAAAATAGGGTCATTTTATTTGAAAAAACTGAGTTATAGCTGTTTGTAAAATATCATTTTCAAAAAATCATATAAGCTTTGCAATGTAACAGTTGACAATTTTGAAAATTTTAGGAAACTCTTCGAACCTTTGGTTATCGAATGCAAGAAAAAATATTCACTTATCGCAAACGGTTCAAGAGCTGTGATGTTTTTAATGAACCTCTGCAAATGAAAATTTTGAGCAAAAATTCACATTTTACTCAGTTTGGAGAGGAGAATTCAAAAATGCAATAAAAATTAGTGGTTACCATTTAAAATTTCAAAGTTCCGGAAGTTCAGCTATTTTGAAAATAATTTAATTGAATTTCAAGTTTCTATCTGCATTAGAAGTTAAAAAGTTTCTAATATAGGCCCTAAAAGAATCACCTTGTATTCGTCTTAACAACATTCAAATTCATAAGGCCTCGGTGTAAACGTTCTCTTTGCATGTGGTATACAAATTTTTCTAATTTTTTTTAAATTAGCATTTTTTTTAAGTAATTCCTGCAAACTCATGGTCTCACCCTTAATCCTTAATCCTGAACCTTCATCATATTTTCATCTAGGTCTTAGTAATTTTCGATTTTATTGTTTCTTAAAAAAGCAAAGGCTCGAAACTATGCCAAGTTCTCTTTTGGTCATTAGTAAACAAGTTGGGGAATTTTTTATAGCCATTTTTTTTAAATTCGTGGATCAACGAAGGTTCTAAAAGCAAACTTTACCTAGGATCTGGATATTTTTCCATAATTATAAAATAAAAAAATAAATAAAAAAATAAATAAAAAAATCAGGAAATAAACCCAGACGCAACCTGTAGGTAATTGTAGAGTTGTGTAACCGACTAGTAAAACATGACAAATATGTCGGTGAAGTAGTGTTCATGAACAGGAAAAATGAAAAAAATTGAGATTTAGATTCAAATCCAGATTCCTGTTGAAGTAAATGAACAGTTTGGAAGAGTTAATTCTACCAACAAGGGAAAGATTAGTCTAATAGAAGATTCATTTTGGCTACTCGAAAGAGTTTCGAATCGGAGAAGCAAGAAACAGGTCCCATAATTTTTCTTCATTATTCGCCTATGACACCACACCTTCTAAAATACATATTTTTGTATTAGTGTATTTGACAATTTTCTAAGTAGGTATCTAATTTAAAAATTATAAAACTTAAGTTTGTACCCTCTACAAATAGCAAATATGGTAACTAAGTGCAATTAAAAAAACATAAAAATTCGTTTAAAGAAACTCTTATCTTCCTTTCAGTTATTAAAAAATGACAAATCCATTATTCGTCACTTATAAAATGCCATGTAAGGTACCAGGAACATAAAAAATATTTAAAAAATCTACCTATATAAATTTCGAAGTTATGAGAGTTTAAATTTTGCACTTTGACTCTATTATTTATTTTTATTGGAAATATAATTTTACAAGTTTTTTTGCAATAGGCTATTAGAAGAGGAAACAAGGAAGTTGTATCCTAAATTGTAAATCTGTTTGATGTTATTTGTGGCTTTTAACTAAATAATCATAAAAAAACATATACAAGATTATCAGTATCATTAAATAGACATAACATAAAAAAATGTCAAATGTCAAAAAATAAATTTCAATTTTTTTTTCACAGATAGAATTTTTTCTCATGTTCCTGGTATCTTACCTTACTTGAAATTTTTCTCTGGTGTAACAGCCTGTATATTAAATAGTATTTTTTTCATATATTAAATAGTAGATGTACATCTACTCCTAATGCAAAAATAAGTAAAAAATGATTGGTGTGCTAGGCAACTATTAACACAATGTAGAAAAAATTCCTCTCGGTTGCCTACTCTTACCATAGATAAAAAGAGTGCTTACCGAACTAAGTAGGTATACCATACCAGGTGAATAAAAAGTATGAAACCAAACGTTTTTTGCTTAAACTATTTATTTTTTCAAAAAAAAATTCATAAAAATGTGATGATTTAACAAGAATAAAAATTTTCGAAATTACCTTTTGTTTTTAAGTTCTACAAAAAATTTTATTTTTTAAATGGCAACCCAATATAAAATCTTTTTTCTCATAAAAGCTTACTCTAAGGATTACAGCTATCTGCTTTATATTTAATTTTTTTCAGAATTTTTTTTTTACATAAATCGCATAACTCAAAAACCAAACAAAATTTCGTTCTGAAAATACTATCACATTTTTTATATTACTTTAATTAATAATAATTATTATTTTCTGGAGGCTCATGATTAAAAATAACACCGCTTGGTTCCATACTTTATATTCACCCTGTATACACAATAGAAAATCTTATTCTCTCCATACAAATTCTTTCTATTAGTCTCTATTCTTGCTCTAAGCAGAAACATTTCTTTCAAATTTGAAATTAATAAATTAACAATAAACATAGTTTGCCAATAGAAACGTACATGTTAAAAAATGCTATAGCCTCGTGTAAGGTGGTTTACTAAAATGATGAAATGCATGATGCATCATGTTTAGTTGTTGATAATAGATTTTTGGTCGTAATAAATTGTTTTTTAAGAAAAGAAATAAATTTTCCAGCAGGTGGTTTACTAAAATGACAATAGATGCATGATGCATCATGTTTAGTTGTTGATAATAGATTTTTGGTTGTAATAAATTATTTTTTAAGCGAAAGAAATAAATTTTCCTGCAAAAATAATATATAGGCTGGTCCAAAAGTCTGGAAACGATTTTATTCTGGCGTAACTATCCATTTTTTTGACAAATAAATTTATAGGTGTGCAATGGCTATAAAAATGCTATTCAAAAAAATTTTGAATATTAATTAATTGTTTATATTTACGAGATAAACATAGTAAATTTTTTTTTAATGGAAAGATACAACTATTTTTTTTAGACAACGAGCTTGATACAAAAATTGTTGCTGTGCAAAAATTCTTTTTTGTAAACCTCACACTTTTTTGTTAAAAAAATGTTTAACCTAGAAAAATTAAAGAATTTTTTTTGAGTAAATTTCCAGTTTTTTTTGGAAATAAATTAATAAATGTTTAAAGGTTGTAAAGAAGCGATGCCAATTTTTTTAATTTTAATTAATTGTTTAAACTTTTGAGATTACCATACTAATAATTTTTTTCTTAAATAAAAACGGTTTTTTATTTATTGTTTTACAAAGATATGTTTATGCATTTTATAAATGTACCAAAATATTTATCGAAAATGTTAAATTTATGTAAAAAAAATTATAAATTTTATCTGTTGTCAAATCTTTCTTCCACCGGCCATGGGGTGGTACGTTAAGACCGCCTTCTTTTATGTCGTTGCTATGGCGTTGTCATTTTGCTTTATTTTCAAATTAAAAATTGTTTCTCTCTGGAGCGCTTTTTGAGACAACAGCACACCTTTTTTAATTTATGTAATAAATATTTAATATTTCTTTAAAAAAACTATTAATTTGTTTTCAAAAAAGAAATAGTGTTATTTTATATTTACAAAAAAAAACAAAAAACAAATAGCTGCAATTATTACCTACGTAAACATTACCCTCCCTACAATTGTGTGACTATTTAGTGGAAGAAAGCTTCTTTCCAGGCTCGAGGAGGCAATACTAGGTATTAATAGTTATACCTCCAAATCATAATAAGAAAGAAAATAAGAACAAAGAAGTGAACAAAGCATAAATAAGTAAGGGAAAGCGCATAAAAAAGCATAAGAGCTTTTTTCTATTTCGGTGTCATAATAGGCATTTTGTGCGACTGCTTTAACTTATCCAAAATGTTCTTTGTAACACTGTTTTTATGCTACATTTTTACCATCATTGACTGTGCATACTGTGGTAGATCAACGTATTTCATCAAAACTAATGTAATTTGAGCTATTTTGAAGCAATTTGGGTACCGCATACCTACGCCAAGTAACAACAATTTTAACTGTCAAATGTAATAATAAATTCAATTTAAAAATTGCCCAATAGAAAAAAATATTATATAAAACACGTGTTACAACCTCTCATGGTTGTACAACCTCTCGTGCATTATAACACTCGTATCACAATGTAAGTGTTTGCAACACTTGTTTTTTAATAGTCTATATTTTTATCTTAAACACATTTTTCATTTTTCTAAAAAAAATCAAGATTTTTACTAAGTGTTTTAGTACTTAAGTTTTCTCGAAAAATCGAGAATTTTATAATATGAGCAAATACTTTACTCGTATAATTTATACTAGAGTATAAATTTTTATTATTCTTATGATAACTGATAAATGAGTTAAAAGCTACTGGTATCGAAAATCGACCAAAATTTTCACAAAAATTGAAAACTTTAAATTTAAACCAACTGCCTCCTAGAGACACAAAAAAAATCATAAAATGTTTTAGAAACGTGAAAATAAATTTTTGAAAAATTTTGACATAAATCAGAAAACTTGAAAATTCCAAATTTAACCCAATACATTCCCAGAGGCCAAAAAAACATCGAAAAGTGCAAAAAATGTTGTAGATATGTAAGAAACAAATGTCTGAAAATTTTGTATATGTATGAATATATTGGATTGTAAAATGTCAGCAATAACTTTCAATACGATTGTTTGTTCACAATCAAACTTTCATGGATAGTTTTGACGCCAAATTAAAAAAAACACCCGTTATTAAAAAAAAAACAGACGATGTTTAAGAAAGTAGTGTTATGATTACAATTTTGTTTTTCCATTGCGGTCTTTGTTACAAATAAAATTCTTTAATTTGAGAAATAAAGATAAAAGAAAATGTGAGAGAACAAAATTCACAGAGGTTTTTAAAATTATACGGACCAAAGATTTTGACTTCAATCAACTTTTTTAAATAACTCTTTGACGTACCTGTTATTAAAAAGCTATCTTGAATAAAAATGAAAAATCTTAGTTAGATAATTTTGAAATTTGGTGTAGGAGCCTAAATGTTGATTCTAAACAACTTTTCGTATAACATTTTTGTCGTATTTACAACATAATAGGTACTTTACAAAAAAAAATAGGTTTTTCTGAAAATTATTAAGATTCAAAATTAAAAAATTATTTGTGTTTAGTTGATTTGCTCCCCAAAAAACGCAAGGAAAGAATTAAATTACAACTGAACAAAACGATACAAAAATTTTGATAAAATGTCACTCGTCAAAAATGTCATTAAAATTTAGATTAGGTAATACGAAACAAGAAAACATATTCGTTTTTTACTACGTCTTCTTCTATCAACAAGTTAACTTGTTGGTAAACTTTTCATTTGAACACGTGATATAACTACATCATTGATAATTTCAAAGTGAAGTTATTTTATCTAAGGCCGTTATGCCTTACATGTCAACCGAATGACATTGCTGTTCTATTTTTTCCCGGGTACCTTTAAAATTACGTGTAAAATGTAAAAAAGCTACAAATAACTGTTTTTGTCATCAGAAACTCAAAAAACAATACAATTTACGATTAACAACAACAAAATAAATATACGAGATAAAGTGCTGAAAGTTTTATCTCAGCCAAATTTTGTTAAACTTGCTTTTGAAAATGAAAAATGTTTCAAAGTCCAGAAAATACATGTCGCCATGCAGTACATCTACATAATACCTACTCGTAGCTAATGCTTTTGTTTATTTAGTTATTTTAAATGTTTTTAATACTCGAAAAGTCGAAATTGTCACAGGCCACAATGTCGGTTCAGTGAGAATTTTGCAACAATCTTCTGAATTTCCAAACGTTTTTAAAAACAGTATTCTTACTGTTACTGGCGTAAACTGGAAGAATAAATAGCTTAATATGTGAAACAAAATAACTATTTTGTATAATCTACCTACTAGAAAACTGTCATACTGTCACCAACATTCGTTATGGTCCATTAATCAAAAGGCCCAACTTAACTTCCTTGACTTTAAACATTATATATTTTTTTATACAGTGAGATCAAAAAGTCTTTCTATCAAGTAGGCGTTCTAGTTGAGGACGTATGTCGCTTGGGACTTTGTATGTCAGCTAGATGTCACAAAATTATTTTATAGAAATTAAAATATTGACCGAAACAAATTGAATTATTGTATGAAACGTCTTAAAACACCCTAAAATGAGATGTAGTTGAAGTTTATTCATACAAATCGTTCACCACGATTTGTTGTTACAGTTTACAAAAAAAATATTTTGACATTTCTTATTTACGATTGTGACATTTTATCTTCCGCAGACACACGTTTTAAATTTCTATAGGCTTGCTTGATAGATAAACTTTTTGATCGCACTGTATATTTATACGTAACAGGCACTGCATTTTAAATACATATGTCTAATTTTCTGATTTCTTTATAAAGTACAGTTTAGGTCATTAATGCGGCATCGCCACCTAATTGAAGTCTTTTTAGAGTACGAATATGATTTTTTATTTAAAAAAAATGTGGGATTTTATATTATTTAGGTATCGTATTCAAGTTTGTTTCAAATTACAACCTACATATTTGATGTTTCCACAATTTTTGTACTACATTTATATTTATAATAAAGATGCTAGAAGAATTTAAGTCCTAGCATGTAATTTCAAAATTTTATGTGGATGAAATATCGACGTTAAAAGATGAATGCGCTTCTGGAATAATAGAGAACCCCTTACATACTTCAAAATATTTTTTTTTAGGTGATTTATAGTGATATTATTACAACAATTATAATTACATAAATGTATAAAGCATCATATATATATTTTTGTTTCTCTCTGTACTAGTTAAGTAATTTGTACGATCGCACACAGAATAACGGAGTGATCATCCCGTGTGAAGTAAGAATTTGAAAGAAAATTACAACGACCAAGTAATGGTATGGCACATGAAAATCCAGTAAGATTGTAGCATCATAACTGTGGATAGAAGGGGTCCGCGTTTGCGACTTGGAAGGGCGCTGGAACCTCAGTTCTCGGGGTTCCATTGGTATAGGTACCACACCAACTCTCGCTGTATTTCAACTACGCGACCGTATTTTTATTGTAAAACTCACGTGCTTTGTTCATTCGCGCCGTTTTTCATATTACAATGTGTGTGTGAATGTGTTATTTGTATTTTCATTAACTGACAAACATGTTCACAAGGTAAATCTAATAGTATATTTACATAGACTTTTTCACTTTGTTTTTTCCATAATCGCACTATAAATTTGCATATACTTAAACGTCCGTCACTTGAGTTTTTGTTTTGACAATACACCCATTTATCATTATCATCACTTACTAACATTTAAAATCCGACGGGCTAATATGACAGTTCCCAAAATTGAAAAAACGTTCTAATTAGAATTAAAAAAAAATATACACTTAACAGTATTCCAAAAAGAAAAATATCTCTTTGAAATAATGAAACTATTGCAAAAGTAAGACGATAATGCGGAAACTTCAATGCGACGGTAAGTCACATTCCACGTTTAGCAAGTTGCAGATTTATTTTTTTCCAACAGCCATTGATAATTTTTAATAAAAATAAAAATTTAACAACAAAAAAACTTGGATGTACAAACATATTTACACATTTTTTTATAATAATAAATTGAGATAAATATTTTTATTAAGCACTAATTTATAGTTCATATTATATATTGAAAGCAAATCTCTGTAAATTTATTGTCAATAAAAAATAACCAATTATTTTTTATAATAAATACATCATAGGTAAGACAGTAAAGCACAAGACGTTTATTCACTAGTTAATTCGTTATGATGAAAAGTTGTACTTAATTATGTTGTGGTTTTGGCCGAATATTATATGTGTATGTTCCGGTTAAAGCAAGAATAAAGTGTAGACCTAGGTTTGAGGACATTTGGACGACACTTTAACCGGTTAAACCTAGGCTTACCGGTCGTTCCAGTATGTTGTTCTGAGAGTAACTTTAACTTATCACTAATTTATTTAATAAAGCGTTTATATGAAAATAAAATATGCCAAATTGGTAATACATGTAATAATATTATTATCAATATAACAATGTTAGCATAGAATGCGCGAATGGCAACAATTTGATTTTTCCAGCGAGTCACGCTTTATAATAAGTAGTATGCGCTTACAAACTCAACGAAATGTCTAATATTTTTTTCCCATCCATTGATCATGTTTGTAACCCAAAAATGTTATTTCATTATCAGAGTGTAATAAAAGTAATAAAACAAAATTTTTAAAGCAATATAGTATAACATTTTAATGCTGTAACATTTTCCAAAGTAAAAATAATCTGTTGTTCAATACTAGTCAGTTTAGAATTGCTGTTTGTTATTAATCAGTGTATGCAAGGTCTTGGAAAGTGTCAAACGTGTAAATTGAAATAATATTTAATATAGACCACCCACTGTTTTAACATTGAACTATCGATTTAACAGTTTCAAAAATTCCAGTTCCATGGTGAAGAGATATAAAATTGTTCCTGCTGTTCACTACCATATTTCTGATTTGGCACATTTTTAATTTGTATAAAAACAAAAAATAACTTTTTCATCCATAAAGCACGTGTATTATATATTTGTATGGTAACAAATTAATAGAAAAGTGACTTTAAATGATTTTACCGATATTAGAAACCTTAAAAAATTTAAAGTTTAATATATGGCAGTACGTGAAATGTATAACAAATTCAAAAATACAAAAAAATTGAAACTAAAAAAACAAAAGAAAAATCCAGAAAAAAGGCGAGTAGGCCCAGAAACATTCTCTTAACTTGCGAAAAAATTCACTAGCATTGACAGAGAAAACTTCTTTAACTACAAGTATAAGTCTTACATGAATCAGTAATAACTAATGGTTTTCTGAAAACAGTGTGTATTGGTATTTTAAATTAAATTCTCTACTTAAAGGCTATAGCTAACAATAAATTTGCCATTGACTAACGGTAGTACTACTTACTTATATGAATTTCTCTTTATATATGGCATTTTAAAATTCTATACCCGCTTTTCTTAGCGTACTAATAAATTGCTTCAGCAAATCCCATTTCTATGCAGCTTTGATTTTATCGAAATATTACGCCAAAAATGTTTACGACTCATTTAAAAGCATCACAATTGATAAAATGACGCAAAGCTTTTTATTCATAATTTTTAAATATTTCCCAAATTCTATAAGCGTTAGAGACTGTATCTACAACTGTTTTCGGTGTTAAATATATCTAAAAAAAATGCAACAAATGGTGTCAAGTGGAACACAAAAATACTTTTTGTACAAAAACTGACAAATTTAGAGCCAAGAAAAACCACTATTTAAAGAAGAAAAAGAAAAATTGACTGTTTATTTTATGGATTTGAAATACAGACGTTAAAAAATTATAGAAAAAGTCAGCTTTTTAGCTCACTCTGCTTCACTCATGTACTTTTACCCGAAAAAATGATTTTCAAATACAATTTTAAAAAATTATAATTAAAAAAAATAATTAAGTGTCTACTAGTAGCAGAACACTACAAATTTTAAGTAAATGTACACTGTATATCACATAGCTAAATGCTCATTGTATACCATGCTAAAAGAATTTATACATATATATTTCAAAATTTTGAAAAAAAATTTGAATAACTACGTCAAAACCGAAATTTTAAACTGAAAAATTGTTTTCTAGCATTGAGTAAGACAAAAAAGAATACAGAAAAAATAAAGGTTGTCATTTGAAAAGAAAAAGTTGAGGACGGGCATTCCGATTTGGCAACTATACATTAAAAAACTTTCGATAATAAAGTTAAAGTTCGTATCCTCCAACATCGTAGCACCTTGTATAGTAGGTATACGTTTGTCAAGCAGTAAAGTTTCTATACATAATACCTATTTAAAAAAATAGGTACTATTAAAATTCATAAATCTTCAAGGTACTATAAACTATGAAAAAATATGCATTTGTAAAAATAATTCATAATATAATCGGTAAAAAATTTACTCTGAAAAAGTGAGTACACCATTGAGATCGTTGATGTAAAATAAAAAGTTCGATAAACTCTGAATCGCAAATGGACGTTGGGACGAGGATGAAAAAAGGAAAATTTTAATTTTTGAATCTGAAATTGATTATAATAGTATCTACGACTTGTCGACATGTATCAGTTTAAATATTGTTGTACATTTCAAAATCACCCTAGGTATAACAAATCTTGAGGAGACAATAGCGGTTATGGTTATACTGATAAATTTTTATATCCTCAATATAATTATAGTCATCAATATAAGTCTCCAAATTGTTGAATTGTTTTTTGTTATTTCTGATTAATTACTTCATTTTCGTTAAAGAGATACATAAGAGAAAAAAAAAAGATTTCATCTGAACTAAAGGTCGAACCACAAACATTCAAAATGATTGGCAAAAAACTTGATTATTATTTTTGAAACTTGATCTTCTAAAGTTCTAGACTTATTTCTTTGTTCCTGAACTGAAAAACGGGCGAAATGGGGCATTTCTTGTTACATATTTTTAACATTGCGCTACTTTATTAAAAAAAAATCGCAGAAAAATGATATTTGTATGTCATTTTCCATTTGATTTTTTCTATTTTAGAACCTTGTAACTCTAAATTTCCAATCATAACGTAAATTTCTATTATAAAGGAGCATTTATGGCAACAAATTTATCCTTTTCTTCAACAAAATTATCAGTCACAAAAGATATCATTTTAATTTCAACAGACAATTTGTGCCAATTATATTGCAAAAAGTTTCTCAAAGTTTTATTTTGGTACCTGGTCTTGTGGAAAATTGTGGGTAATTCATGTTATAGCTCTATATAATTATAGTAAAATTATGAGATTACACTAGTGTGAGTTACATTAATTTTGGTACCATTTAAGTAGAAATAAAACCTTTGTTTCGTACTCAAGAACTTGTATTTGGATTGAAGAGTTCCTTCAAAATTCGGCCTACATATCGAAACAGAGATGTGTACAGTGACAAGCAGCAAGGTTGAATGGGTATAAAATAATCAAATGGTAATAAATAATAATTTTATGTAACCCATAATCTGTTAGTGGGTTCTTTGCCGACCATTATACTTCCACTAGCAGCACACAGAAACCTTTTCGCTGCTTTCACTAAGAAATTTACAAACAAATTATGCAAAAACAGACGGAGAGCCATTTGATTATTTTATAGCTATGTGATCTTCCGGTATGCCACTATACAACATTAAGAAACCACCCGAGTCCATGGTGCCCTATGCTTCCGTGTCGACGTCCCGGAGCCCGGAGTACTGTAAAACAAAACCGAGGTACTGTATCTCAGCCTCTTGCGCGTGTGGTGACCTAGTATGCGCAGTGCGTTATGCGCTGTTACGGATCTTTAGTGGGGGAGGAACAAAGGACAGGCGACAACGGTGGATAATCGCCTAATCGGGCATGTGCTAAACCATCGCTGGCTCCGGTATGGCTCGGCAGGTTCCTACAGTCTCCTGTCTTGCGACCGCACTGGTGAGTGCGATCTACTTTATTTCCTTCGCTGTTTTGCATTCGAGATGTGAGCTGATATTTATATCAAGAGCCGGCTATACATGAATTCGCAAACCCACCAGCGATGCTGGTACCAGATTTTTCTTATTCTCAGTTAAGCAAAGCAAAGGGAATATTTATTGCACCACTGATACAGAACCATATTCCACTCAAAAATTGCCACAAACAAATCCTACTGAACAAAGAATGGCAACAGATAATGCTCATAAACAAAATTATTTAATTTTGATAAATACTCGTTGAAAAATTGTTGGCTTGTGCCTACACTCATTTATGACACATTACCAGATATTATGTATTTAATGGCTTTGTAAAAAAACTTAATTACATTTTTTTTATTTGCTTTTCATATAGCGCATTAAAAATATTAAACCAACAGTCATAAATTTTATTGTCTCGTGTCCCATAACCAATTTTTCGGAGCTTTTTTAGAAAACTAAAAAAAATTAGCTCTTCTTTGAAGATTAACATGCCGTTTATAAAAAAAAAACTAAATAAAGTGTGGAAGAAATTTGCGATTCAATCCTAATTCATGACAAAAAGAGGTTCAATATCAAAATTTTAATTAAAAATAATCGACATATTTTATGTCATTATCAAAATACGCCTAAAAACGAAAAACCGTTCACCTTAAATTATTGGTTAGGCAAAAGTAAGAAAACGTACAAGTAAACAATTTATTTGAAAAAATCATTTACTTTCTTACAGTTTTAGTTTAATTAAAAAGGGATATTTTTAGGGATGAGGATGGTATTTTTCTTGAATAAAACATTTTCTGGTTAGGTTGACGAAACCCTACAACAGTAAAGTTTTTTTTTTAATTCTCCTTTGTTTCTCTGTGTTTTTCAACAAATTGAGCTTTTTTATATGATTTGTGGCAACTTAGGCAATTAGCTACCTAGTTTCGGTTTCTAGATTACCATTGTTACCAACCAATTTAGACGTTTTATAGCCACAATGTTTTTTTTCAGTTTTTTTTTTGTATAAATTGTTTTTAATTATTTGTCTATAAGCAATGTCTTTTCTCTTTTTGGAATGCTACTTATTTAATGAAAAATGTATGTTATGAGATTTAGTATGGCTAATTATACTACAAGACGGACAGTTAGCCCGACGTTCTTGGGACACACTATAAGTATATGTTTTGTTTTTTTTTTTTCATAAAAAATATTTTATTTTTTTATTGCACGTTAAACAATATTGGAAATCAAAAAAGTATTTTCATTTTAACTAATATTGATAACAAAAAATATTTACGTAGGTATGTATGTACATAAAATTTACAAATAGCTATTGAAAACAGTTTTTACGACAAAATAAATAAACACTCAGATAAAAAGCACATTAGTCTTAATTTTATTTTAAATTTTATTAGTTATCAAGTTATCATTTAATGTTTTTAAAGTACATAAAATAACAGAAAGACAAAATAATCCGCAACGAACGATTTTGAATCCTGCTCAGATCCTCTAGTATTTAGTTTTGGCCTCAGTTGTGCCATTACATTATTTTGAAGTTTGTGTTTTGAATCTTGGTATCTCTTAATCTAAAATTAATTTTGACAAGAAAAACTAATCAAAAAGACATAACAGTTTAGATAGTAATAACAACTTTTTTTTTAAATAACAATAATGATTATAGCAATGAAAATAAATATGAAAAAATGCAATCTCTTATCCTTTTGAGTAATTTCCCTCATATACTTCCTCATATATTTTGCTCATATTAACACAAATAAAATTTCGAGAACATTGTTTAAAAAATGAATTTATTGGTATTATCCAAAATTAAATTACAGAAAAATATGAATATTCTTTGTGGGAATGTATCCGGATCTAGGTGGATTACATTATTGTAAACATTGCCTGCCTAGTAAGAGGAACCTTGATATCTGTTTTAGAAGGCGTTACAAACAATCCTCTCCAATAATTCCAGACTACATTACTTGTATTCGAAATTATTGTTTAAAATTAAGTTGAGTAACAAAGAATATATTCCCGAGCATGATTTACGAGAATTATTTTTGAGTCAAACAAATAACTGACTAAAAAATTTGATCGAATTTCGTTGTGGACGTTATGTTTATAAAACCGTAAAGATTTATTTAGGCACGGTTTTAACCTTTTCACTGCGGATCGCAGTTCTTTTAGCAAAAACTAAACTTTTTTGTAAAAAATAATATTCAAGTTAACCTGTAACATCGTAAATAACTGCGTGCGAACAATTTGTTGATTTTCTGGTGCTCAAAAATTTTAAACAATCAAAAACCCGGGCGTCCTATTGAATTGTACAAAATCTAATAAATTGAATAAAGCAAGTGCTTAATAACAAGTTGAACGCATAATAATTCATTAATACAATAGATGAATAAAAAATTGAGCTATTATCTATTTATCGATGAGTCAAGTACATTTTTATACATTTCACTTCGGGCAAGAGTAGATGGAAATTGTCTTTTGGAATAATTTACAGATGTAGAGATCGTGAAACTATTTTAAAAAGCCTTGTAACCTAACACCAGTATTATATATAAGGTTTTTAAAAAACTATGTGAAGCAAGTAATATTTGAACCTAGAACTCGCAAAACTAATAAAGTAATTAAATTTTACCAAATATCTTTGATTTTAATAAATTATAAACTAAAATGAATACTGTAAGAACGTAGGCTTTCGCGACCAGAGTCGGGTTGAAATGTGGGTTTTTTTGGGTGACTGCGTCAATTTTGAAAAAGGTCAGAACTTTTCTTTAAAATTATAATGAATACTGTGCAATAGTTAATGTATGGGTGTTTCTTCGTTTTACTGGTTTCTACTCGAAATAATGTATACAAACTCCAATTGCTACAATTATTTACAAATAGTCAAATTCTCTTACAAAAGTACAAGAAATACTTGACAGAAAAACTATTTTTTGCATTTGCGTATTATGCAGTTTGTTTCATTGAGAGATGTGCATTTTCGTACAACATCTTGCACAAAACATCTTTCTTTACTTTTAATAATAAGTTTTTGCTTCCCAAATTTATACATTGAAATGTCTAAACAATTTATATTTAATTAGGAACTGAAAAACATGCAAATATCGTTAAATGTTGACGCGAGGGTGAGCCTTCAAATTAGAAACAATATATTTTAAAAAAGAACTTGTGAAGAGAATACGACAGGAAGTAGGTAAAAGATGTTGGCTGCAATCCTAGATACCTGACCTACACCTAATATAAGTTCATTTAAAACTTAGGTTGCGATATCTTCGGAAAAACATGTTCTGCTTTTTTATTCTCGGTTTAGAACGGTATCGTCCACTAGCAATGCCTGTCAGAAGGAATCCAAGTACTAACATGTGAACTTGAGATACCTACTCGGTTCCAGTAATTAACAAGCAGATTTATTAAGGATTGGCATCGTGTTCGCTGCGACTTACATGCCCTACCGTTACCAAGTACCTTTATAAAGGCTTGTAATTAAATGCACACAGTATTTTCTTAAGTGTTCAAAAATTAAATAATTTTGACTGTAAGTGACGTGATATATTCCAAATAAATATTTAAAACATTTTTTCTCTAGTAAAAAATAATCTTTAACAAATACTTTATGCAAATCCGTCCTATTATACAGGTGAGCCAAAACTCGCTCCCCAGAGAAAAATTTCAAGCAAGATAAGATACCAGGAACATAGAAAAAATGTTTAAAAAATTCTATCTGTCAAAAAATTTTGACATTTATTTTTTGATATTTGACATTTTTTATGTCTATTTAATGATACTGATCATCTTGTATATGTTTTTTTTTACAATTATTTAGTAAAACTACAAAAATTTTGCCAATAAAAGCCACAAATAACATTAAACAGAGTTACAATTTAGGATACTCCTTCCTTGTTCCCTCTTCTAATAACCTGTAGCAAAAAAACTTGGAAAATTACTTTTCCAACAGAAAAAAATAGAATCAAAGAGCAAAGTTGGGTGGGGGTATTTCTTGTTAGTCCATGAAAAGGGAACGAAGGAAGGCGGAGTGAAAAGCAAAAAAAGCATTGCTTATCAATAAGAGGTCCTAATTAAACATAAAAAAAAAAACACAAATTAACTTACAAAAATAACAAAAATAATATTTATTTATTATACAAAACGATAAATTGTTTATCTACGAGTGAAAAGGTTAAATTATTTTTTCAACAGAAATAAATAGTCAAAGTGCAAAATTTAAACTCTCATAACTTCAAAATCTTTATAGATAGAATTTTTTTAATATTTTTTCTGTGTTCCTGGTATCTTACCTTACATGCCATTTTTCTCTGAGGCGCGAGTTCTGGCGCACCCTATATACAAAGCTATTGCAATGTGTAACAATTTTTGGCCTTTTTTAGATTATTAATTTATTATTTATTTTATTTATTATATATCTTCCAAGCTCGGGCTTTAAACATCTCCTTGGGGCATAACCTTATGGCTTATGCCTTTCGTTTAAGATTGACTAATATAAAGTGAAGTTGTCAAAATAATAAAAAATAAAAGGAGAATTCTTGGCGTTCGCGACCGGAAGATTATTTATAAACATTAAGGTAAAATACATAGTATTTGAATATGAATTGATAGTCAGTAAATATTTATGATTAATTATTAAATAAATTTCAACAATGATCAACACTGGCCACTACAAAAAGCCATTAAAAACGATATCTTGCTCACTTACTCTAACCGTTAATTATCGAAAACTGAGTCATGATGATGAATATTAATAAATTTAATGGATGTTGTTTGTAGCTGTTTCAAATTCAAAGATCCTTTCCGTGTGTGTTATATTTTATTATACAGGGTGATTCATATAACTATACGATCCCAGGAACTTAAATTTGATTTGATGTCTTTTATTAGGTGTCTGGTATATTTAAAAAATTCAGACATGAACCACAATCACTCAACCATAAAAAAATGACATAAGTGTATAACTGGTTGCATTCAAAGTTTGTAGTTATAGAAATCACACCGTATTTTCTTTCTAAATATAAATTATTTGTGGTACGCTTCAAAATCGATAATTTCTTAGATAGACATCTCGTGCAGGCAAATATTACTCGTCCTTCACACTCGTTGATCAGAAGATTTTGACTTTCGAGAGATATTTCAAAAAATTACCAACAACAAATATACGATTTACCTAATTATTATATGTACGTAGATAATATTCTCATATTATATTTATGAAATTTTAAAGAACGTAAAAGTGAAAACTTAAATTTCATTTTTAATTATGTATTATATTGCTATTTTTCATGAAGTTTTCGAAAATAATTAACAGTGAATTAAAAATTGGTGGATGTAAGTTTGTTTTATTTATTTATACGCAATAAATGTCTTACTTTATTTAGTCTTCAAAAACATTTTTCACTTTAATAAATTAAACTGAAAACAGAAAAGATAATTCAGTTATTAGAAGTGGAAAATTAAGGTAATTAAATATTTTTTTTTCTTTGTTTGTTTGTACGATTTAATTCGAGTACGTCCTAGCGTGCGAAACAAATTTTTTTGGCTTGAATAGATGAAAATTTTTGTTACAGCACGTGGTGGATTACCGTACACATTGCCGTGAAAACGATTATTTCGTATAAGAATTGGGGTACAGTAGCTATGACACAAAAACTTTTGAAACGATAATCAATTAAACGCTTTCTTTTCTTTATAAGAAATTAAATGAAGTATGTCTAATTTTATTTTATGTAGTTATTTATTAAGTTAGCACTGTTTAAAAAGTCTTGATCCGAAAAATAATTGCATGAAATTAGAAATATTTCTTCTACAAAGAATCTTTTGTTTTGTTTATCAGACATCCGATTATTTGTTATTTTGAAGGTTTGATGCAAACAAATCGACCAAAGGAGCCAGCAAGCTACGAAGAGACCTAATAAATGCAGAAATAGCAAATTTGCGTGAGTTATTACCTTTACCACCATCGACGAGGCAAAGGCTTTCACAACTGCAGCTTATGGCACTAGTCTGTGTATATGTCAGGAAAGCTAATTATTTTCAACAAGGTATGTATTTTGATAGTTGACTATTATTATGTAAGATTTTGCCATTTGTATAAAACAATAACTTAGCGCGTTTATAACAATCATAACGAATAAGAAGACAAAACCTTATTCAGTTGAACATACATACCTTGGTAGCATAAAACTACCATAACTAAATAATTATATTTCGTTAGTTACACAGATTTTTATATGTTAATAGAATATTTTTACTTATACCTATTAATACTCATGATTTTTTTAAGAGTGTTTTAAACTTTATTTCCTTAAAAAGTTTGAAAACTACTGGCGTTTCAAAAAATTACCATATTTTAAACAAAAACAATCTGAAAATAATAATAAAAATAAAGGTAACCAATTTGAATGGTTTTGCTCATATGCAAACTTTGCCGGGATATTATTCAAACATACCCAAAATTTTGACACAATCCGTTGAATTTTTCACCGAAGGTGGCTCTGGGGTCCCTGAGCCAATATGGGAATTTCTGCACAAAAATTTTTCCAAAATTCCCTAACTCAAAATCTATCTAAGACCGATAAACTACATTACTGTCGTTTTATAAGTCCTGAGTCTTTTACAAAGTATTTATTTTTTCAAAAACTCCGATGAGAAAAGTCAGCAACGGGATCCAAACCGACTTTTTCCATACGTGCTATATTTATATACAGGCGTCTCACCTAAAACTCCTCAGCCAATTAATTAAATAAAAACATTAAATTTTTATAGTAGTTAGTCACAATTAGTGTAACATAAACTAGAGGTGCCTTTGATATGACTCTGAGAAGTTGTTAAGTGAAACAGCCTGTATATGATATGAATAAGTACTTGGTCGCAACAACGATCGTATTGAAGTTGAAAATTGACAACAAAGATTTCATTATATATCATCCAAAGTATTTAATAAAGAAGATGTAAAATAGGTAAATAAAAACCCTTTTTGTGCTACAGACAACCGCCAGCAACTCATCAATAATGAGAATGTTATGAAAATATTTGTATGTACATATAAATTACAGTATAGGTAGACACACAAGCAAATATGATAAATGATTCTAATGACTGCATTTAAAGAAAATTATAGCGGGATAAGTAGATGGTCGTTAAATACATTTCGTCAGTTTTTTCAATGGATTACTCCTTTAACTACCAAATCTAATATATGTTTCCAATATTGTTCTAAGATAAATATCGCAAATTGAGGAGAAACCGCAATGTTGAAGGAGGAGAGTATGCAGTGGTTACAAATAGGTGATTTTTTCGAGACTGCTGCTATTTTAATATTTAAATTACGGAAATGTAGGCTAAGAATTAGGCCAAACCAAAGTAAATGTTTTGATGAATTAATAAGACCAGCATACTTAAATATATTTTGTAATTTGGAAACTATTAACAACAGATGAGTGTTTCCTCATGTATTTTGTTGATGCTAAGGAGTATCATAAACCATGCATTACAGTACAATTGAACATATTACCTTGAAAACATGCGATAAATAAACACATCCTATCCGCCATAGTTTAAATGCCATGGGTTAATGGGTGAAATAACTAATTGCAAATAGATGACGCCAGTTCGACATATTCTTCAGTATTCTATAAACATTTCAGAGTCTTTAAAGTGACATACGGATCAGATAAGAAGCGTTCGCAGGCACGTATACATGTCTGCTGCAGAGTTAATTGACAGTCCAATCAATGGAGGATTTTGTCACCAGACACAAAACGGACATTGATTGACTTAATATTCCACAGTTCGGTTTCAATAAACAATGGATAATCTAACCTTTTCCATTATTTAGACAAAATACGTGATTTAACGTTTGCTATTGTCTTTTTCGTTTAAAAATGCTTCTGTGCAATCTTGGAACGACATGATCAAAGTGTTCTTAAAAGGATTTGTATTTGTTATGTATCCTAACTGGCTCTAATAACCAGTAATCATGTTGTTATCTGTTAAAACATCCATTAATTAGTATGTATCGTTTATAATTTATTTTGGTTAATACTTTCTATTCCAACACTAATAAAACTATCGAACCTACATTTCACTAAAATGCTTTTAAAATACTCCTTAACTACCTGATAGAAATTAGAATAACGAAATTTTGTTTAAATGCAGAATTATTTATTATTGTTTTGGATAATTGACGCCCTTGTCTTCATTTGTAGATATGAGTATACAAATCTATTTTGTGTACTGTCCAAAATTACTTTTAGTTAATTTAGTAATAAAATTTGTCTTGATTTATGAATTTCGGTGTATAAGAGATTTTTTCAAATTCTACAATATTTAAATTTTATAAAAATGTAAATATGCTAAAAATGAGTAAATGTTATGTGTTTATAGTACATACTATTTAAGTTTATAAGTTTCGTGAAAGTATTGCAAAGATTATTTGACTAAACGGTTTTAATACGTATGACCATGATTTTGACAGACTTCCAAAGTTAAATTTTTTTTTGGTCGTCCAAAAACCTGCAAATTTGTCATTTTTGATTAGTAATAAAAAAATTCTCAACTTTTGATGAACAAAAATTATATCTTATAATTATCTTAAGAGATGAATATTACAATGAGATTGACGAAATATGATAGGTATTTTTAATGAAGTTTCATAATTAAGATATACAATATACTTACTATATATTATTTTGTTCTTTATCAGTTTATAAGGCCCGAGATTATGCATTTACTTCCGACTTGTGATTTCTGTGTCCTTTTGCGTTTCAAGAAGGGTATATACTAAATTGAAAATTTCCCAATACAAATATTCTTAACAACGTTTTAAGTGCCTTTCAACAAAAAAAAATAGACCAGATGTATTGTATTTTGAAAGATGTCAAGTATTAGCTGTTATTTTACCAATTATTTTTAACATTTACAGCAAAACTGAATATACATATGTATAAGTTTTTTTATAATGCGGTTTTATCTTTTTGACTGCCCAAATACCTATGTCACAAATTGAAATTGTTTCGTCATGAATTTTGATTTTTTTTTAGTTTATTTGCCATGATCATGTGAACCACGAAGAATAATGCTTTATTTTGTACTTGTATTTGGTGGCGCCACTTCTACAAAATAATTTTGAAGACAGACATAGTTGCCCAATTGATAATCAGCCCCATCTCGTCTTCGTGAAACGTAATAACCCCCGGTATTGTTCAACCTTAATGTAGATTTGAATACAGAGCGGCTAATTAGCCATGTAATAAGTGCAATTATAAATGCCAGATTATAACAATACTGCTATAACTAAAAAGTGTCACTAACTCGTCTAAATAGTAACGGTTTTTAAATATGCACATTCGGATAATAACGTTTATAATGACTAACTACTAATTGTTTACTTTTGTTCTATGTTCTGTATGACTTTCCTGAATTACAAATGCCAAGTCACCATAACGTATTATTTATATTAAATATTTTTATTTAATGTTAGCATAATGGGGTTATCAGCCCTTTTATAGTTTTTACATCTCCTTGTCTTCTAAAGGAGGAAGAATAATCCCAAACTAACTTAAAGTTTCTCAATAGCAAGCAACTTAAATAAACTTAGATAAACCATTATATGTACATACGTAATTTAAGATTATGGCCCGCGAGCAGATAAATAATAAAAACATGCAATATTGTTTAAAAAAATCATAAGAAAATTACACATTATGTGTATGCAGTAGTTATGCTAGCTTGAGGGATGTGGGGTTTCCTACATCGATTTCAAGTAAAATCATTTCTGACATGATTACTTGATAGCAGTATTCACCCCCAGGTAAATAGAATGCAAAAGTTATGGAAATTGTTTGCCAGATATTTAATACTTTATTATTTTTTGGCAGGTACAAAATACAATAAATATCGATAATAATAATAGCATTTATTTTATTGTTACTCTATAACCTTAAGGCTTTTATTTAACAAAATACTTTTTATAATAATAAGCATTTGAGTCCGTTATTGATGAGATTATTGTAGTATTTTCACAATTATTTTGCTGTATTTGTTGCAGCATTCAAATGCCATGATGTGGGATTGCACCAGTCACCAACACCCAACATCGGATTTTCAAAGGTGAGTTTCTTATTGAGTAATTATTATTTACTGGAAACATAATAGCATATAAAACGGTTTAAATAAATTTTTCCTAGGACGTGTTACTCTTATAATACGCGTGTGGTATTATATTCATCGGACGCGTTTATAGGGATAAACTTCTGGTACTTCCTAATAAGAGTTAGAATAAACTTGTTTATTTTAAAAAGCAGGATGAATGACAACATCCACCCTAAAAATATTGCAGCAACTACAAAAACTAATGGTTAGATGCCATACGTGTGTTAATGTATACGAATACTTACTAGCTTTGTATTTATTAAAAATATTTTTACGTTATTTTTGTCATAATATTCATACACCCAATAATTTTAAACGTTTGATACCAGAGATACTCGTTTTTCCACATTGTATTTATTATTTTTAAAATTTTGTTATTTTTTTGTTTGATGCATATTTTGACGTCTCTTTCGGGTCGTATCATTATTAAAAAGCTTCGCAATCAGTTAACTGATCAAACTAATGCCCTTTTATTTCATTGATCCCACTTTTTAAGATATATTCGTACCTAATTTTTAAGCGAAAATTCTATTAATTTTTAAATTTGTTTTTAATAAATATTTGTTCAATAACAGTGCCTAACATTTCATCGACACCAGTAATCGATTTGCGGAAGTTATTGCAATGGAATGTTAATCATTTTACATGATTATTGAAAAACATACGGGGGCACAAGTAAACTATCATTTGTGATCTTGCTGTAATTTTTTGTAATGTTTCAAGCATGTTATGTATATAATATTGTGCAGTGTCTAATCGTTTTGCCGGCTTCTGCTTGAATTATGTATTCAGCGGTTAGAGTAATTGCTATTTGGTCGATGCATCTAAAGTCCATCGTGGGAATTCTTCTGTTCGGTTCTCAAATGAGACAATTACTCACTTGCGTGTTTGCATCATATTATTGAGCCATTTTCAAAAGGTATTTGGTTTATTTTTATGTGCCTGATAAATTCATATTTTAGTTAATCCGGACCCTCTTCACTTTCACACGCTTTTTAAAGCACTTCACTTTGCTGACAATCTTTCCAATTCTTGTCCCATAAGCGTACTTATCGAAAAAATCACCAAATTTTCACCCTAAATACTACCAGTTAACTAGTTTTGATTACTTTGGGGCTAAAGTTAAATCGTTATATAAACCACGGAGATAATTTATAATGGCCCTCGGGCAATTAAAAGCCTTCCCAAGCCAGGCTTTATTAATAACTACATATAAATCAAATTTTGATAACTTGTTCAAATAATTTTCTGCAGTTAAATGTTTGTAAATGAATTTCGTTAAGGATTTTTGACAATTAGCACATAAAATACTGTTTTTTATTGAAAATATACCTACATACATATAAAAAACTATTCTTTGGTTAGGTCAGATACCAGTTTAGTGTATAGTGTATACAATAAAATACAGAGTGAGTGGTGTAAGGTATTTAATTTTTCTAAGAGGTGTTTTAAGAAACTACACACAAAGTAGACTCACCTGGACACCTGGTATAAACCATCGGAATATAAATTCCGATTAAGTTCGTCTATGAGTAAAATTACCCAAAAAAAATTCATTTTCATTATTGTATATCCAATGAGGAACAAAATAAAAATACTAATATATAAAAGAATAAAAAAAGAATCAAGTGCAACAAAAAACGGTGTTATTAAGCGCATAAATCATATACATAGAATTAATTAAAATTATTCATTGAACACTGTCACTATTGTAACATAATGTATTGTTGCAAACTATTTATTCTGTGGTATATTTTATTAACACATGCCTGCAAAAACTATGTTTTAAAAGTTGTTTTAGTTTTGTTAGGTTTTGTAAGTCCTTATAGTACGTTTTGTAAAAAAACTGCTTACGCGTGATAGGTTTTTTCAACATTTTGCTAGTATGTATCAGAAATACGTATATTAATTTCAACCACCAGTAAGCTTATTAAAATCAACAATATGTAATTAAAGTTACATTGAAATTGGTACATGTTACGTAAAACAATCAATGACAAACTTATTGGTATACCTTTACCCGAAAATGCAATGGGTTTCGTTCACGTTAGCGGGAAAGTAGACAGCGGGTACGTCCTATTTTTTGTTCAAATACAAGTATGAATAGTTTTACAAGTTGATATTATTATTGGTCTTTTTATAAATAATCACACAGAAATTCCCTTTTTTAAGTCATTTTAATTGAAACATCAAGATAACCCTGTAAATAGCCAAAAAGTCGTGATCGTCATCAAAATGGAGCACCCTACATTGTGTTTTATTAAATGTCGGAACAGGTCGTTGTAAGGGGCATACTGTCCGCAATGAAGCGTATCTTTGCAATGTTTCCTTCCTCCCACGCTACCAACGTACCAACGGTTCTTTTTCTTGTCATCAAGTTTGGCATGTGGGGAGGTTCCTAATAATGCGCCGTAAACTTTGAATTTGTGGGCAAGATAAATTAGTTTAGGACAACAGAAAAAAAATCGTAAAGGTTGCGAAAATTAACCCGATTTCGATAACTGTGACTGACGCACGAGAACTTAAAACTAACTATACAAAGTATGAAGTTTCTTATGTGAGCTTTCCTGCAGCGATCAGCCAATCACAACAACCAGATTTAAAATGCGTAAACGCGTAATAGTCCTCTCGTTTGAATTTATGGTTGAACTATACAATATGTATTTACATCAGCCACTAATAAGTTTTAAGAAAGCTTACACTTCCTCTAGGATATTTTTTTAGTTTAAATGTAGTTGGGTCCATGTTTTTGCGACACCTTATTTGTTTTATAGGTAAATACAGTTTTTTGAATCAAAAAGGTAATTTTACAATTTGGTCATATTAAAAATGTTAGTGATATTAATTTCGGATTACAATATTATAAAAATCTCTCACGTCAAAAAAGATTGACTTTATTCTGTTTCGTTCAGAATTAACTAACTAAAAACATTAAACTTGAATCTTCGTACCACTCAAAACATCTTAGTAATATTTAGTAAAAAATTTAAATAAAAGAAACGTCATTGTGCTTTAAGTCCAATTTCTCCACTGCATTTCTTTCAAGCGTATTTAAAAAAAAATAATTAAAAATATGTTACTTAAAAAACATCATAGGAAAATTTAGTAAAAAATTCAAATAAAAGAAACGTCATTGTGCTTTAAGTCCAATTGCTTTCAAGCGTATATAAAAAAAAATTAAAAATACGTTACTTAAAAATTAAAATATAAAATAAATATATTTATTTCAAATGATAACCCTTATTGTGATAAAGAAAGGGTCATTTCCCCAAATTGTAAAAATTTAATGAATTAGGGACATGTTTCGGTAATCAGTTTTCATCATCTTCAACCACGGAATAGAATTAACACATTATTCTAGTGGTTATTTAAAATTAAAATGATGAAATAATGGGAAGGGTAGTGAAGCCAATGCCGTTTCGAAGTGATCAAGACATTTTATTTTTATTTTTGGGTCAACATATTGTTGAAAATTAGGTCCAAATTTGAGATTTTAATATTTTTATGACAATTTCAATTTCAATATATGTAACTCTATTTCATCCTGATGATGGCAACTGAATGCCAAAACATATTATTCTACAACGGTGATTCATTATATATATATATTAAATTTTTACAATTTCAGAAAGTGATTTTCTTCAACCCTTTCAATTTCACCTAATCTCCTTGGAGAAAATGGATCAAATTCACCCTTGTGATAGCGAGTTCAGTCAGTAATTTTCAATAAAATCTATTTAAGTCTATACGATTATTTCTACGACATGTCAATTACGATATAATATGATTTGGTTATTTTTTGCACAACTACAAAAGTAATTTTTAATTATTTTTAATTTTGGAAACATTCAACAATTCAACATTCAATTGCTGTGCAAATGACGTCATGGAAATAATTTTGCATTAAACCAATATAAAATAATTTTTCTATTCGTAAAAACTTTATATAAGTATAAAAAAATTGTAAAATCTATGCTGAGCTAAGGCAATCTGACTTTAGTTATAAATAATGTTAACAATATATGTATAGACCCTAAAAGAAAATAAATGAGTGTGATCGTCACATTATAAATACATAAACGCAGGTGAATTAAAAAAAGAGACTTGCCGCATTCTCCAGATGGTCGCTTCAGCTTCAATCCGTCATAAGCCATAACCATAAAATGATTATTGCTTCAAATTATTCTACATTTTACACCCCATTGTGAGAATTGGTTATATCAAAAACCAGTTGCGTACAAGCATTTTCTATAGGAAATAAAAAATAAATGGGCCTGACTTTTCGATTATCTTACCATAAACATAAGCGCATTACCGAATTTCTGATTTTGTTTGATTTATGTCCGGAGAATACTTAAAGATAATTAAATGTATAATTTTACTTGTATGGAAGACACAAAACTGTATTTTTTTAATAAAAAATATTGGATTGGATCTAGAATTGACCGATGGGACTGTGCCAGTCGGTTGTTTTGTGTAACATAAATTAGATGCTCCAAATGTTTTTCTATTAAAAGTTTTGCAGATAATTGTTTCCGTGTTTTAAAAGGTGCGGATGAAACTTGGTTCACTTGTCCACATCGGTCTCACAGATTCCGATAATAGTGTTTGTTGGCGAAGGATCAAAATTAAAAACAAGAATGAAAACTCAAAATGGACTAACGGTAACAAGACCTTTAATCAGGTTGATCTTATTTCTGGTTCATTAAACTCGAAGTTATTTCTTAGACAAATTCGAATTTTGCATTTAGCCCGGCCTCAAAAAAAGAAAGTATAACAAGCACTTATAATTTATTGTATGCGAAAGAAAGAAGTTTGTTGTAGGTTTGAGTAATATCTGAGAAATAAAAGAGAGGCCATAGGATTAGTCGGACCATCTTTATCGGAGAACGGATTCAAACAGGGCTAGTTCAGGGCACTTGGGCGGATCTGTATCGAAGAAACGCGGGGTACGGGGGACAAGCTGGGGTCAGCTCGTGACCTCAAGCCGAGGGGAACACGACTACTTTCCCACGGACCCGCCCGCAATATCTGCCGCTCTTCATCTGACTAGTCTGTCATTAAATATGGCAATATGTGGTGAAGCAATCTAGATACATGCACAACTGTATCGATTAAGACACGGATTAAGCAATGTAGTGTAAACACGTACACTACACATCGCATGGTTTTTTGCTCCGGTGGTATAATGACAACAAATTCGCGCGAATGGCCACGCTCGCTCCAGCACTTACCACTTTTGTATACCTGAACCGCAGAAATGACAATTTTATGTAAAAAAATCATCAACGTCACATTCTCTTCCATATTCAACTGAAAATTATCTAATAAGTATCTGCAGAATGTTTATGTTGACTGCTTACGTTCACATCATTGTATAATAATTCGTATCTGATCTTAAGAACAGCAGAAAATCTATCGATTTGTTGAACGTACGAGATTTGATCAATAAATACGACGAATGGACGAGTTAAACAAAATTTATTATGAAAATTACAAATGCGGTTTAATTCCACTTCTTAAAACAGTCTTAAGTTTTGGTGAACGCTTTTATCCGATTTTTTGCGGCTTCTTTGATTTTTTCGACCATGTCATACTGTTTTCCGTTCATGATCAATTTAGTCTTAGAGAACAACTAAAAGTTACAGGGTGACAAATCAGGCTAATACGAGTATGGCGATTTGGGCCCACCGTACTTGTGCAGAACATCGATATCTCATTAACCTTTTGTTTACTCGAACTATTTCCACCATTCTTACCATTAAAATCATTTATACACAGGCTCGAGAGTTACACACTCCCCGTAAATAATTATAACATTCCAACGTTTCCATGATTAAAAATTCATTATTCCTGAAACTTTACCAAAACTTTTTACTTAAAGGTTAAAAGAAGCAGTAAAACTGAACCTTCCCTGGATGAAAAAGACAAAATAGAGGAAACCGAAAATTCCGGATCTGGTAAAGTTACAGGAATAATGTGTAAATTTTGTTCCAGTGCTTAAATGGTTCTAAATTCAGTTTTAATATTTATGTAATTTTTCAAAATTTTTAGGCTGTTGATGTACTTGATTTGTTACGAAACAAAGGTTTACAAACTAAATTGGTAGAATTGCAACTTGGTGGTCTGATGACAGAACGTTCTAAGATTGTATTTTTAAAACGACAGCGGGCTCCATTCAGCGAATTTATTGATCATGTTTCGTACACTGAATTATTTATTTATCTTTTCTTTGCAAAAAATATGTTCTCTGAATAATGTAAAGGATGTCATAATGACTATTATAATGTATATATGTATTATTATGTGTATGTGTGAAAATTGCAAAGTTTGATGATTTTGATGTCAGCACCATAAGTAACAAAAACACTTTTTTATCATTAATAATAAAGATGCAAGAAGGGTTTCAGTCAAAGCACATACAAATATGTACAAATATCAATAAAAAAAGATAGTATTTACCAAAGCAAATACGAATGTGGAAATAAAATGTTGGTCATTAAAAAAAGTTGAATGCGGTTCTAGAATAATAGAATCGCAAACATATTTTAAAATAAATTTAGGTAATGCAGTTTTAACAACTTACTATACACGACGATTCAAGAAGGTTGCACTATACCGCGTATGCGATAGTGTGATAGACGATGATAGAAAATATTAATAGAAGTGCAGATACAATTTTTTTTTAAACCACAAATACACATTTTATTTTTTTTACCACGAAATAGCAACAAATTTTTGATGTACTGTTGCCGACTTTAAGTTTTTTTCCATGTTTTATTTATTATATTTAAAATATGTTGCATGATTTCCATGCGTGTCCGTACTTTCAATAATAAAGTCAGTACACTTCGACGCCACAGTAATTACTCACCCTGTAGGTACATGTAAATGTTATGTTTTTAAGGCAAATTAAATATAACTGAACAATTGATTATTAAAATTACTGAGTATTATTTTATATTTAATATTTATGTTCACCATCACCTGAAATTTTTGTTCACATCCTCATTTGTTTTACATTTTAATAACAATAAAGATCAAATTGACCTCTTTTGTTTCTCAAACAACATCAGAATCGGTTTTTTAAAGTAGTACTATAAAGTAGTACTATTAAAAAATAATGAATATTGAATTGACGCGTAGTAATTACCACATTAAATGCTATTGCTTTGTAGTCTTTGCTACAATTTTTTTGAAGAGCATCAAAAATGTGAAGTGATTGAAACAGTTTATTTCTGCCAGTTTTATTCTTAAAGTAGTCAACGCATAATAAATAAAGTCATGAGATACAATTAAAATTATGTATTTACAACTTAAATTTAAGGAATAAAAACGTACTAAATTTTTTGATACTAAAGACTGGGTTTAATCTGACATAAAGTATCCTTGCACAATTAAATAAATATACCGTGAGTGAGTGGCAAAAGAATACGTATCCAAGATTCATATCTATTTAGTGGGATATTTATTCATTATTAAATTAAAATTAACTCTTGGACAGGTTAATTTTGATTTTTAACTATTGTTGTTTTTTTATATATAGGTGCGCCACAACTTGCGCCCCAGAAAAAATGTTAAGATAAGATACCAGGAACATAAAAAAAATATTAAAAAAAATCTTTCTTAAAAAAATTTCGAGGTTATGAGTGTTTAAATTTTGCACTTTGACTCTATTTATTACTGTTGGAAAAATAATTCTCCAAGTTTTTGTGCTAAAGGCTATTAGAAGAGGAAACAAGGAACCTGTATCCTAAATTGTAACTCTGTTTAATGTTATTTGTGGCTTTTATTGGCAAAATTTTTGTGAGCTTTATTAAATAGTTATAGAAAAACATATACAAGATCATCAGTATCATTATATAGACATAAAAAAATGTCAAATGTCAAAAAACAAATTTTGACAGATAGAATTTTTTAAACATATTTTCCATGTTCCTGGTATCTTATCTTACTTAAATTTTTTTCTGGGGCGCGAGATCTGACACCCTGTATATGGATAAGCGCGGTGGTTTCATATCTATACTAAATGTAAAAATTTATGAGAATTGTTTTCACGCACCAAAAAATTTAAAATTACAATTTTTTTACTAGAAGGCACTACTCCTTTACTGTCATTCCAACTCACTTAATAATTATTATGATTATTACTTTATAGAATATATTAATAAAACATTTTTTCCGCACACAAAACAAAAAATGGATAGACCAGACACTGCAATTTTCTTTAAATTTTTCTACAGAAAACAGGGGCGTTTTGAAAGGTTATATTGTTGTTAAAAATTAATATTATATATACTTTATATTAAGTATAGTTTAGCTTAGTTAACGAAGCCAGTGTAACAACCAAAACCAATATATCTGATACACCCAAAATGATAATTTATTTTGGACCAAGTGTACGTTCAATTTATTATTGATCTTATAAAAACTGGTGAGTACGCTTTACTTTTAAGATCTTGTAGCCTGATAGAGGATCATTAAAGAATATATTACATGCTAGGAGCAATACATTACTGTTCTCTTACTCGCTTCGAGTGAACTGCTTCACATTAAACCAAGGTAACTTTCATAGTTAATACTAAATTAAGATTTCTAATCAGTTTGCAGAATTTTGTAGTATCCCTATTCTACACTTTGTTGTTGTTTTTTATAACAGGAAAAAAAAATTAGCAGCTATATCGTTTTTTGAAGTATTGAAATTTCCATTAACGATAATACTCAGAAAAAAATAAATTTACTATTTATTTATTAAACTATTTTAAACAGGAAAAATAAAATTTTACTACTCCAAAATTCAATAAACTTTGTCCTACTTTAGCACTGACTAATGAGTTAATGACACGTGCAGAAGATAAATTACAAACTAATTACGTAAACGAATTAAAAAATCTGACAAAATAAATTTTTGGAAAAGATAAAAAATATTTTGACAGTGCAAAACAAAAAATTAAATTTGATTCGATCAACACGCAAATGAATATACTCGATATGAGCTTGACGATTTCATTTATTTAAAGAAGGTAAATGCCTAGATGATAAAAAAACTGGATTTAGTAAGTTCAGACAAAATAAATCGACAATAATTAATTTTGGTAGATTAAAATCAAATCAGAAATCTAACATTGATAATCCCCTTCCAGGTTGTTCCTCGGAACAAGATTGGAACTGACCCCATCGAACACCCCATCAGGCCTCTTCTTTCAAAGAGAAGGTATTAAACAAATTTCAAATGATAACTTAACTTTTTGTCCATAAAACCATAATCGTAAAAAAAGAAATTAAAATGTCAGTCTATTTGCAACTAAACTTGTTTAAGTCTTGTGGTCACAAATGGATAAAAAAGCTATAGAAATAAAATTAACTCCAACCATTACTATTAGATTAAAAAAGAAAAAAAAACATTAATGAACTCGGGGCGGTCTGAAAATAATTAGGTAGTTTAGACACCTAACCCGGGCAATATTATGACGAATGTGTTGATAAAAACTAATTAAAAGTTAAAAATCTTAATGAAAAGGTTTCTGAAATAAAGCATGCTTTAAAAATTATTTCATAAAGACTCCATCAATCGGTTTCCCAAAAATCTCTGTTTTCATGACATACTAATGGACAAAAACACCTCTTTTAATCCAAATTATAATAATCTGTCTTAACTCATTTTACACAATTGTTCTCGTCCTGCATCATACTTACTCAGCAATCACCAAAAATCTTAAATCCAACGTTTATTATGCAATTCACAAACACGATGCTGTGTCTAGAGAAAGTAAACAATACATTATGCTAGATCCTAGATAGAGACGATTGCACAGAGGATAATCAGATGAAATTATACTACGGTTATTTCCCGAAAATTTTATTACCTAGTTCACTGTGTAAAATTACACTCTTAGGATTATTTTTCTTTCTATGTATTGTTTACTGACTTACTGCCTTATTATACTTTGCTTTTTATTACATTAACAGAAACTATTTTTTTAATTAGAGAGAAAAATATATTTAATCAAATAACCGGTGGTATATGTTTTTTACATAAAAACCTCCCTAATTA
Organism: Tribolium madens; assembly: GCF_015345945.1. Classification (NCBI taxonomy): domain Eukaryota; kingdom Metazoa; phylum Arthropoda; class Insecta; order Coleoptera; family Tenebrionidae; genus Tribolium; species Tribolium madens. The sequence continues at coordinate 6,256,132 of NW_025400995.1, read as the reverse complement.
AAAGCGCCTTTCTCTAAGATTTTTTAAAAGTATTCACAACATCTGATACGACCTGCTACTAGTAGTTCAGATCTTTTGACAGAGAAATTCGAATATGGATTTTGATTTGTATGACAATTGTTTGCACGAAGTTATAATTTTTATAATACACTATAACTACAGAAAAATAGGTTTATAACTAGCACAAGACTTCCATTCGTAGGGAATAACAGGTTTTATGAACAGCTTTTTATGAAAGAAGTTGAATCATCGTCAAATTGGCGTGAGTTTTTGTTTGGTAGTCTCCTAATTAGTAATTATTTGTGGTACTTAATTCTCAATAGTACCTATTGAATGAAAGAAAGGATCTGTTACAGCACTCACAGTGCATTATTTTGGTGGTGATTCTAATAATCTTGAGGAGTTAAGTGTTATATTACTTATATTTTACTTTTTTTCATTTTTAATTTTACAGTTCCGATCGGAATGTGACGTAATTCGATATCTCAGAAAATCTATTCTGTGCTTCCACTGTTTTATGAATGGTGAAACTCATTCACACAATTTCTGATGTTTCTAGAGGTCCTGCAGCGTCATGTTGCGGGACCTGTACATATTTCCATTCACAATGTTTACGTTATCCTTTTTCTGCAAAACTAAGTAATATTATTATTATTGCCCTCTTTCTTGTCTTTTTGTAAATGATTTTTCTTAAACTATTGAGTAAATTGCCCTATTTCTCTTCGCCAATTCTATCATTTTAGTTCTTTTTTTGATCTTATAACAAAACAAAATGTAACTCCAGTATTGTTTAAAAAATGTAATATTGAAACCTAGAAATTCTTTTTGTTTCAGGCATTAAACGGCTTTCTGATGATGATGACTCAAAATGGTAAGCTGTTGTATATATCGGACAATGCTGCGGAGTACCTGGGACATTCCATGGTGAGTGTTTTACAGGTGAGCGAACTTTTTGAGCTTTAAGGCTAAGAATGAGCTTGAAAACTAACACAAAAACTACGTAATTAAATCGAATCGCTCATGCAAAGGAATATCTAAATAATAGGTCATTTGTTAAAAAAGTGTGAATGTATGCCCACTGCAGAAAACTAAAGAAGCTTTGACGCTTGTTCAGGATTTAGGAGTTAAGTAAAGCAAGTCGAATGACTAACTAACGTCAGTGACGCAGCAATTTTTAAGACTTATTAATAATTATGTTAGCCACTCCGTAGACGGCCATTGCTTTTATGTGTAACATTAACGTTACACTAATGTAATGATGAAGCGAAAAACATATAAATATTTGTATCAACTCAAAACGTCAAGTACTTTTTCTGTGACTAATTAACAAAAATACTATCTTTGTTTTAGGAGGACCTCCTAATCCATGGAGATAGTGTATACGATATTATAGATAAGCAAGATCACCAAGCAATCCAATGTGAATTGGGACGGCCAGTAAATTCAGGATCAAATACTAACACTAGTGAAGAAATTCGTTTATTTTTATGTAGAATGAATGTTTCTAGAAATGCAAGAAGACAAATGAGGTTCGGGGACCAAAAGGTAGTTTTTTAATTAAAAGCATATGTTTATAAAAAGTTACGATACTTGCATTTAATGCCAAGCTCGGGCATTAAACATGCCCTTTTCGATTACGCCCTTGCTTCATAAAAGACGTATTTTTGCAACTATAAACGAGAATACTATTACGCGCTTGCTTACACAAATAAACTCGACTGTTGTGGTTGGCTGATCGCTAACTAAGTTCACATTCTAAAAGACTACATATTTCTGATTGGTAAGTTTTTTATCTGTTAGCCCGCGTTTGTTTGTTTGTTGTTTTTTTTTATTTTCATTGGAAAAATTAAAAAAAAGTTGATCAACACTTTAACACCCCTGTATTTAGTTTTCAAAATAATTTTATTAAAAAGCAGAAACTCGCTGCTATGGCAGAATCCGCCGTAAGTTGTTGACGGGAACAACTTTGATGACGAGCTGTGAGCGATGATAAAATGCTTTATTAATATTTGTCGCATCACTATGAATGTATGACAATCTAGTCAAGATATAATCTATTTATGTATTGACAAATTCATTGTAAACATAAATTTGGCTTTGATCGCTTTCAAGTGGGAAAATTATATAAAAAAGATGGAAATTGTTTGCATTGCTAAATGTACCAAATGCCGGATCTGCCTTTCACTATGCAGTAACCTCAACCAGGTCGACTCCCCCTTCCCGACCTCTAGCAGCAACAGCGATTCCACCCACACCTACGAGTAGAATACCTAGCTAGCTGCCTTAGATACCAAAGGAATCGGTCAAATATAAGCGGTTCAGGTAAATACAAATTTAAACAGCATTTGTATCAGTTTTGATTGGAGATTTAAAGCACAGGATTTTTTTGCTGAAATTCAAAAACGCCACATTTAATCCTCTTCTATAAATTTTAAAATAGGACACGTTGTTGAACATCCAGAGTACTTATAATTTTTATTAGATTCGCTAAAATGTAGGAATGTGGAAAGTGGTTTCAAACAAACAACAAAATGAAAAATAACAAGAAAGGAATAAAGGGACAGGTGGCAACGTTTTACGAAATGGGAATAAAAAAAAACTTATGCCATAGCTCTTATGCCGTAGCTCTTATAGAAATATCGAGTAGCCGTACAACCTTTTCAAACAAAAATCCTAATAATAATAAATTTTCTATAATACATAAATTGGTCAACAAATGACGCTACAAAGGGTGATGCGGGAACATATATTTTTCTTCATTAAATTAGAGTTAATGTAATTTACTTTAGCAAAAAGAATCTACAAACCGATGGTCTAAATTTCCTGAGAAAGTTTATTTTTCATTCACTGTAAAAACAGTTTCAGTTATGTATTTATTATAAAAGTGTATTTCGCTTTAGAAGAAATTAAAGAAACAATAGCTTTAAAATTTATAATGCAGAGTTGGCACGTGGCACTTTACAAGCGGTTTTAAGGCTCCATAAAATGCTTTTAGACGCTTTAAAATGGCAATAAAACTCTACAATACATATAAAGAATGCTTTACAACCCACCTTTTCTTTTATTTGTTACTACTTTTTTACTTACTTATTTACTTTATTATTAACCTGTTAAACATAACGCAGACTAGTAGTTTTGCTTTATTATTTAGGGCAATAATTATTTACGGAATTTGTATCGATTAAAATAATTTTAAAAAATATAATAAATACGACAGAATAAAAAATAAGGTGTTAGGTAGGTACATTTAAAAAACACAAAGTTAATTAGAAAAGATTAATAAAATATAGATCCAACGAACGAACAAACAACGAACAAAGCCTTCTTTACTAATGTACCAAAGTTTACTTTTTTATTAAATTAATATGTTAAAAGAATAAAGAAGAAAAAGTAGACTAATAATACCTACTACATACGTCTTTTATGGTCTCTGCTGAGAGAAGTCTAACCGAAGACTAACTACTGAACTGTATCCCAGAATCAATAACAAAAAAATATCAAAATCCATTGTAATCGGTAACAAAATTAATATACCAAAAATAAGGATAATACATAAATGCGTAGAAATGATAAGAATAAAATTAAAAAAAATATATGATGGTAATTGGTAAAAATCATTTGTCATCATTTAATTAATTATAAAGCAAAAATTGTCAAAGATAAAGTCGGTTGGTTGGTAAAACATAGGTGTTTTAATGTAAAGCAGATAAGCAGAAAGAAGTTTAGTTGACGACGAAGATGAAGAGTATGATATGAATGTTTTTTCTACATCTAAATATTTTGTTAAAGTAGAATGGAGTCGAAGTGGAATAAAAAGAAGACATGATCTCGATAAATATTTTCAACTTTTAACTAACCTAGTTCTACCTATAAATTAGAACATACCTATGTATAATAATACATACATAGGTATGTTCTAATTTATTTATTCCAACAGCTATTTATTTATAATAGTTGCTATCTATCTTATATTATATTATCTAAATAGAAATAGTACAATATTAAACCGAATATTAAACGGCATTTTATAAATAGCAAAACTGCCTTTCTGCTAATTTGGAATAATGAATTATGAAACATCTATTTCTAAATAATTTTAGTCAGTGAAAATTTGACAACTATATAATAAAGAAAAAAAGTATATAAGTACAGTAGGATTGAGTTTACAAGAGGAAAAAAAAATTATCTTTGATTTTATACCAAAATTGCAAAGGAAAAACATTTTTTGCTTTACCTGAAACGAGCAAATCTATAATTTAAACATCATTATTTTAACTTTGTAGAAAGAAAAGTTCCTTTTTCTCTTGATTTTGGACTTATAGTTGATAGTGACATATAATTGTCAAATACATAAAACCGCCAATGTGATAGGACTTAAAATCAGAGAAAAATTATTCTAAGTCGAAAATCAAGAGAAAAATTAACTCTTATTTTCACTGAATCAGAATAATGAAGTTTTAAGTAGATTTGCTCGTTTAAGGTGAAGTAAAAAATGTTTTCCTTTGCAGTTTTGGCGTAAAATCAAAGATAAAAAAAATTTTCCTCTCGGAAACCCAATCCAGGGACTTACGGTATATTTGTAGTTTTAATGATAGGCAGTTTCCTCCGATGCCGCACTAAATGGCTCACCCTGTATACACATTCTCAAAAGCATTAATGCAGTTACGATTATTGTGTTACATTTTCCTGACGAGAAAATAACAAAGCCAGAGCTTTTTATTCGCTTAACTGTTTCAATAAAAAATAATGTAATTTCATCTATTAAAAACGTGCGACTTCTAAAATTCAAAAATTGTATGTTGAAGTTAAATAAAACGTACTTAGTTTTTACTTTTTTTTTTTTGATTAAATAAAGTACTATAAGTAAACTTCTTTAAATGGCATTTAAACAAATATGCAACATTTTATATCACCTAGACCAAGGTCAAAATAGGCGTAAACAAGTGAGTAAGAAAGTGCACTGCTGTCTGTATGTTGTATTGCGACGCCTACTCATCTAGAAGGAGCTCCCGGAACATTGCATGTTCTTGTGTAACGAGTTAGAATGGAAATGAACCTAATCAGCATGCAAAAGCATAAAGCGCCACTACTTATACATATTGTCGCAGGTAGTGCTGGTGCAGGGTCGATACTTGTCGTTTTTGCCATTATGCAGTCGAAACGAACCAGTCTTCCTGGCCACCTGTACGCCAGTGGCAATGCCAGAAACTAGAGAGTGTGTCGTGCAGGGCGCCACCAACGTCTTCACTTCAGTACACTCGATGGATATGCGATTCATCCATATAGATAACAAGTAAGTATCAGCAAAACAAAAAAAGGTTTCCAAAAGGTATACCTACTAAAGGAATAGTCGTACACAGAAATTTCTAGCTGCCAGTTTCCAGTAAAGGGTCCGAAAGAAATGTGAACTCTACTAAGAAAACTTCTGAACGGTTGACTGCTAGAATGTTGGTAGTAAACTCATCATATCGGGTGCGGAGAAAACATTGAACCATAAGTTTCTGATATTATTATTAAAAAAAAAAACAGCTTGTGATTAGGAACTGAATCCGTTTTAATAAAAGATTTTTCAAAATTTCGTTTTGTTCTGTACCGTTAGATTTTTTTATTTATGTGCCAACACTTTGATTCAAAGAAAGCAAGGATGCTTAGTTGCTTTCGAAAAAAGTAATTTTTTATTATCGGTCACGTTTTTGTGGTAGAATCCTTCGACGCCGCACTGAGGGCTCGCTGCTCGCTTAGTATTTTTTCCAGTTTTTTGTTTACTGAAAGTTGTATTTGAGTTTTTTTTGAAAACTAGCTAAAATCAAAAATTTGGCATTGATTAAGGTCCACATTTAATATTCGTGCCCGTGGCATTTATGAGATTTCTTTAGGGGCTTTGTTCACTCGTGCGATAAATCAACGGTTGCTCGTGATGCCGGGGCCGTCCAGGTCATCGGGTCGCGGGAGAGCCGGTGACATCGAATACCATAAATCACGACGAATGTTACACTTGTGTTGCAGCGGCGAATTCTACTTGGGTTTTCCGCGCGCCGATCTGCAGGGGGTGTCCTGGTACCGGCTGCTGCATTGGGAATGCACGCGTGAGGCCCAGACAAAACACCGGCTGAGTAAGTCACTATCAACAAAAATAACTCTCAGCTGACCTTTTGAATATTTTCCAGTCACCCAATCGGAACAGGAGCGTTCGTGTATTCTGCTGGCGCAGTTTCAGCGTCGCTCTGGCGATTGGATCTGGATGCATTGCGTCCTACAAGTCAAAGAAAGCTCCGAAAGCAGTCAACAGCCTGTCATCGTTTGCACCAACCAAGTACTCAGTGAGGCTGAAGCGGCTGTTATGCGAACTAACAACTGGCTGTATCATTATTATTCAGTACAAAATAAACTACAGTATGGGCTTGCCTACGACATTGGACCTCCATCAAGACTCCTGTACTATCCAGAGAATCCACCAGGACAAGAATTCTCCAGCAGTCACGAGGCCGGAGGATATCCCAATTTAACTGCAATGCCAGCATCGATACAAACACACCTCACGCACCGCTCAACTCACACACACCCTCATCATAGTCAACACCACCACCAACATCGACGTGTAGATTCCGAACCAGTAGATTATTCATATAGTAAGAGAAAACCCAAAGAACTTCAAAATCTCGAATTAACCAGAGACGCGGAATCTTCTGATGTTGAAGGTGGCAGTACGGGACTCCTTATAATTTCTCATATAACGGAACGGCCGAGAACTCTTCTTAAAGTAGATCCAAGTGAACTCATGGATCAGTGGAATCCAAGTCCGCCATGGTCTGACACCTTACAAAAAGTTCCTGATTTATGTCATCAAGAGTTAAGTCCATACGTGGGAAGTGCACCGCCAACTCCAACAGCAACTCCCAGTACCCAGACTGGCAGTGCTTTTTCGTTTGATTGGATGCCGGAACAATATGTTCCATCCATAACAACTGTGCCTTCTACAGACGATGCCGAAAGACAAATATATTGGCCTTCTGAACACAGATTATTCCCTTTACAGCCTCCTCCAAAAAGGAATCACCCCCCTTCACGGCGTTCTGAATCAGCTGACCGTGATACTCCTTAGTATTAGCGAACGATATAGGCCCAGTGCAATACTACCGAATTTAGCTTATTTATTTTTATTCTTTAGAAATGGTAACGCACTATATTGTTATTGTTCCTATTCCACAAATATTCCAGCGGAAACCTTAGTAAGTATACAACCAAAGTTACTGGCGTTATTAACTTTTTCATTGCTGTTGAAAGTAATACAAGTTTAGTCGCTAGTCACTTTACAAAATAAGTATTTACTCGTAGAACGTCTCAATTTATACATTTTACAACAAATTTAATAAAGCAAACATTAGAACAATCAAATACTGTCAAAACCGTGACAACAACAACTTTTTACCAATGATTCCTATGACGTGTTCATCCAAAATGGCCATTGCAAATAGTTTAAGCAAATTTAATATTTCTCCCATGGGACACACGGTAGTGTCATTCTACAAATGAAAAATTATAACAATCCCCAATTTTCAAAGTTCTGAAAAGCGGCGCGTCGTTTCAGTGCTACACCGTGCCTCTGTATGGTGTAGGATAATGACAAAAAATATTTGGAATAGTCGCATGAAAATGAAAAAGCAAAGTTTTGCACAATTTTATTTTTTTCTAGGGCTTGTTTGATTTCAAAATCATGTTAATTTGACTCTGAATTTATTTTATGATAAAATAAATTATTAAAAATGAAAGTTTTGGTAGGTATAAATCGAAAGGTGAACCTCAACCCAAATTTTGTATAACAGATTCCTTTTTTTTGCTTTGATTTCCTCTTATTTCTTTGATTTTGTCATGATTACCCCATATTTCCCTCTGGTTTGCTCATAATTTCTCCTAATTTTCTCAAGATTTTTCCTGATTTTCCAACAAATGAACAAAAAAATGTACTTGCGTATGATTAATAATTTCCCCCGATTTTAACTAAAATTTTTAATTTTAAATTCTTTTAGTTTTCCTAATTTTGTACACCAATTTCCTCTATGGATTACTCCTCGGGGAGAACCGCAACCCAAATTTTGTACACCAGATTTCCTTTTTTGCTTTGATTTCCTCTTATTTCTTTGATTTTGACATGATTTCCCCAAGAATTCTTCTGATTTTCCCATAATTTCTCCTAATTTAACAACAAATGAACAAAAAATCTACCTGCGTATGTGCATTTTTCAATGATTTCCCCTGATTTCCTCATAATTTCTTTTAGTTTTCCCAATTTTGTACACCAGATTTCCTTTTTTGCTTTGATGTACCCTGATTCCTTTGATTTCCTCAAGATTTTCTCTGATCTTCTCTGACTTCCTCATAACATCCTCTGATTTATTCAATATTTCCCCTAATTTGTCAACAAATGAATAAAAAACTTACTGGCGTATGCGCATTTTTCAGCAACTTCGCTTGATTTCTTCTGAATCCTCAATTTTTTACATCAATTTCCTGTGCGATTTACCCCTAAGTGTAAATTGTATTGTAAAATCCAATAAATGAACTAGAATCCCCACTAAATAGAGTCCAATGAGAAATCGCAAAAAGGAAACAGATAGTACCTACTATAAAATTACAATACAATAAAAAACGGACACATTTACTTCGAAAATTAGGGATCGTAAAATTTTTATAGGGGCTACAACTGACTTATAGTAAAGCCAGTAGGTACTTCAGCACACAATTTTATTCGATAAAATACATATGATTTGCAGAATCATATTTAAAAAATAAAGTAGTTTGGTAAATAAAAAAAAAATTTGAAAATTGTATTTCTCAAGTCAAGTCAAGTAGAGAGTACGACAAAGCAATTCGTTTTTTTTTTAATTCAAAAACATTTACAGAAATGCGAAGCTATACTACGGTTCACTGCATACACAAAAACAAATTGAAACGTTTAACACTAAGAAGACTATCAAAATCATTAAGAAGCAAATCTTAATAAATTTTAATTTTAATTTAAACCCAGTAAAAATTTCAAAATAAATACGTATTGATACCATACTCACATAGAAACAAGCTAGTCTTCACTTTTCTCTTAACGCAGTAAAAATATTTTCGCTAACTAATAAAAATGACTAATAATGAGTTCTCTTGTTCTACTACAATTAAAAATAATAATAGTGCTATAGGTAGCCCACAATCTTTCTTCCATAAGGAATGAAAAATCAGTTATTGAAGCTACATTAACTCGCATATCGACTGGAAACATTTGTTATTAATTACTATGATCGTGGCGGTTATAGTTTAAGAAACTGCAAAAAATTTAACGAAATTTTAAAAAATATGAGCATTCAACAGCATACTTTTCATCATTTTTAATCGAAGCAATTTTTTTATTTCACTTTAGTTTGCCTGCCTTGACATATGCTCTGTACAGTAGATTTTTAAAATGAAAAAATAATTAAAAAGCAACTTTTTATCAAATATCTTTCTTTTTTCATTTAGAAGATTTTTTTCAGGGACACAAAAAATAAGTCATAATAGTGATTAATATCAATAAAAGGAAATGATAAATAAACTTTGGCCGATGTTAAAGCTCTTATAATACTTATACTGTTAATTTTTTGATGTTACAAACTATTGAAAGTAAACTTTTGTAAAGTGTGAAGTAAAAGGCTGATTCATCAGCTATTAGCTGGGTGACAGTTATCGCAGGAAATTAAATAGAATCTCATACATAATGCCACTATTTCTTGTTCAAAAGCATTGAATGATATATAATTCCAATATAATTAATATAATTCCAAAGTAAAAGTATAACTGTTTAGGCATCGTGTTTGTCCGTAGTAACAAAAAATAGGTACTTGCAAACCTGAAAAACTTTTTACTTGAAATTTTCAGAACAAGAGAACACCATTATTTATGGTCTCATGGCTGTCACGCGTGGAACTGAAGACTCCTGTTGAAAGTCTGCTACTTCGTTGTTAGCGGTATTGCCGATTTTTTAATGTATCCGTAAAATCCAAATATTATAAAATTATATTCCTTATACTTACCGCTATAATTACAAATTTTAGGGTTGGTAGCAAAGGGCGAATGGCCCAGTGCTAAATTTGGAGCAAATATTTAACTGTTAAATGCGAGTACAAATTTCAAAAAATTAAATATACTTAACTAAATTGTGCTAAGTGCTGAAACAAAGTAAACACTGCAAGGACATACTGAAAATTACATTTACGTTTTGTAGTTAATATTTATATGATTGAATCCAAAGTATAATCAAGTGATGTGATAAAATAAAATATAAATGATTTAAATCTGAACAAATAAGAGTATTATATTTTATCTTTTATTCTATAAGCTAGACAATTTTGTATATATTATTTAGTTTAATTTATACGATTCGTAAATACGAAGTAAATGAAACTAAATCGACCATAATTTCCACTGAAATAGTTGTGATTGATCACAAAAATATTTATTGGTTAAGTTTATGTCTAAAGTGAAGGAAACCCAAACTTAGGCATAAACTAAACGGTGATGTAAGTTCCTGAAACGTATGTGTAAGTTAATGTTAAAGAAGTATATCCCGTGTTAAACCTATAATATAAACTACCGCTTTTAACATTTGCCTCTTTTTTTAATAAAGAATTTACTTGAAATTTGTTATTAAAGTATCTTTGTGATTTATTTCATAAAAAAAATTTATCTGCGATTTTGCTATATAGGTTTGAAACAGGATTTATAGTCGATATTATTGTATCACGTGTAGTGGCTAAATTTTGTCCAAAAAGGGAAATTAAGAGAACTTGTGAACAATTTATATATTTTTTCTTACAAAAGATTTAGTCATTACATAGTGAAATAAACTTTATAGGTTCTGCCTTATCAGTATTGTAAAAATGTCTTGAGGCATTACACGAGAAGTGTTAATTTATTATGTAACAATTAAGTAAGACTTTGTATTAAGAATATATACAAAACATGTTAATGTATCAGTATTATTTCTTCCTATTTCAAACGCAGCAACAAATTCGTTTATTTATGTAAATAAAATTTTACAATAAAATAAACACAACTTGTTCTATGTTACATCAGTTCTTCCATTTAATATCCTAAAAGAAGATAATTAATACGCAAATTTCATAAATAATTGACTTATCCTACTGGGTTATTGAGGCTACTTCTAAGCAAATACATTGCTTGACTTTCAGGCTCAACCCTTTCCATATATTTCAAAAGTGAAATCTTGTCCTTTTGTTCAACATAATAATTAATCACATATGTGTGTACATCTAGTTTTTCTGCTAGGGTTAGTCTTTTGGAAGCATCCCCTACACACCCCAAAAATTGTTCGATTATATTTTCTGGTGGTTTATGACGACTAATTGCAAGGACAAATAAATCTGGTCTTATTCCGGACCTAAGGACACGTTTTTTAATAACCCACAGCTGCAAAGTAATACACAATAAAGGATTATGATTTTTGTAGAAGTTACAACACCTACGCTTTTATTAATAAATATAGTCAATAATTTATCCCAGTTCTTCATCTTACAACAAACACTCATTATCACCCAATCGCATTGAAAACTATCCATTTTAAATTGTTTCTGAAAATCATCAATAAGTCCACTCCCATCTTTTTCCCATTTTGTCATATATAAATTCGTTAATTCTCCAATCAAGGATTTACTATTTAAATTGTGTTTAATCTGAAACTCTGAAAATTTCTTCAGATGACATTTACACAAGAAAATGAAAAACCACCTAAAAATGACATATTTTCCTGGATTTCCGATTTGTCTTCAGGAGAATAGAAATTATGTGCATGTTGGATGTTAAATTGTTGTAGTTTTTTCAGCAAGCTATTTTGATTGGAATCATCTTTGGCCAATAAACAGTAGATGTGTTTCTAGAACATGACGTGAAAATGAAAACAAAATCGCCAGTAAATGCAACATTATGAATATTTTTAATAATCTTTTTTTACAAAGTAGATAAAGCCTATAATTCTGTTCCCCACTCTAGTTAAATAAAATTCGTTACAACGGCATCACACCAATTCTTGACAAAACTTTGGGGGATACATGCTGTGACATATCTTCTACAATTTTTAGTATTGAATTTTAGTACCATATACAGGCTGCGCCAAAACTCGCTCCCCAGAGATAAATGCCATATATCAGAAACATGAAAAAAATGTTTGAAAAATTCTATCTATAAAAATTTCGAAGTTATGAGAGTTTAAATTTTCCACTTTGACTCTTATTTATTTCTGTTGGAAAAATATTTTTTCAAGTTTTTTTGCTACAGGCTATTTGAAGAGGAAACAAGGAAGCTGTATCCTAAATTCTAACACTGTTTAATGTTATTTGTGGCTTTTATTGGCAAAATTTTTGTAGCTTTACTAAATAATTATAAAAAACATATACATGATGATCAGTATCATTAAATAGACATAAAAAATGTCAAATGTCCAAAAAATTTTTGAACATTTTTTCCATGTTCCTGGTATCTTATCTTACTTGAAATTTTTCTCTGGGGCGCGAGTTCTGACACACCCTGTATATTTTATTGATAGTAACATGTATCATTGTGATGACTCAGAAAGCGACGTAATTACTGTTCACAATACTTACCAAATATGGAATATTTCTAGTTGCCCTATAAACAAAAGCAAAAACAACTCATACTGTTAAATAAACAACTTGCAACTCACATATACAAGTCAGCAAGTTGTTGTAAATCATTTATTTCCACGAGATAATTGGCATAATGTTTAACTGCAGCGTTTCGTTTCGCCAGTTGAGTGAAAAATAGATTACTACTAAGAGATTTCTTTAGAAAAAGTATTACCTAAATACCGATAAAAAACATATAGAATCAAAAACTGCAATAATCTCATACTGTAAGAATAATATCTCCATCAGCAATATCAAGTGCTGCATCTAACAATAGTAATTTATCTTCTAATGTCTTGTATGCGGTAAGTATAATGTTTTCTCCACAAAACTTCCTCTTCATTGTTTGTTCTGGTGGAGGCACTACTTGATCCACTACAAAATTAGTATCGTCTAAAACTAAAAAAAAGTTAAATAAAAATCACGTTTTCAAATAAAATAAAAGCGTACCTATTTTTAGGCACTCATTGGAAATAATTGAATGAATTGGTAATATAACTTTTTCTTGTGAAACGCCACTAAAAACATCAGCTTCACAAGGTGTAATTTCCTGAAAAAGGTAGATGTTTTATTTAATTTTGTAACATAGTTATTTCAATCATACATCATCGCCATCAAAAAAATTTTGTTGACTTGAAGAACTTGCATTCCAGAAATCATCTTCATTGGAAGACATCGTGACTTGAAGAAAAATAATGTCCTAACAACTACTTTTCACTAAAAACCAATAAACAACTGAATTAATTAATCACAACCTTAAATAGTAGTTCTAACCATTCTAATTTTGATAAAATTACAAAAACTGCTCACCACTAAATAGTCGCTAGCTTCAAATTTTCAGGTTAGGTTATTCTATTTATTTATTTACTTTTGTAATAGGACAGGTAGGAACCTGTCATAAAACTTCAAAATTAAAGTGCTACCATCTGTAGTATTTAAAAAAAATTAACAGTAAAGGCTAAAAAGAGTTTAGCTCTGCAACACACTATACACCGCATAATGTGAGAAAACTTTAATTTTTGAGGCTGCAAAAAGTTTTAACTTTCTAATGCCGAGTACCCACCAAAATCATGTTTTGAACTTGTTCCAAACATGATTGAAACTGGTTCTAAAGTTTTAGTTCGTACACAACACCATGTATGCAACAAGTTCGAAACATTTTTATAAAGTTCGCTACCTATATGCAGTAGTAATTTCGAATTAGTAAATTAGTGAGCTTTATTAAGATGTCCAAAGAAGAGGACAAACTTTTTTTACTTGCTAGTGTTGTTGCATTTGTTTGTATTGTTGCTACAACTAAAAAGAAAGAAAAGGAGGTGGTGGCAAATAAGTCCGTAGAAAAGAATATGGCCTAATAAATCTATTAGAAGATTTGCATAGAAAATCTGCATTCACAAAACTCATGAATAAAATACGTGTTTATGCTACTCGCAAACTTTTATGCGCGTCCACACCCAATCACCGAACACCGTTTCTTTGATCTTATTGCTACGAAGAGTCCGCGAAGGTTCCGAACTTTGTTCCGAACTCATGTTCAGACATTGTTCAGAATACACGTCTTCACCGAGTTCATGACTCTCTCGAGGTTGCTGAACATGGTTCTGAACTTGGTACAAACTGTTTTAAGCTAAACTTCAGTGGGTACCAGACAGAAAAAAGTTCATTTCTTATTAGGTAATGTACTTGAAAACCTGTCCAAAAACCTATGAAACTATTTTGTCATGTTTTTGAACTTAATTCTAATTTGCAACTTGAAAACAAAAAGACTTTATTAATTAATGAATAGACCTTGTATACTATTATTATCAGTAATTATCACCGTTTTCAGTTTATTTTTTATATGTACTTACATGTATATCCATTTTAATCACCCTAAACTACACTACGCAATTCCTTTCTTTGTTATTACAATAAAAAACAAGTAATTTTCCTTGTTAAGTAACAGCAAAATTAGTTAGGTACTTACCATAAACAATTTTATTTTATGTTTATTTCTTAGCTATACAGGATGTGCCAGAACTCACGTCCCATAGAAAAAATTCAAGTAAGACAAAATATCAGGAACATGGAAAAATGTTTAAAAAATTCTATGTCAACTTTTTTTTTATTATTTTATTTTTTGACATGATACTGATGATCTTGTATATGTTTTTTTATAATTATTTAGTAAAGGTACACAAATTTTGTCAGTAAGAGCCACAAATAACATTAAACAAAGTTACAATTTAGGATACAGCTTCCTTGTTTCCTCTTCTAATAGCCTGTAGCAAAAAAACTTTTAAAATTATTTTTCCAACAGAAATAAATAGAATCAAAGAGCAAAGTTTAAATTCTCATAACTTCGAAATTTTTATAGATAGAATTTTTTTAACATTTTTACCGTGTTCCTGGTATGTTACCTTACATGACGTTTTTCTCTGGGGCGCACCCTGTATATTGAATTATGATGTGTTTTATAATTAGATTCGGTAGCATGTTAATAAGAAAAAAGCAAGGCCGTAACCAGGATTTTATTGTGGGGGGGTTTCTTGTTGGTCCATGAAAAGGGAATGAAGGAAGGCAGAGTGAAAAGCAAAAAAAGCATTGCTTATCTCTAAGTACACGTTTTTATTTTAAATTGAAATAAGAGGTCCTAATTAAACATAAAAAATCACAAATTAACAAAAAAAATAGTAATTTATTATACAAGACAATAAAGAAATTGTTTATCTGCGAGTGGAAAAGTTAAATTTACGAGTAACGAAGTCACCAGTGGACTTTTTTTTTCACGAGCAGATGAACAATCTTTATCGTCGTGTGTATTTCGTTTTATTTTGTAGGTACTCACCTACCAGAATTTCTTGAATATAAATAGTAGATAAAAATTACTACTTTATCTACTGAAATTAATTGGTAAAAGCACTCTTTAACATTGAGTACAAAATAAAATAAATTTTTAATACTTATAAAACCATACAGGTTTTAATACTTATAAAACCATACATGCTGTTCCGTTTTGTATTGTTACAAATTTAAACAAAAGATAAAATATTTAATTTTAATACAAAAGGAAACTTTTGAACATGAATCGAAAAATGCTACGCAAGGGAGCTACATCCCCTCAAATGGGTGCGTCTTTTAATAGGTTTTTTCCAATATTTCCGAAACCATTTTAGAAAAAAAAAAAAAAAATTGGTACAGATGATAAATTTTATACACCTAAACGAGTTCAAAGATAAAATGTTGAAATTTTTAATAAGGGGCTTCCTAAACTAGGCGGGTTTAGGGTAAAAGTACTCAAAATTCTGAAATTCTAAATTTCATAGTTTTTCATAAAAAAAAAATCTCTTGCGATTTTCCGATACAACTTACCAATTTTCAGTAAAATCAGTTTTAAAATTTATGTTGCAGACCATAAACAGCATAAAAATTAAAAATTAAATTTGTTTTACCGTTTAGGACGCCCCTGATTAAAAATTCGCCATTTCATCTTGGTATTCGTTTAGCTGTACATATAAAGGTTATAAGATGAACCAAATTTTGTAATTTTATCTACTCTAAAATATTAGAAAAAACCCTTTAAAAAACGCACTCTTTTTAGGCAGTGTAGCTCCTTTACATAGCATTTTTTCAAACATGTTAATAAGAAACTTTTGTATTAAAATTGAATATTCTATCATCTATTTAAATTTGTACCTAACAATAAAAATGGAACACCCTGTATGAAAAATTAATTCACAAAAATTAAAAATTAACTCACTAAAATAAGAAAAAAATAATAAATAAATGTTTAATACTTATAACACTATATAACAAAGTGTTTAGTATTTCGGGAGAGGTTTGAACCCCCTTGGGTACGGTCCTGGAAAAAAGACTACCTAAAGAAGAAAACTTAATTCTTAACATTTAAATACCTTTGTTTGTTTGTGTAGTTATTATGTTTTCATAAAAAAGATAAACGTCTTTTATTTTCTTTATTTTAAATATCTTTAGCTTTAAAAATGAAATAATTATTATCGATGAGAAAACTAGTAATTATCACGCGCATGTACGTTCAATATTGTGTGCGCGCAGATGACTTTCAATAGTCCTCCATTATCCTCAATCTTGGCTAATATTTTTTGTGAGTGTCAAACGTACCAATTTGTGTTGCTTACACTTTAATCAAATATTACACTTGGAAGTAAACTATCTTACTCTCCTTATGACTACAAACTTGCTGTATGTATCATGTTAGTTAATAAATTGCCTATTTTTGCACTGTTGCATTTGATGTTTTATTTATTTTCTTCCACTGATGCACATGTTTTCTTTTGTTTCGACTTCAAAATGTATGCATGAACATCATTGATCAATTATTTTCATTGAAACATAATTCTAGCTACTCAACTATCCTAATGAGTCAATATTACACTAAACTGGTCCAAGTACAATACTTGTACTTTGTACTATAAGGAATTTTTTTATTCCTATAAAACTTAAAAAAAGCGATGGTAAACAATACATATATGAAATCTTATCTCTGACAACAATCATTTTGGCTAAGAATTGTTAACAGAGTTTAAAAGATTTTCAAAATTATTAAATACATAACATTGTTGCTATAAGAACAGCGAAACAAATACTTGCTTATATGGAAATAGAGGTTTAATAATATTTAGAATGTAGTGAAAGATATTTTTTAAATACTGCAACTTTGTACCATTCTTTTTAAATAAAATTTTTGACCTCAGTAGCCTGTAATTTTGGATTTAAGTTGGCTACATTGAAAAGATTTGCTAATAACTAAAATTATTTACTGTTACCAACTTAATTTTAGAGGCGACTCTGATCAAAAACTTAACTGAAGCCATAGCGGAAAAATGTGGTTTATTTTAGGATTTGAAAACCAGTTTATTGACTTTGTTCTTTATTTATTTAGTAAATGTGCTTCATTCATTGATTTAATGTAATGATTTTTTTACAAAGAATAATAATTACACTACATATAAGTTTGAAACTGTAAAAATGAACATAAATTAAAACGCCTTCTAACACAGCTGATAATTATCCTTTACTTGTTTAAAAATACCTACTCGTTATAGGTCGTAAATTTCATTATCACGTGTACATGTAATGATGAACCTATACGCAAAAAATATGTATTTATAACCATCATGTTTCCTTGGTACTTCTCGCATTTGCGGAATAATATAGTTAAGAAAAAATAACAACAGATTAAATTTAACTCAGATAAATAAGGATAACTCGTAAAATCCGAAGGTATATATAGACAACAGATCCAATACATTCTTTGTGTACAATAATTATTTTAGGCTTATAAAAGAAGGTCGAATCCTCTCACTCACAATGACGTGAGTACACTTTTGTGTCGACCCAACTGTCACGACACTGGCGCGTGGATTTTACAAACGTTGAGTCCCGATGTAAACAACCGCATCTGTATTATAGACGTGCGAACACACAGTTGAACTTGTTAGTCTTTACTTGTTTTTTAAAACAGTTTGCATTCGAATTTAGTGCATCTCTTTATTTTATTATAATGTTAACTGAAAACAATCTCCAAAAATTTGATGCAGCACACCAAAGGTAAGAAATAAAATTATTAAATTAGTATATCAGCTAAATCTTTTAACACAAAAAATAAAAGTTTGTACTTTACTAAAAAAAGTTATAAAGCAATTTAAGCTATGAACAACAGCGAATATTTGCGTTGAGTGGCATCTTGTATTCTAGTGGATATTCCATTATCGGTGTTAAAAGTGTTAACTTCAAAGATTTCACGGAATAATTCCGCTAAGCCATGAAGCTGTATTAACTGCATTATTATTTTAATGAACGGAAAAATAAGCCTTTGCAAAGATGACTAAGTGCAATTAAAATTTTAATTGTTTGTATTCACAGATTCCTGTTTTTCATTGAATAACCATTTGTCTTTTGAAACTTCTAATTTTTTGTTACCTATTAAGTATCCAATTCTGCTGATTATTAGCCAAACTTCTATTTGTTGTAACAATCTTATCGAAAATACGTTATAGCAACTAATCTAAGGCCACAATTAGTTTGAAATTCTTGACTTTTACCCATCTACATGTTTGTTTGAACAAGGGTTGCGATAACAGAACAACAAAATGGATTTACGGTTTGCACTGTCAGAAGATAATTTGCGATTGTTTCCGATTTCATACAAGTCCGTAGTTTGTTTTTTCCTTAATTTCACGTTTTGATTGAAAATAATTCCATAAAATAGGCAAGTGTTATATAATTGAATTTAAAAAAAGACTAATTTGATCTTCAATGACCAAAAAAGAGTTATTTTAAAAACAATTTGAATTCGATTTTGCAGAAAATGCACAATTTTACATTTAATTAAAAGTGCTAATAATAAATAATTACTATTTAATGAAGCTAATCGCATAATGCGTGACGTTTTGAATGGCGCAGTACTTTGATAAACTTTGTTTTGCTTGCAAAATAATTAATAATTCATATCTTCGCAACTTTATTGTTATACCTAGGGTCGGCTTTAAGCACATTTAACTGAAGTCGAATTTAGCGTCATTATTTAATATTCTTGCAGGAGCGCTAGTGAGTTTTATCCTGAAGCTATTGATCAATTAGTTTGAACGAAGGTGTTAGTAAAGTTTAATTTTTATCTCGTTGTTTCAGAAATTGACTTGTATAAATGTGCATATGTGGTTAAAATATTTTGCATAACAGACAAACATACGCTTCTATAAGTATTTACAATGGTTTATTTTTTGAAGTTTTTTCTTTTGTGTGCTCGTTATACAACTTTATTTCATTTTTAACTAACGTGAATAATTAAAAAGAAAATAGATACTATAATCTGTTCCTCTTCACACAAAAACTTGGTCTTCAAACTATACAACGCAAGTTTTGTTTTAGCTCTAACTATAACATGAACAAACTTTGCCGGCAAGTGTCTATTGAATCGCCTGCTGGATCTAGCAGCGAATGTGTTTTCAACTTCGAAGTCCCAGTTCCAGAAGTACCACCAAATGGTGCACGCATTCGGGTTGTGTGTGCTGGAGCTTGTTATAGAATGAGAAATAGGTCTCCATCAACCTCAAGCATATCTTCAGTTCAGTCAACTGAAGAATCATATTATTCGGGAAATCATGGTATTCGCGATGGTGCTTTGTTCCCTGGCTATGAGGTATCTGGAATAATCGATGCACTTGGGAGTGAAGTCAAACCTACAGATGACATTGCTGAGAATAAAAGAGTTATTTTGTACCCATATGATGGGATTCCACACGGTTATGCTGAATACATTGTTGTTCATGATGTATCTTTCTTAGTACCAATACCCGATAATTTACCATTGGGTGTCGCCGCTATGCTTCCAACTGGAGCGTTGTTAGCCAAAAGTGCTGTTTTCACAGCTCATAAATACGTAATGGATTTGTTAAAAAAACGACCTGATGATCAGATTTGTAGAATTTTAATTGTTGGGACTGGAGGTCTAGCCCTTTGGGCAATACGCATTTCAGAACACCATTTCAAGTTTCCAGAACAGTATAAAGATAGAGTACAAATAACTGTTGCAAGTCTGAAGGATGATGGATTCAAACTAGCCAATGAATTGGAAAAGTACTGATTGATTTCCTATTGCAAAGTTAATTATAACTTTTTTATTTTAGCATAACTCTTGTCCAGTGGAATGAAGAAGTACATGAAAAACAACTTATTGACAGAACTAAGGATGCTTGTAAGGGGCTAGTTGACATCGTTATTGATTTTGGCACTACATCTCGATCATTGCATAGGTCTTTGCAATGTCTCAATACTGTAAGTTCTGTAATTATGTAACATAAGTTAATCATAAAATTATAAACATCAGGGTGGAGTCGTGCTTGTTAGTGAGGAAGTAGCAGAACGTTTGTTACCCAAATTTTCTACGCTAATTAACAAAACCAATCAAAAAATCGAAGCCGTATCAAGTGGTTCTATTGAACAACTTAAGGAAGTTGTAGCGCTTGTTGCTTCTGGCGAGGTAGGTTTTTACAAAAATATAATTCTTTATTATGACTTTTTGAATTTAGATTATACCACCTCCGCATACTGAATTTTCTCCTGAGGAGGCTTCTACAGTCGTGCAAAAGCTTTGCCGATCAGAAATTCCCGGAAGGGCTATACTTCGTTTTCAGAACATTCACTAAATTGCACAGATAAATATTTTTTACTTTTTCTGTATTTTAATGATATTTAATATTCACCAAAAATATTTTAATGTCATTATGTATTTAGAGACCTGCATATGTATTAAATTGGTATACGCATACACCCAGAGTATTCCAATGTATACCGATAAAATGAGTTTAATTTTTTTTTCATCCATTTAGAATTTACCTTAAGCTGTAAATGTTGATCATCACAGCTAACTCACTTTATCGGTGCCCATGTTTTTGTGATCTAAAGTATTTATGGCTAAATTGGTATTAAAGAATTCTAGTATACAATGTTTTTTAAAGTATTACTACTACGAAATACATCTGCATTTATAATTAGGATCACTTCAAAAGTTCGTATGTATACATTTAATTGGTTTATCTTTATTTCACTGTATTATTATGTAAATATTTTCTTAATATATTGTATAAATAACGTTTACAATTTTTTCTTATAATTATGTCCATTGCAAAAGAATCGAATTGTGTGAGGACATTATACAAGGAAGAATGAAAAAACTATTTTTTCCCAGAAAACATAACGATTCTGTTTTGCGTCGTAATCATCCAATTACTCATTATAACTGATTATATCAGAACATATGGTATACAATAAGTGGAAATTTCTTTCGATGATTCTGACTTTCCACCTCCAATAATAAATTTATTTAAACGTTTGAGATATTTATGGATATACTTCCATAATAATTATATTCTATATTATACATATATTATTCTGTTTTTTACGACTTTCTTGAACTGACTAATTTCCCAATACTTATCCCTCAAAGGTCGGATTTATACCTTTCCTAGAATAACGTCTTGAAAGTAGGAGAGAAAATTAAATAAATAAAACTTGTATTAAAATAATTTTATTAGAATCAGTTTGTTGTAAATATTTACGGAAACGTAACATAACTTTTTGTTAAATATTATAAGTTATAAAAGACAGAATTTCTTAACACTAATACAAAAATTAAAAGCGTAACATTCACACAAACAAGAAAGCAAAATATATTTCTGATACTATATTTGATATTATTAAAATGTAATCCTTTTATGTGAGTCACTTATAGACAAATGATAATATTTTAAGATCAAATTGAAAACTACTGCTAAAATATCAAAAACCGACATAGATACGAGATTTTTGCACATTAATAATGTTGTTGGGTATGATCTGATTTTATATAATATAATTATAAACTTAAGTGCTTTATTTTATTTCTTAAATCGTACATAAACTAGATACTAATGTTGTAAATATTTATTAATAAAAGCACTGTTAACCTACATCTATAAATTTAAAAAAAATATGTACAAAACTTTCTTATAATAATTAAAACATTTTTGGTATAACGGTAACAGTGGCACAACTTTTAGCCCAGCACTGTATATTTATTTTCTTAATCTAGAGCCAAGCTTTGGTTTTTCTGTTAATATCGCTGGTTTTACAGAAAATTTTGATTCAGTACCGCAATTGCTTATTACTTTTTGGGGTTCAACAAATGCTTCGTAAATGGGATCATCACTTTCACTGTCTGTCGAAAAAGAACTCTTGCTATTCACGGATGATGTTGACTGGATGTCACTATGTCTGGATAATGATCCATTTGATGCATTATCTTTCACTGGAACTGATGGTAAGGCAATATTTTTTTTAATGCGTCCTCGCGCAGGCAAGTCTGGTGGCTTATTTTGATAGAGAGCATTTCTAAAAAGTACATCTATTGTTAGACTGATGATCACGATAGTATGTTGGTGTTTACGTTTCAACATCATTGTCTTTGTCAAGTGGTTCAAGGATCGTGTCGTAGGTTTCGGAAATCTCATCATCTGAAATCGATGGCTCTGAGCAGTTGAGGCTATTGTGACATTTATTAATGTGTGAAATCCACTGGAGTACATCTTTATATGTTGACGTAACGAACTATAAAATTAAAGGCAAAGAATATACAACCTTACATCATACGCGAATAATAAAAAAGATCAACGAATGATAAAAATAAATCTCAATTTTATAACGTAAATATCTGTAGGAAGTTCTATTTTTAATTATACGACATAGGATATCTCAGAAATATTTATAACAAAAGAAAACGAGAGGGAGGAAGAATAAGACAAAAAACAAAAAAACACTTACATAGTATGTTTTTTCCTCTCCTAGAGTACAAATTAGTTCAAAATCTTGTGGTAGATTCTTATTTTGTTTGGTTGGTACAATCTGAGCTTTGTGAATTTTGAGATTAAAGGTTTGAAACGGTTTGGGATCTTTCACAGAAGAATATAGTAATAACCAGTTGTCGTGTAAGGCTGCATAAACTCGACGATTTTTCTCAAATTTAAGTATAATTTTATACCTCCACGTGAGATAGCCGTATTTGATTTCCTGAGATACTTCTTTTGCAGGTAAATCTAAAATAACTTAATAAAATACAGACTTACCAATAAAATTTACTTACTAGCATAAGGGTTTATTGACACTTCTACAACTGGTGTTACACACCGTGCAATTGTCGATTCATCTACTGCAGCATAAATATCATTTGTGTCATCTTCATTTATTTCTGCTGAAAATGATAGTTTAAAAGGGAATTAATATGTTTAAGTGTGTTTAACATGCTTAACACTTTGTTGGTTTATTTACGTATAAAATATACAAAGTTCCTGTGATAGATCCCTATTTACGGGTTCTGGAAAAATAATAAAAAATTAAATATCACACGACACACGATGTAAGAAAAAATGTTAAAAAAAAATGGATTTAGTTAAGTAGAATGTTAGATTGTTCAATATTACTGTAAGTTGTGAATAGACGAAAAAATCCCAAAACCGTGAAATGTTTTGAGGATATTTGACAAGCAAGTTGAATGTCAACCTTCGTGGGGCTTCAATCTCTATGGCCACTCGCAATCTCACAACACTAAAGAAATGTTTAATTATAAAGATACAGACAATACAGCAGTATTCAGCAAAAAAAAATTAAAATAATATTGTAATGGTTTTAACTTGTTTAATTAAGGGTTCGAATTTATTTTTTAGTACTAATTGTAAAGGTATCATTATTTACTTTGTCGAGAGATTGTGAAGTTGTTTTTCTCTCCTAGTGGTCAATAATCATTTTCATTATAAACCAAGAGCAATATTGGATTAGAGGTAAGTGATTCTGCCTGGTTGCGGTTAGAAGGGTCGGTACCCATAGGTACCCCAATAAACAAGCGCCATTTTCATTTTGTTTGATTGTACCTTTAAACGGTATAAGTTGTGAAAAAGGAGATGCTGTAAGAATAGATTGGATTGTAGTTGCAACGAAAACGGGGAATGTTTTGCTCTTTTTTTATTAACTCGGTAAATATTGGTTTGGAAGTTTTAGATGTTACTCAATTGGTTTAGTGCAGTTTTAGAGTTTGAAAGAAATTAGGGATTTTAATATGGTTTTGGATTTTTTTTCCGGTCGTTTTATTGTCTTTTTAGGTTGTTTTAGTTTTTGAAGTGTCTAATTGTCCTGGTCTAAAACTAACATTTTTTTTGAAAAGTAATAGAGTAGATATTGGATCGCTTGTGATTTTGCAGCAGTTCCATATTCTGGAACCAGTGAAATTGCAGACAAGACTGTTGATATATTTTTTTATTTTACTAATTATTATCTTGGTGAGTACCATCCCTCCTTGATTTGGTGTTGTTTTCTCTTTTTTTTTGCATGTGCCAAATGGCTTGGTCCAGAAATAAAAATCCATTTTAGGGTGTTTAAAAACAAGGTATTTTATAAGTTTTTATGGGTGCTCTTGAGGTAATTTTGCATAATTTTTGGTGATTTTTAAAGGTCTTTTAGTGTGCCCAATTTTTGGTGGTCTATAGATATTTGGGTACTTTTGGGGTGCCAAAAAATTAGTGCTTTTTGAAGAATTTTAAGTCCTTTTCGGTTGTTTACTTTCCGGAAAATAGCTAAATTTTTAGGATTCTGACTTGTTTTTAGGGCACCAAATATCCTGGTCCAGAAGTAACATTTTACATCTTACTCAATTAGCAGTTAAAAATTTCTGTTACCCTAAAGACACTACTATTTTTTTGTTTTTATCTAGATCTACATAGCCTTTCGCTATTCGCTATCTCTACTCACAAACTAATAATCTATTGGCTTATGCCCTTGATAAATAAGTACCTAAATGTTAATTGCCGTTTGTTTAACATTGAAGTATTGTGATTACTGATTACCTACTACCTCCACTGTTCAACAAAGTTTAAAAAAATAGAATACCTCTTTCAGAGCTCCTATAGAGCAGCATATATGTACATCTTTTTAATATACTTAACATAACAATTTATCATTTTTAAAATTTTTAAGGAAAGGCTTCGCTCTTTTATTTTTATAACTTTATCAAAAGTTTCTATAGTGATTACAATGTGACATTAATTTTTTTTTTCACAACTCGTGTAGATTTAATCTTAAAAGTTTTAGGACCTATCACAGGTGCAACTACTGACTATAACTGATTATACTTCATGAATCGTCCTGTATACCAACCAGTATTAGGTCTCATTTCCATATCAACATAAGCTCCATTATTGTCGAGTGAAACTCTTGTTATGCTTAGCAATTGTTCTTTAGATCTCGTAATTAATTCATCTGCTTGTTTTCGGGCATAGGGTGACAATTTTTCATAATTTACATCATCCGATAGAAATTTGCATATATCTATAAAATAAAACAATTATTTAATTGAGAGTGAGAGGATGACAAAAGCAATTAAAAATTACAATAGCTAAACTTTTTACAATAACTAAATTTTTAATTTTGTAAGTACAATAAATTTATATTGTCGAAATTTCAATAATCAAGTGAGGTCTTTTTTAACAGTATTTAAAATATGATAAGATAAATCTTTTGCCTTAGTACCTAGTTATTATATTTAAACAAAAAATTTAGAAAACAAATTTGTTTTATCGACACAAGGAAAAGAAGTGATTTGTTTAAAAAGGAATGAATATCAGATATACATACACCTAAAAGAATTGTGTGTGCAATGATGAACTAAATATTCAAGTAAATATTTTTAAATTTAATGACCAAACTTATTAACGCATAAAAGAAGTTCTGTCCACTTACCACTTAATAATTTATTAAGATTGGAACATAGATCTTCCACTGTAACAGCCATAACACTTGTTATTACGATAAATTATTAAAGTACGTGTCTTAATTATTGGTCAATTGGTAGAACGAACTTTAACACATGATGTCTAAAATGCAGCCATGCACTGCTCGCACTGTCTAAATATTCTTTTGACGTTAAGTTTACCAAAATTATTTTAAAATTAAACTCCCGCAAAGATGAAACAAATCCGAGACCATAAAAAGTGGGGAATTTTAAGACTACCGACACTTCTGTAACGATGTTATTTTTACAACACTATATGACTCGCTTATCTTGCTTTATTCCACGCCCATTTTATTTCCTTTCATTAAATATACGAATGCTATCTATAAGTGGGTCAATGTTTTATATAAAATAACCGAAAATTATTACTATTATTATAATAAAAAATAGCCAAGCAATTTTTAAATACAAAACGGTGCAAAACTCATTTAATTTCAATTTTTTTGGCGCAATTGTTTAATATTTTAAGACATTTTATATGTGTACGAAAATCACATATTACTTGAAATTTAAAAAGTTCAATTGCATTCTGATAAGAGTATATTGCCGTTACAAGGTGGGATTGAAAGTAGTGGATTTTGTTGGTACAAATGTTTATTTACAAAAAATGATTAGATACAGAAATTTGTTTGAAAGCTAACTTTGGTGGGGCTCTCATGGTAATGGGTGGGCAGACATCACAAACTAGAAACAAACTCCAGACACCAGTACTCCGCACTATTATGCCTCAAGAAGCAAGAATAATGTTCCGGACCCTTACCGGTACTTCAATTAAAAAGGAGGTTTCTGAATTAAAATTTGAAATATGTACATCGTTTTAGTAGATGTACTACCATTTTCAATATAATGTTTAAAAAATTTCAATTAGTAGGTACTTAGATATTATTATAATTTATTGACAGTTAATTACTATGTAACTAATGACATCCAATGTCTTGCAATTTTTGATATTGAATTCAGATGTACATAGATACGAAATAGTAGTTTACAAGACAAAGATGAAATTTCGGACTCAAATATGTTATATTTATTGCTTGATGCATTGAACTAAAACTTTACATTAGGGACAATAAACTGTCATTATTGAGACAGAATAATAATTTTATTAAAATTAAGCGTTTCCGGTCCTACTATACCTATATCACTTAGATCCCAAAGCTGTGCTTAACAAAATGCTACGTTTCAGAAGTAACCTAAATATAATAAACGAGCTTAACTTCCTAATAACTTAGGCGTTCATATACATTAGAGAACAGATGAATAAAATTAATTATTTGTGGTGACATTATTCACTAATAAAATTTTCAGCCGTATAAGATTTCTTAAGGTTTAAGGGGTCGAAAACAAAACTAACTATGAACCTTTTAATATTTAATAAACCATACAAAAAAAAGCAATATAGATAAAGAACTCACTTGCACAATGTTATTTATCCAGTTCATCAGAATATTTATCACTCATCATTCATTCATAAAATAATCTAATCTTTTAAATATATGTGTAAATATATTAAGAACAAAATATATAAATTAATTAATCAAATTAATAATCGAACTTATTGTATATGACATACATACGAATTAAGTTGCTTTTTTGAGAAATTACAGATAAAACAATATTTTAATAGAGGAGCAAACTCCTTTTGCACTTGTCTATTGCATGTACACATAAAAAGGTGAAGAAACATTATAGGTCGGAGCAGATTATAGAATGAGGATTAGTAATGACCGAAAATCTTCCATAAATATATATGTATAAAAAAAACTACAATGTGTATTATGTCAAACAATAATCATTGCTGCTCTACACTATCTGCAACCTGCTCCGTGGAGGAATGTAGACACATGCAAGTAGTACTTAGTATAGAATAAACACAGAACGCCGTGAATACATCCAACCTAGCCTAGACTGGTGGACAAGTAGGTATCAGGAACTCGAAAATTTATTACACCAAAGTACAGCCACACAATGTCCTTATCTTCGTATATTCAGCTTTCAAAGGAAAATCTGCAAAACAGAAAACATTCATGACTAGTAGTAGTCAAACAGTTGAAAATTGGCGAGCTCGCAACGATGAGGGCAGGAAGAGCTGACAAGACCACCGCCCGGGTTAGTACAGGTTAGGTAGGAATAAAGGCGTCCACCAGCCAAAGAGGCCAGCGAGGGAGTTATTGTATGAAATACTCAGGGTGGTCCGAGTCTTTCTCAAACCTCTTGGCCTCCTCTTGCATGCTCTCTTTTATTTTCAAAATAGCAGCCGATTCCGTTTGGTCCTGCAAGGAAAGCGACCTTTAGTGGTTAAGTGTCAGTCTACAAAGCGTAAAGCACCGGCCACTGCGTTGAAACTCACGTTTTCTCCCGGTCCTCCAAATCCCCCTAAATTGTAGTCGCCCATTCCGCTACCGCTGTCCTCTCGAGGTGTGCCGGGCCCTCCGTTCGCTGGTGAATTTTTCATACCGTCCATACCATCACCATTCAAAACTGGGCCCATCGAGTTCGGACCCATAGGACCCATTGGCCCTCCCTCAGGTCCACCACCCATTTGAAATTCTCCAGGCATGTTACCACCCACTGCAGGCTTCATTAATGTGTACATGTTCTCGCCACCAGAATTCGATGAATCTTGCGGACTTGGCATTATCGGAGTTCCAGGACCCGGAGGACCAGCCGACCCTGGAGGGCCTCCGTAATTGCCAGGAGATGAGGAAGAATAATTCATAGGCTGAAATATTACCGTAATATAGCAAAATGCAAAACTACTTTACTTCACTACTGTAAAAAAAATTAAGGAAAACTATAATACTTACTGTAGACGTGTTAGGTTGCCACTGGGGCCTTCCACCTGGACCCGTCATCGACATGGGGGGCATTGGACCACCAGGTCCTAAACTGCTATTAGGTGGTGGACCTCGTAAACTAGGGCCATACGTCCCAGGCCCTAGTGGACCCATAGAAGGTCCTCTGGGAGGATTCATTCGATTCATAGGATTCATTCCTGGGGGACCTATCAAAAAATTCAGTCTTTACATATTTATTGCAATAGGGCATGTTCAGCACGTACGACACCAGCATGCCAGCACCAATGACTTCCATTGATATAGGTATAAATGTATATACATATACGTGTTTAAAATTTCATTATTGACCCTTATCTACATAATTATTAAAGTCTACGGACTGTGCCAATTTTTGCACTTACACAATTTTATTGTTATATGTAATTTTAATTTTTTAAATTTCATTTAATCGCCACTATCCGCAGGTATGTACCATTTTTCTTGACGGAAACGTTAATCTAAAAATTATATTAAATAAATAGATAAGGTTCGTCAATAAAATAATCCAAAACACTGTAGTTAGGGTAATCTAAAACCGACTAACTTATAATAAAAATTAATTTAAAAATGGCTTAAACTGCCATTACCAATGAGACAATAGCAAGTGTTAGATCACCCTGTAACGAGCAAAGCAAGTAAAAAGTGTATGCGTATGGATGTGTGATGGTGAAGGAGCGCATTGCCTACCTTGCCAACCTACAAATTCTCCGCCTTCACCTGGAGACAGAAATAGATGCATTACATGAGGCATATCATGAATTTTGCTTCATGCTTGTGCAATTCTTGTATGTTATAATCATTACTACTCTATTCATATTAATAATATTAATTTCGTAAATATTAATGTTATTATGAGTCAATACAATATTTATTGAAATAACAGGTAAAACAAGATGAACTTTTACCTTGTCTCGTAGGATCCATATTATTCGGCATCATTGGCTGTCCAGGGGGCTTTAAATATACAACGTTAATGAAAATGAGTTACAATTAAGAATGGAGTATTAACATATAATCAATGCTTAAAAGTGTTGATACATACTCCATTAAAATCGCTTGCGATCTGAGGCATCCTTACACCCGGTCTCGGTCCTGCCGGATACCTTGGACCCATAAATGGTTGCGCTGACATCATTTGTGAATGAGGTGGAGGCGGCTGAGAATGGGGAGAGGGTTGGCTTGAAGGGTGCGTGGGTGGTGACGGCCTCATCGTTGAATTCTAAATAATAAACAAAATGTTAAAATTGCACAAAAAAGAAAAATAAACACTTACTGGAAAAAATCCTGGTGGTATGGGACCTCCAGGCATTCCGTCAGCTGGAGGCATTTGTCCCAACGGACTTGGTGCTGGGCCAGTGTTCTAAATTTAAAATACATATAGTATATATAGAGCCGATTCAAAATTATGAGCATAATCTTAACCACAAAAAGTGAAGCAATTTTTAGCTTGTCATGTTTACTAATACTAAAAAAGATGTTAGTGGAGGGATTAAGAATAGAAAAAAATAAACCGTTTTACTCCTTATTTTCTTCGCTTTAAACTTTACAATTTTTTACGACTGCCATGCAAAAATACATTTATTCCGTCAAAAACATTGAAGTTGATGGTGATTTTCTACGACAGTTCCCAGGCTAAATGCATAGATTTTCCATTGTAACGAAATTTATGAAAACTTAATGTCCGAAAAATATTTTTCTTTTTTTTATTAATTTTGACCAAAAGATACTTCGATCATCTTCATCACTTCTATTACCTATTACATTTTTGGTTAAAATTATGCCACATAATTTTAAATCAGTCTATATAAGCACATGTACACAATACTCATAAACAAAATAAAGGAAACTTTTCTGTAGGTTAAATTTTATGTTTATCTGTTAATAAAGTTCATTAATTAGATGATGTGTGTATTTCACTGTCACACATTTATTTTTTTAAGTAAAATTTAGCACAGTAAGAAGAAAAATAAAAAGAAACTAAAAAAACAATTAACCAACAAATGTAGATGTTACTCTACCAATATTCAATAGTAAGAAGCGTATCCGTTATTCTTGATGCCTGCCTTGATATCTTCGGAACATAATTCATGAAGAGTTTAGATTCTGGCCATATCAACGCTTTCCACACTAAAACAACTTGACTAAAGATCATTTATAGTGTCTTTTATCTTAACTGATTTATATAAATGAAAAATTCCAAAAACGTTCTTTGTGGAGATACACTTAAAAGAGATGTTTGCCGAGAGACATTCAGAACAGCTTTAGGTACAATTTTAACAAAAAACATAAACTTATTTATTTTTGTCCAACTAAAAAAAAATATTATTCACGAAAAACTTTTATAAAAAATTGCTGCAATGAAGAAATATCTGAGTATAATATGTGTACAGAATATTTCCTTTATTTTGTCCATGAGCGCATAATATAACTCAATATAAAAATAAAAATACAATACAATACCGGATGACTATAAACGTTAGCAGTGCCAACTTAAAAATGGTCAATTTTTTCATTCATTTTATGTGTTCTCAAAGTATATTTTACAGTAATATGTCGTGGTATTTTTTAATTTTGGGACTCGAAAGACCAAGTGAGATGAACAGAGAATGTTTATCTCATTTGCAGGCATAGATTTTAAAAACTTTTAAAACGTTACTTTAGAAAATTCCAGTGACTCCAAATTCGAACAAAAAGAATGAAATAATATAAAACTATAAATGAAAAAATTAGTATTTTGCTGAATAAATAACCGCAAAGATAGTCCAAAAACGCATTTTCCTGTGTGAAAACCACTGATCACTGTCGGTACCACCTACCTTGTATTTATTAATTATTAAATTTAATTTATTAATTTTCCCAAGATTAAAAATATACGACTAAAGAATAAAAAAAAATAAAATAAAATAATAAGTGATTAAAATCTATCACTAAAGCAAATAGAAAAAAGCTTGAAGTGTCCTTTTGTGGCATAAGATTAAACTTTTTAGTGACAAGAATGAATTTGAATTCGAAAATACAATAAACAAAAACAAACAAATATTGTCAGTTTACCAAAAAAAAAAAACAAAAATTTATAATCAGTCGGTATAATGATTAATGAACAGAAAGTTGGAAATATATAAAATAATAATATATGTGTATTATGCATATTCATCGTAAGAATACGTTGCTTACATCCAATATTCCTAATTTCTGTCCACAAAATTTAAACTTTTTAGCAAACTATTTAATACTACCAAATACTCACATGTGCAATTCCATTAACTCCATACCCAGAATTTACAAAGCCCTAAAATAAAAGAAAATAATTAATTATTAAGATCGATCTACATTAAAAATCCGCATGCTCAAACAAAAACTTTCAAACATATATTTTTATTATTTTTACGAAGTATACTACTCATGTATCCACAGTGAAAACATTTATATCGAATTACAAAATATTTAGTGTTAGATAAAACGGAAAGGTGTTTTCTTCTTTGAAACAACTATTAAATTTTGTGCCAAATGATTGTTACGTAATAGTTAATAAATTGTGTCAGAAATTGTTTACCTTCTGTTTGATATAATTAGAATAAAAGTCAAAAAAATTAGTTGATATTTATTTTTATACTTCTGTTATATAAATAAAAGTACATATAAAATAAAATTTTAATTACATTGTTTTTTTTTTTTGTTGAACAATTTTAAAATATTTCAATTTAAAGACATTTTACTGTCTTCAAAATAAAGACATTTTTTAGTATAAATAATCCTAAGGTGGACAAAGTCCCCTACTTCCACATTGGACACAAAAATACTACATAACAACTTCTCCGGATACGCTGACAGCCAAACTTTGAATGAAATTTCTGCCACAATCCTTAATATTTTAAACGTTATAGACGCTTCTAGCTAGTAATATGCCAAGTTGTTCGTATTATCCATAAAACATTAATTTTGATAACAATTAACAACCATTCATTAAAAAAACTCCTTTTTTCAAAGGTAAGCAAACAAATCTTATGTTTCTTTCTATTTGGAAAAAACTAATGTTTTCCGTTTTGTTTTTTGAGACAAGTACAAAATCAATCTAACAAAAGTTTCTTACATTTTTTTAAAATTATTAAAAAACAATTGTGCAACAAAAAACTTCTTTCCTCGACTAGATTTATTAGAGTACACCGGAAAAGAGCAGATTTCTGGTTTAACTTAATGTATAAGTAATTTTTTTATTGTACGCAGTAGAAAACTAATACGCTATATAAAATAAAAATTCAAGTTATGAAAAGAATTAATTCATTTTATATTATATGTTTGAGAACTGCTGCTTTGGCTACAACAATGGCCTTTAGTGTCATCATCTTATTTTAAGGTTTCATCATTGAGCGTAAACTAATTTATTATTTAATATTGGCGTTGCATGTCCATAAAATTGAAAAAAAATCAAGAAAAAACTAATCAAACCTAAAGGAAATCATCTCATTGAAAGTGAATTAAAAAGAAGATCTTAATATTTTGATAAAAACTAAGACAAAAGCAAATCAAACGATGACAATGTCAAAACTATGAAGTGATATTTCTCTTTCATTGTCGTGGGTACGATTTCTTATTTTGGTTGCAACAATGTAATTTTATCTTAGCAATGAAATAATTCCAGTGACTCTCAACCTTGTACCAAAATTTTCGAGTTAAATAACGTCCTTAATAGAAACAATTATCTGAGGTTTTTTTCCTCTGTTACACTAGTTCTGCACTTTTCTATTACCAGGTCAATTTTCAGCTCCAAGACCGTAAACACCTTGTAAATAATTTCACATACGATAAATCAATATTGTTGTAAATATTGTTACTAGGTCCAAAATTTAGCGGTTTTACTGAGATGTGTACTATTTGCAAAATTAACAATAGCTATTTACGACACGAAAATGTTATAAACAAAAAATGTTTCGAAAATTTCGCGCTAAATTTTGTATGGCTGCTTATAAAAGCAAATAATAAAACCAGCGAATAGAAATGCGTACTTAAAGCAGCGTTGCCATGCTCCAACCTGGAGTATTGATCCACAAAGGACTACCGCTGTACTAGCAACACAGAACCAGGATATGGAATTAGAAGGAAGATATACTCACATAATCATGAAAAGCTTTGGCTTCTGATGAATGCTCACAAGTATCCCTTCTTTCTGGAGCGGCGCAGTATAAATCCCAAAATACGCTAAAAATAATTTCTTCAATAAAAAGCGTTCCCAAACAAAATTTAACCATCTCACCACCACCACGAATGCAAAAATCCAGGAGGCTCTCCTAACGTTATGTTCTTCTCCCACCGAATCTATAATTTGATTTTTTTTTCAACAATCACCATCATTGACAGAACTCACCTCTGAAAGAAATGTTTGTGCTGCCTTTTGTGCACCAACGTGAAGTAAGTATTCATATACGTATAATGCCAACCTGCACAATATTTAGTGTCAGTTTTTATATTTAACAGTGGTCTGATTGTTTTCAATTTGGAAAATTAACTATTGATTAAAATTTATTATAATCACAAAACCGGTAAAATTTTGAAAAATGAAATATTTAGCGGAACCGGAATTCGGAAGAATGAACGTCAGGGCTTTCGCACTGTTGACAGAGCAAAGACAATCACATAAACAATCCACCGCCACGTGGGTACGTCTTTAGCAATCGTCGCGATTGATGGAAATACAATGTGAAGAAAATGAATTGAATGGTTTGTTACGACAAACACCGTAGTAAAAACTTAAGAAAGAGTAAAGTTATATGACAGGACAAGTGTGCTTACTTTTCTCGTGCTTGTGCATCGGACGGCACTGTTGATCCCTTTCCTTTAGCATACATTTTTAAAATACAAAGGAACACAGAGCTCAATTTAACCTACATACAATTAAATATATTATTACTTAAAAATTAACTATTTGAGCGAACACGCTGGTTCTATATGACAAGAGATCCAGTTCATGGTAAATCTGGCTGGCTCAACTTCACCGCAGCCAGATTACTTTTCTACAATTAACATCACTTAAAAATATCTATAACTTGCCAACAAACACGCACATCGAAAACGCAACAATACACACATTAAATTCTTTCGACGCCGCACTCAAAATTCTCACTAAGATATTCCCGACTGCGCGTGCGTCACTGTCCCGTAGCCTATGTTGCCATAACACGTTACCATAATCACTCTCTTCCAATAATTTTATTTCCGTACAGAATTGGTGCAGTTCGAGCATTCAACCTCACACACAGATAACCACCTTCTGAACTTTGACTCCCGATAAAGCTCGCAGGAAAGAATTGCTTTTATGATTGCTTTTTCGGCTAAACAGTGACAACATACAATTAACTCCACGATCACCCTGGCAACCGTGGACCTTCTTGATGACTTGATGTACCGATATTTGACGTTTGCGCATAACAAGGGGGCGGGACTCTAAAGGTAAAATGTAGAAAAGCACAATGATCTACAACATAAATTTATCCTACACGGCATGTCGACAATCGAAAATGATGCTAAAATCCAAATAAGTTACAACTGTTCTAGGTTAATTCGCTCCACTTCCGTGCACTGTGTATGTGATGTGTAAAAAACAGTTGTGAAATATATCCAAGGGTGCTAGTGCCACTGTGACTATTTTGTCAATTTCCTTATTTCTAGAAATTCACAAACTTCGAAAAATATCGCCGGCCTTTTGCGTTTACAACTTGTGAAAAAAATGCAAAAACTAACTTTGCGTAATTTTCCTAAGAGATATTTTTAATGGAAACAGGATTACCAACATTTAGGTGATACAAATTTGAGGGCCACCTAAATAACAAAACATTCAAATTGAGGCAATAATAGCAGTCTTGCGTAATTAGACTATCAAGTTTCCCTAACTTTCTATCATAATATTCAGGGGCGGATTAAGCGTCGAATATTCAGGGCCTTCGAGTTCGACATCTTACAGTAGAACCTCTATAATACGAACTAATTATTGCAAGAGGTTTACACTTTAAAAAAAAAACAAACAAACTGAATTTATTTAAAAATTAAACTAAAATATAAAGAACACGCCTGTTAAAAGTACGTTTCAACTTAATAGTAGGTACACAAAAATCAGCATTTGCTATTAAAAAAAATTTTTCATGTTAATTTATTCAGATTATTTCCACTACTATTCCTAATATACCTACTTTTAATAATACAAAATTTTTGAAAAAATATACAACCAACAGTTTTTTTTCACTCTTATTATTTAAAATACATTTTGTATATGTATATCGAAATGAGAATGCTCAAAAATGTTTTATTAAATTTCTTAGCATAATTAAGAAAAATTTTACTCCCATTCTTCCCAAAAAAGCCAATTTGAGGCTGATTCTATTAGAATTATGTATAATTATTTCTTTAATTCCAATCTTATGGGAAATAAAAACAAAAGTATTTTTTAACTTCTTTATATTCACTTATCTAGTACAATAGTTTTCGTTTGCACAAATTGAGAAATACATTTGTAACATCTTTCATAATAATAAAATTTACCAACACCTTTATAACTTTTATAAAAATATAATCTGTACTTATTTACGCAACACCTACTAACTGTGGGCAGTTAGGAATATTGCAATTAAGATCTTGTGCACAACCTTGTTCTGGTCTTGATCTAGATTCAAAGTAATCAAAGAGAAGTGGTTTTTGACAGTACGGACAATTCTGAAAAAAATCATTTGAATAAACCAGGATATGTTAATTTGAGTCAAGCTACCTTTCCGCATTGAAGACCAGTAAATGGTAAATTTAAAGATTGCCATACTTCTTTAAGATCAGTGATGAGCGTATCCATCAACTCTTTAGTATGATGAGGGGTCGGTGCCAATCTGAGCTTTTCTTGTCCTCTCGCAACAGTTGGGTAATTAATAGCTTGTATGTAGTGACCTTTTTCTTTTAACAAAGTGTCACAAACTGCGCCACATTGCACTGGGTCTCCAATTTTAATCGGAATGATGTGACTAGGCGTATGCTCCACGGGAAATCCATTATTCAATAAGTTACTTCTTAAATATTTAACGTTTTCCTGATGACGTCTTCGCAATTCTCTTCCTTCATCTGAGGCGAGGATTTGAATTGCTTTATAAGCACCAGATAGTACGGTAGGTGGTAACGAAGTAGTGAAAATAAAGCCGGCAGCATAAGATCTTATCATATCCACTAGTGTTGCAGATGAAGCTAACAAAAAAAAACGAATACATTTTAATGGAATTACTTTCGTTACATCTAATTTTAAAACTAACCGATGTAACCACCAACATTTCCAAACGCTTTCCCCAAAGTACCAGATATTATGTCCATTTTATGAAGCTTTCCATCGCGCTCACCAATTCCAGCTCCGTGTTCCCCGTAAAGTCCGACCGCATGGACTTCATCGATAAAGGTTAAAGCCCCATATTTGTGAGCCACGTCACAAAGTTCCTAAAATACGATGAATAAATAACAATAAAGATAATTAAGCATTCGGATATTACTTCTAAAGGACAAACAGCACCTGACATCGAATGAACAGTTTCAAATGCAACTATTTTTGGAATATTTTTATTAACAGTCTTCAGTAGATCTTCCAAATGAGCAGGATCGTTGTGCCTAAATATGTGTTTTGGTACTTGGCTGTTTCTTATACCTTGGATCATGGAAGCATGGTTCCCAGCGTCGGAAAAGATATGACATCCTAAAATGATGAAAAAATTAAGAAGTCCCAAATAGTCCGCCTTTTGATGATCACGTAATATCAAAGTGATATTTTAGTCGTTATGAAATCTCATCACTCACCTGGCAGTGTTTTAGCCAAGGTAAAAAGAGTAGAGTCATTAGCAACAAAACAAGAAGTAAATAACAAGGCTTTTTCTTTTTGGTGTAGTTGTGCGAGAATGTCTTCCAGTTTTTCATGCAAAGTAGAATTCCCCGAAATGTTTCTAGTACCACCAGCTCCGGTGCCATACTTGTCGAGAGCTTCTCTGCAATATTTAAATTACAGATGTGAAAAAATACTCGAAATGTAAATACTTTGCTAAACAAGCTTATACAAAAATAGGGACCAATGCGTTAAAACTACGTATTCATAAAATGATATGTTAATTTGGATGGAAAATTGTAAAAAATTATCTTACTTCTAGCATCACAGACTTATAAAGAATTGAAAATTCGTATATATAGTGTCCCAAAAGTGTTTGACTTTTGTCATTGATAAATCTATGCTTCTGTACTCAAATATTAATTCTTCCTAGTATTTAAAAAGAGAAAATATGGCCTACTAACAGTCAAATGGAAAGTAATAACTTGGTGCAAATATTTCCGTAGAAACCAAAAAAAGAGAAACTATTTAACTCATAAAATAAAAAGTGGTTTAAAAAATGATACGAAAATTTTCTCTTCTTGTTCTTGTAAAAAAAAAATAACTTTTAATTTTTAGTCAATATAATGATCACTTTTATTAAAAAAGAGCATGAAAAAAAGCAAATTAAAAACAAACAATTTTTTTAAATTTATTTAAAACATGTTGGATATACAAGAAAAAAAGTAATAAAACTCCTCGCAGTAGGGATCTATATGAAACCATTCTAAAAATTAGTTAATGTATCAATTAACAAATTAATTTCATCAGAAAAAACAAGATTTATACTCTTGGACCACACGATCTAAAGAAAATCAGTAACTTAGTATTCACTGCCAATATTTGGCATCGAATCAGCGATTCTATAACGGCACTCGACATTGTGTAACTGTTATCTGATTGAATAATTCTATAAAATTAAAAGCAATGAAACATGTATTAAAATTTGATTACAACTTAAGTTTCAGTCGAACAGCAAAGTAAAAACCCCAAATGTTAACAACTTCAACAATTTGACCTTGATGACGTAAATCAAACGTGACCGGACTTTGTCAATGCTAATAAAGTATTCGATACAGCAGTTTGATTTGTCACCGTTATAGTGCGATTAAAATGTCAAAGAAAGCTATGTCATGCTGATAAGTTGTTTTTTTTCGATTACATAATCACTAATACATAACTGTTTATCATAATATAGCAATTATTAAGTTTCTGACTACATATTAGTCTAATTACTAATTCCAAAGCTGATATTTTTTTCTGTTCAAATCGACTGTGATTGTATTATCAACTTTGTGATAACATTTTTCAAAATTTTGCCAACTTAACTTCAAAATTACAGACCATGCATAAAACAGAAAGTAACATACCTCACAGCCTCTTTAACTTTTGGATGGCACGACATTCCCAAATAATCATTTGAGCACCACACTGTGATAGGTTTTTCACCCCATGAGTACTCTAACGCGTTTGGAAACTGTCCAGGGCCTGCCAACCTGTTAACTTTTTTGAAAACACGGTAACTGTGCTCCTTCTTTTTCTTCAAAATTTGTTGGTGGAAAAAACTGTCATACGAAAATGCTGCTAAAAAACAACTATTTACTTCCGTTTTTAATGTATTCATTACTCACAGTCTACATCATTCTTCATTTCAATAGTATCGTCATTTTTGACTTCTTTAATGACATTGTTAACTTCCTTCAGAAATGGACATGGCGTGTTTGATTTTTGGGTGTCTAAAACTGAGTTTAGTTGCATTTTAAATTTTTACGTAAAACTTGATTTCTACCGTGACTAGCGCTCTTCAAGTCTTCTCCAGCAATTGTGCTCATAGTGCTAGAGACCACAGGACACTGGTTCCCGTACATTTTAAGCAAAAGTGTCCCATAATTTTTAACGTAGTTTTGGCTTAATCTTGTTAGAAATGGACAAGGCATTTTCTCTGAAAATATTACGTAACCTCACTTTCAAAACTTTCTTTTAAATAAAAACTTACCCAATCAGGTATGTGAACGTCGCCTAGTAGTTAAATTGGTTAAATGTTTTAGGTTATTTTGACAATTAGAAAGTGATTTCTGTAGATGTAGGTCAACACCGTCGGTAGGTACGAAGAGCGCAAGAAAGAGATAGCTGAGTTCAAGTGCACTACTCGCCGGTGCGAAGTGAACTAATTATGTTGCAAACGATCATCGAATTCGATACTTCATCCCCTCCTCTATCGACAAAATGTAAATGTGGTTCCAAAGAATTTCTGACAGGTGGCGCCAAAAATTTTGTTTAAAACCTTTTGGTCACAGGTCACACTTTTGTTTTTTACAGTCGGAATGGAAATGTTTGTCAATATGATAATGCCATGTTTTTTAGATAAAACTATGCCGATATCCGCTGCCGTAAAACCGGAAACCCCTACGTGCGGTTAAATATGGCACCCCACAACCGTTTCCAAAAAACAGATAATAAGAAAATAACAGTAGCAGATTTTATCTACTTGGCATTTTTTGTACGACTGGATATATAGCAATTCACGGTTACCGGACTATAAAGGTCCGAATAATCGAGGTGTACCGTATACACCTTACCATAATTTTACAATTTCTTACCTTAATTCAACAAAATTTGTAAACTCAAGTTCTTAAATTGTGGAACAAAGAACGAAATATTTACTGTTACATTAAAAAAAGGTCAAAACTGAAACTTGAAAAATACCTTGCATAAAATAACAATGACAATTTAATATGTAATATACTAATAAACAAAAGCCAGTTCAGTACGATTTAATTATGATAAGCTATTTTTCGCGTATCATGGTGATGTCAATCATTACAAAGCTAAATCATCGTGTCCACTACAGTACAGTAAAAACTTGTACGTATTTTTCAAATTTTCTGTGTTAGCCTTGGCATCAAATTTTAAATCCGAATGATATAAATATAATATACAATTATTATTGATACATTTATTAGCAGCGTATTTTTTAATGAACATGAATTTATCTTGTTTTTCACTGAATTAAACATGGAGTATTCATAATATAACTTCAATTCAAAATATAATAAAACACTTTTTTTAATTTTTTGAATGCTAATAGTCTTATGGCTAGATGCCTTAATTACTGATATTTAAATTCCAAAAATAAATCCATAAGAATGCTTTAAAAATTCTGCTAAAGCATGACTTTGTTAATCTTAGGATCATAATGTGGTTTTATGTAGCTTTTAATATATGTATGTATAGATTTTGACTCGTTAGAGCAT
This sequence comes from Tribolium madens, assembly GCF_015345945.1. Lineage (NCBI taxonomy): Eukaryota > Metazoa > Arthropoda > Insecta > Coleoptera > Tenebrionidae > Tribolium > Tribolium madens. Next base: position 6,215,153 of record NW_025400995.1, on the reverse strand, counting down.
TGGTTATGTAAGCAATATTTTAAATCCTCTATACAGCGTGCGCCAGAACTCGCGCCCCAGAGAAAAATGCCATATAAGGTAAAACACCAGGAACATAGAAAAAAATGTTAAAAAAAATATCTATAAAAAAAAGTTATGAGGGTTTAAAGTTTGCACTTTGACTCTGTTATAATAATTTTCCAAGTTTTATTGCTATAGGCTATTAAAAGAGGAAACAAGTAAGCTGTATCCTAAATTGTAACTCTGTTCAATGTTATTGGTGGCTTTTATTGACAAAATTTTTGTCCCTTTACTAAATAATTATAAAAAAAACATATACAAGATCATCAGTATCATTAAATAGATATAAAAAAATGTCAAATGTCAAAATTTTTTGACAGATAGAATTTTTTAAACATTTTTTTCATGTTCCTGGTATCTTACCTTACTTGAAAATTTTCTCTGGGGCACGAGTTCTGGCGCACCCTTTATAATTTACCCCTATTTCAGTAAAACATGAATAATAAACATTCTAGCAAACGTTAAACAAGAATTTGTTTTTTTTTCTGCAACTTGGTTGATATTTACAGAATACTAAAATTCTGTAACACTGTGCGAGAATATTATCACACTAGTGTTAGAATGGTAAGGTAGAGTCATCTTGATATCTTTTTAAAATTTCTGAACTTTATTAGTCTGTGATTTTTAAATTAATGGTGGAAAAAGTATAGTCCGACTCGTTTAGAATGGCATATTCTAAACATGTTACGGAATATACTATTCTTGTATTGGTTTGCAACGAAATTACATTTGATGTTATTTTTTTAAGAGAGCAGTTATAATTTATGGTAGATTGTCAGTGTTTACCTACTTGATATACGAAATGTTAAAAACTCTTATAAATATTTCGAAATGCATTCTTAACCTAAATACAAAAGAGAAAGTTATTGTTAACTTGAAAAATTCTATATTCTATCGATCTATATTTATATATTTTTTAAAAGACACTCAGCAATAGTTTTGTAGAAGCTTATTGTTTAATTTAGACACAGATTCATCTTCGAGAACATCTAACATCATCTTACGATCATGCTTCTTCTATTTTTAATTAAATACTCGTACAGAATATTAACCTGTATAAAAATATTTCAAGACTTAAATATTTAGAAATAGTTTTGTTTTATTAATAACTCAAATAAATAAGAAACTTAAATATAACATTAAGTGTAAAATTAATACAAATGATAACATCATAATGGTTTTATAAATATATTGGGTCAACCTCTCCAATTTACAGTACTATTCAGATGAGGATAACTTATTTAAAGTACTTTATTTATATGATTTAATATTATTAGTTATTACAGTCCTACTTTGTTTTTATCCTAATAGTAACATAATATACTGATTACAATAATAGATTCAAGCAGTTCCGATTCCAATAGCCATACCAGCAACAAAAGAGACTAAGAAAATATGCACTTCTTTAAGTTGGCATTCGGAATTCCCCATTAATCTTGAATACCATGACTTGGCTTCCCCTTGTTTCCTTTTGAAGGTACTTTCTGCTTTATCAACTTGTTTATCCACATATTTTTCGACCTGTTAAAATGTTTGCCTTAATTCAATAGACTTCATTGGAGAGAACGAAATTAAACTACTAAAAATGAAGATAAGCAAATATTGAGCAACAAGAAAACAGTTGTTATCTCAATGTGATGCTACACCAATAAGAAAGCCTCCAATAAAACCACTTGTAAATGGTGTATGACTTTGAGCAAATATCACAACCTAAAATATGTACAAACAGTAATTTCCTTTCCTATATCACCTGATTATTCTTTAAGCTATACAGTAACAACAAACTAGAAAACAATACCTTGTCCATCCAACCTGGAGTTTGACCAGTGACTGTTTCTTCGACTTTATCGCTGACTTTGTCTAGATTTTTTTGTACTTTGTCCCAATTTATTTTGATGTAACCTTTTTCATTGGCTATTTCAAGCAAAATTATTCCTCCTCCTAGTGCAAGGGCTGCAGTTTTACCAACTCGCATAGCCAGAAACCCAGTTACCCTTAAAAAAATTCATTATTTATATTAACACAAAATTTTATTTATAGTCATCAACCATCCACTAGTTGTTCCCAAAGCAATTTGTTTTGTTGCGGAATATTTACTGATGTCTCCAACGAACTTTTCAATAAATGATTTAGCCTTATTCTCAGGATCATCCATTTTTGTAATCTTTTGGTTATTCTGATTTTTTGCAAATTTCTTCAATGGCATCTACAATGAAAATGTACTTTATAAGTTTATAACCTCACATTTTACAAAGCAAATATTTGGTCATATATCACATGTAGACAAGACCCAAGGATGCTGCAGGGAGGAGCAGAATTGACAGGACATAGGAAGGACCAACATCAATAATTATAAAAACAACTTAGTATCAAATCTTAAAATATTCTAATAAGAAAAAATGTTTTATAAATGCATTTTGTACAAATTTCTAGTCATAAACTTTTTTTAAACGTAAAGTACCATGTTCGAAAAGAAGGCCCTAACTGGAAAAATTCTTTGCTGTTTCAAATTTAGCAATTATTTATAGTTAATGACATAGAAGCAGAATAAGAATTACACCCCAAATATGTAGAAAAACCCAAAAGCATACACTTACCTACCTAGTCCGGGCTAAAAACTTCGTATTCCCTTAGAATTCTCTTCGAATAATACTACTAAAAATATTTTCAAAATTCACCAACTAATTTTCTACTTCGCAAAAGCGCCGGTGGACGTCATGAAATATAAATAGTGATTTGACGATTTGAGCTAATCAAGCGCCACATCGTAGCATCTTTTTAAACCATTAAGATTTATTAATAAAAATCTACCCGTCAATAGATGGTGCACGTGTAAATGCTTAGTAAAGTTTTTAAATAGATTTCTTTCTAGGGTCTTTATTGCCTAGTTTTTAAGGCGGGAAACGATAATAATTTTATTAATTACTTGGAATATATCTTACTTCCAAACAATTAAATTTTTTCAGACGTTCAACCAAAACACTTGTTGGTAAATAATGATAAATAATCATAAAAAAAAACAAGTAATTTATGTATTCGGTTATTAGTTATAACAAATTAATTACTTTTGAATAACAACACGCTATGAACCTTTGCTTTATTACTATTTTTTTATCAAAGACAACCCTGTAGCAGATATCTAAATTATCTTTTTATGACAATAGAAACACAACTAATAATAATTTGATGATAGGCATTATCATTAGTAAGTTTTTGTCAAGACTTTTTATAGTTTTATCGAAAGCAGAGTAAAGAAAAATTGTATAGTAGTTGACCCTATTTCAACATTTACTTACACAAAAATTTTAAATATTTAATTAAGCATTCGGATAATGTAGGCATAATTCATTCTGATAAGGTAATAGACGTTGTGACTACTTATCTTAGAAAGGAATATGGTATGTATGTAAATGTAAACCGTAAATTAAAATAATTTATCTAAATTTTAGTCTCAACATTTTTTTTTATCATGGCACAATATAAACGTTAAGATTTTGGAGAAAAAGCGCAGTTTCTGCAAAACAACACTTAAAGAAAAAATAATTTTAGATGACGGTAAGAGCACATGGATTTATCAGACTGAATATATGAGAGATAAATAATTTTTAGTATCAGGAAGTGTTGAAAGTGGTTCTTTAAATGTTATCTTGGGGAACAGGTAGTTTTAACTGTTTCTACGCATTTTTGTATTTGAAAATTTGTAGTGGATGTGGCAAAACTACACTTTTAACTTCTATTTCGGGTCGCCGTAAAAGAAACAGTGGTACCTTAAAAATCAATAACTCGGTAATTTCAGATGAAACTGCAAGGAATATATCAGGATATTTGTATCAAGAAGATATTTTTACTAACAGCTTAACAGTTTTTGAGCATTTACAGTTTATAGTAATTAGAACAAAGTTTATTTTAAATTTATGGTTCTTTTATTTATTCTAGACTGGCTTACAATGCAGTGATAAAAATGAGAAGACGCGTAATTTTATTATCAAACGACAGCTGTCTGAGCTTAGTTTGGAACGGCATGCTGACACTTTGATAAAAAAGTTGTCAGGTGGTGAGAAACGAAGATTATCACTGGCAGGAGAAGTATAGATTAGGTATAATTGTCTTCTCTAAGATAACTGTAAAGTTTTAGTTAATCAGTAATCCTTCTATCTTATTTTGCGATGAACCTACAACAGGACTTGACAGCTATAATGCATTTGTGGTCTTAGAAAAATTAAAGACAATTGCACTTTTAGGGAAAATAGTCTTAGCATCTGTTCACCAACCGTCTTCACAGTTGTTTCACTATTTCGATAACATTACGCTTATGGCCGAAGGAAAAATTATTTTTCAAGGAAGTAAAAACGAATCTAAAATGTTTTTTGAAAGGTAAACTAATGCATTTGATATTCCCGCCGTTATTTAAATTACTGATCATATTGCAATATCCATAAATCTAAATGAGACAAGACAACACATACCTAAATGAAATACTGATTTATTAAACAGTACTTATAACTAAATACATAATACGAAAAGTAAAAGTTGGTTTACTTCGTACCTACTTGCCTACTTCACACAGCAAATGTTTGTAAAGTAATTTTGTAAAAATTTAATGAAATTACTTATTTCCAGAATGAATCTACATTGTCCATATGCATTTAATCCAGCCGAATTTTATATTAACTGTCTCACTCATGGAGATGTTTCTAAAATGGATCTTATGTATAAAAAGGAAAGAAATGAGAAACCACAAGATCACGTACATTGGCCTAACTTTGATAATTTATTTCTAAAAAAGTAAGAAGTACACAATTACATAAAAATATCACTTTGATGAGTTTTAGGCAAACCGCAAATTGTTTTTTTTACGACCTGAAATGGTTGTTATGGAGATGTTACTTAAATACCAAGAGAAACAAAATCGTAATTTTGGGAACTTACTTTTATTCAATGGTAAATATGATTGCCCAGGAAATTAGGCAACGCAACATTTTGAAATGTTATTTTTATTTTTCAGATACAAATGTTTATTATTTCAATGTTTTATTCGGAAGTAACATTTAGTAGTCAAGATGCAATCCAAAACATCCAGGGTTTATTATCCTACTGTGGGACAGAATTTACTTTTACTAATATGTACGCAGTAATTTACATTTTTCCTGAAGAAGTTGCTATATTTTTACGTGAAAAAAACTTATATTCAACTTTTGCGTACTTTGTCGCAAAACTACTGTCTTTGGTAAGCTCAACTTAAAAAAGATATTCAGGTGTTCCACACAAAAAATTCCATTTTTGTCGGAAAACAAAATCTACTTTTTTTTAAGAAAACAGATGTTTACTGAGTTATTCCGGGGACTTATCTGTGGAACAGTTTGTAAAGCTGTCCTGTCCTTGCAAAAAAATAAACTGTGCTCTTATTAACAAAAATTGTTTATAAATTTTACTTTCTTGTTCCAGCTTATAAACAAAATTATAAATTATAAACTAAACAAAAAATAGAATAGTATAAAATACATACAGGATGTTCCGTTTTTATTTTTACAAATTTAAGTAGGTGATAGAATATTCATTTTTAAGATAAAATTTTCCTATGAATCAAAAAATGCTACGCAAGGGAGCTATATCCTCTCAAAGGGGTGCATCTTTATATGAATTTTTTTCAAGATTTCAAGATGTAGATAAAATTACAAAATTTGGTCCAACTGATAACCTTTAGGTATACATCCAAACGAATTCAAAGATAAAATGTCAAAATTTTTACTCAGGAGCATCCTAAATTAGGGGAGCTTAGTGTAAAAAGTACCCTAATTATTTTGGCTGTTTATTCTTGCCACTTTCAGCCACTCAATTCTAAATTTCAATGTTTTTTCCAAAAAATAGGTTTCTTGCGTTTTTTCGATAGAACTTACCGTTTTTGAGTAAAATCAGTTTACAATATGTGTTACAGACCATAAAAAAGATAAAAATTAAAAATTAAATTTGTCTTACCGTTTAAGATGGCCGTGATTAAAAATTTCAATTAGTTCAGGTGTTTAAAAGTTATTAGCTGTACCAACTTTTGTAATTTTATCTATTCTGCAATAGTGGAAAAACCCCATTAAAAAACGCATCTTTTTAAGGGGGTGTAGCTCGCTTACATAACATTTTTGATATATGTTCATAGGAAATTTTTGTATGAAAATTGAATATTCTATCAACTGTTTATACTTGTAACAATAAAAACGAAACACCCTGTGTTTTGTATAATCTTTGTCCAAATTTTGTCAAAAGATATTCTGCAATTATACGAAACATAACTGTAATTGTTTGCCAGTTTTTTTTTGTGAGGAAGGAACAACAAATCTACTTAAAATTATTATCCTAATATTTTTTACGTTTGGCTAACATATTTTTCAGATTCCACTTTCTATGATAACTACAATAATTTGCTTAGGAGTGTTATTTCTATTTTCAAACTTTTTACATGGATTTGGTTTATGGCTTAAAATGACATATGTAGCATTTTTAGTTTCTATAGTTTCATCTAGTTTAGGTATTTACACTTTACTAAAAAGTTTTTTTAGTGCAAACTTTTTATAGGTCTAGCATTTTCAGCAACGTTTTCAACCATTGAACATGTAGACCTATTTTTGGGTCCCTTCGAATTTATACTTCTCCTTTTTTCCGGGTTAATAGTTAAAGTTGATTCTCTGATAGATGCTTTTAACTGGATCAAATATATTTCACCTTTTTATTACGCTTTTGATAGTTTGTCAAATTTGTTTTGGAGAGACGTCGGTAAAATAGGTAAGTAATATTAAAAAAAAATAATTTGTTATAGTGGTTTATAAAATATTCTGTATATTTTTTCTCTTAGGTGAATGTACATTTAATCAGACCATTCCCTGTCATCACAATGTTAGTGAAGTTTTGGAAAGCTATGGCATCTACAAAACTTATGACACTGTGGCCTATGACATCTTGTTTCTGCACATTTTAGGGGCAGTTTTTTGTTTAATGGGATTTGCAGGAATTTTAAGAAAAAAGATTAATCTCTCGCTTTAACAATGTAATGCTACTTTTAGTAAAAGTTGTTTTCGGTAGTGTTATTTACTTTTAAATCAAAGAATATTTTACTTGATACACGAACACTTCGACAGATTTCTCAATCTTCTCTCAAACCAAAAAATAATTTAATAAGATGAATCTTTGTTTCCTTAGTATTTGCTACTTAACTTTACAGAGTTATGTAGTAATTGAAATCATATACAGAGTGATGTGTGATGATAAAGTTATGCATAATTTTTTTTTAGTAAATTAACAAATAAATCTGGCAAATCAGGAAATTAAGTAAGAGTTGTTTTAGTTTTGAGGTATGAGATTGGTTAAAGTACTCCAAACAGAACAGAGGGTTGGACTTAGCTGCACTGTAGAGTGATAGGGATAATGACTCAAATAAAATTTCGTTCGCGACGCATATCACGTGATGTCCTGTTCCTGTCCTGCGACTAGTCTACAAAAGTTAAATTTCACTAGTTGTTTGAAATTCTTGATAACTTAACAAGAATCTTCTTAAGAAAATATAATTTTTAAAAGAAATAAATAAATGGGACATGGCCAAATTTGTGTCTTAATAATTTTGCCTATAAGATAACGACTATAAATTTACTGTTAAAATTTAGTTGCAAAACATATTCAAATATTTTAAGAATGGTCTAAACAAATATATCGTCATCGAGACCTGAAAATTGCATTAAGAATTTCTAATAATGGACAAGGCGTATCTCTTTTATTATCAATGGCCTTCTTAAGTTCTTAAGTTAAGGAAAGAAGGGGATAACCATTCATACCGTTACTTGTGCAGCTGCACTGGGTCAACTTAACAGTCTTTCGATCGACATCTGAAGAGCGGAGTCGATGTGTGTGAGTTGGTGTTTAGCCGTCAAGGTGCTTAAGTGCGTGTAGTGAATGTAGTTATTTTACATAGTGCTGCAATGAAGTGTATCAGTGTATTGTTATTTATAACGATATTTGGTATGTAAATGTAACAAAAAATTGTAAATATAAATAGAACTTAATCCAAGAAAAATTCTCGTAAAAAATGATTTTGAACGGGGATTTATTGCAAAAAATCGAGAATCTTTCCGGAAAATAAAATACTGGATGTTTTAATAATATCAACTTTCTCAAATATGCCATTTCGTTAGTAAAGTAAAACCATTGGCCTGAATTAGTTACACTTACCAGAAAGTGAAAAATAATGGAAATTTATATAGTTACTTTCGAATGACTAGTAAAAATTGAAATTCTCAAGCCATTAGCTTAATGTTTTTGGACAGTTAAAATCGCATTTGCAGGAACTTCACACAAGAGCCTGCAAATCAAGAAATTCGAAGTTGAAAAAAATGTAATATTTAAAATTTTCAACTTCACTTAATCTTACTTGTAAAATATCTTTAGCATGTAATATAGAGGCTTCTTTACTAATAAAATGTAAAATAGTTTTTATTTTCTTTATCAGAACTAAAACGGTGTTAAGCTAAAGTGGTCATCGAGTGGACAATGTGGGTTAGTAGGTTTTGTGTTACAGATTACCGAATCTATATTACATATAAGAACCTGAACCATCTTCGCATTTTTGTTACAGCTAAATTTACTGTGTTTTATTTTAATAGCAATTTACAAAAATAGTTTTTTTTTTAATTTGACACTTTGTGAGGATGGTCATTGGTCATGTAATCATTGTGAACCCAGATCTAGATAAAAAGCGGACTTGGGTTTTCCCCACAAAGTGTAGAAACTTTTACATAATGCAATGTTATTTCCGACGAAATTTGTGGGAAATCGTTTTGGACTACAATTGTGTATAATTTGTATTTTTGTTGTTAAAAAATATAATTAAGGCCAGTGTAACTGAACTTTAAGAAGTTTCTATACAGTTATAAAATATCGACAGGTCATATAACACTGTGGGATCGATCTAAATAAATACTCAGACAGAATTTAAGTGTACAATTTTAATTGCAGGCGGCACATTGCGGTTAGGCCGACCGACCTGCGTTTTGGAATCAGAATTCGGATTTACCCTCAACTGTGCTTTTAAGAAATCTGGCCTGTTTCGAGTTAGAAATCTTGGTGGTGTCAAGGCTCACATAGGCCTGGGTAATCTATCTCTGCTTCATTCATCCTTCATCTGCCATGTAGATTAGCTTAGTAGTAGTTCTTACTTTCAGTAATATTTTAGTATATATAATTCATAAACCAATGTGTAATACAGTCAATCAATATCTTCAAACACTAATCACAGTACATATAATTAATAACTTATGTTAGGTCTACAACTCTATACTATACTAACTGTAGCATCTCCTGTAACTTCTGATGTCATAATTGAAAGTTTTACCTGTAAAGTACACGTGTTGTTGCTGGTCTATAAACTGAATTTCCAAGTTTTACGTTTCATATCTGAATCAAAAACCGCAAACAATTGTTAATTAAGTTTCAACTGTAAATAATGATAACTTATAATGTATAGGTTCATAAGAAAAAAAATATTTCAGTACCTATTCCAGATCGTTCTCAAATTTATTTTTTACAATTGTAGTGTAGTTGTTTGTTTATCTCCAAAACAATGCTTAATAAGCAAGAGCAACCTTACAATGTTTAAATAACTCTGAACATATCAAATTTATCGTAGAGGGTGAGTCATTACTGCAGCGTGAGTATTACCTAAAGTACTAATGTAATTTGCTTTATTATCTGCATCGACTAAATTATTTCGGAATAAGTTCCAGTATTAATATTTTTAACAAATCTACAACATTATTGTTTTTAGATCTCGATTGCGTCGTTACCAATAAGTTTTGACATTTTTGCAAAACTTTGTCTTAAATTATTCTAGCATTTTTATTACCAATAACAGAGTGGTAAATTTTATTTGCTTTATTGTTTGATATCATTTCTTTGTTTTTAAATGTAACAATCTATATTTTTTTACTTTATTCTACTTTACTAATAAATCTTTTTCTTTTGAATAAAACATAATTTAGTTAAAATTAACATATTATAACTAAAACTTTACCTATTACTTTTATTAAGTTATTCAAATTATAATTCTTGTATGCTGGGTTCATCTTCATTTATTAGTATTGTAACTAAGTATTGTTCTAGAAATAACTTTTATTTTAAGTCTCTCGAAAATATTTATACTATCGTTTTAAATATTAAATATAACACATAATCTGCACTAATAAATAAAAGTAGCTCTTTTGAAACGTGTTGGTCAGGTCAGGTCAGGGAACAGAAATTACAATAATTAATCTTTGCCATTTTTTTGATAAATATCTTAGTTTATAAGCCTTTTTCTATTTATTTTTTTTTTTAATCCAAATGATTTATCTACGCCGTTTTTAAAAATTGTAGTAAATTTGGCTTTAATACTACACAAAAATATTACTATAAATTGTTTAATGACAGTCTCAAAAACTAAAATAAACCTAGCTTTAAAATTTGTCTAATACTTTAATTGTTTTAATTTCTTGTTCGATTTATACTCACCTGCTTGGAGTATGGATTACAGATCAATTTTCCATGAACAAAAACACGATTAAACCCGTCAACCAAAAAGTTAGGTGTGACGGGTTTAATCGTGTTTTTGTTTATCGTTTCTATACCAAGAGGATCCAGTAAAAAGTAGATCAATTTTCAAATTAATTTGCAGTCGTTCATTGACAATACAATGATTAACAATTAAAAAAATTAGTAGTCCATTTAATGTGAAAATTGTACTACATATTCGATGCGTGAGAACAAAATTATTATATCTCCATTTATATAAGTGATGTAAGAGAGGCCTAATTAACATTAACGTTTTACTTTTATTATTTTAATTGCTACTTAAAAAAATATATTTTTACGTAGTATTTTAACTATGCATATTTTGTAATTTGAAATTTAATTTAAACAACAGAAATTACTGCAAGAAAGGAAAAAAAAACAACAACCATGCACAGATAATTTTCACCGGAAGTACTGCAACCGGAAATTAAATTGATAAAATAACGGAAAGCTAAAAAATTTAGTAGCATTTGTCAAATAAGAACGTGTGGGTTGGCATTAAAAAAGTTAAATACAATCCTGAAATAATCAGTAATTATAATTAGGTAGGTATACTTAGGTATTTTGGTACACTTTGTGTTATTTATTACTGGACTTAATTGATAAATTTAGATCCAAGGGTTCCAGTAGATATTATTTAAAAGAAAAAAAAAATGTGACAAAAAATACAATAATTAATTATTAATATTTTAGGTTTTACGCATTGTACATATGGTTTTATTTTACAAATTTCATCAACCATTATTATCATCAACCATTATTAGATTTGCTATTGCCGGTGCAAAGAATCTGTTGTTGTGCCCATACTAAAAAACCATATTCTTTTTTGTACATTTTATTTCATCAGTTTTTCGGTAAACGGGTCTAGAGTATATTTTTCTTAAAGTGGATTTATTTTATAATCTCTCATTTAAGTTATAAAACACGCACGTATTTATCTATAAATAATACAATTAATACAAATGCCATCATAGTGAACATAAGTTATGTTTTATTGTGAATGCTCGCACGCAGTAATAAAGGTAATGGCATTAATTGCAACCTGTGATTTTGTCAATGTCAAGGAACTCTCTTTGCACAAAAGGATTAGTTCAGCTTCTCCGTTTCCTTTTAAGTTGTATACGTTTACTCTTAGTGACAATAAAAATAAAATTTTTTCAAAAATAATTTTCTTTTAGAATTTTAACATTTTTTTATTTGGTGCTTTTTTATCCTAGCAACCACTCTAAAATATTCGACGGTTTTATTTTTGTAATAAATGGGAGTTGTAAAATTTGAATTACACCAAAACGGAGTCCAAATAAAAATTTTGAATGCGAACCTAAACTTGTTTGGGACAAACTAAAGGTATGACAATTTCATGATTTCTTGCGGTGAGACTTATAAAAATTGGTGAAAGTTAAACTCCAATTAAGCCATAATCGCACTAGAGCGTTTACCGGACAATATTCTTACTGATTACAAAATTCCTAGCAAAAGTGAATAGAGTTTCCTTAAACAACAAATTTTTGAGTTTTCTGCAAGCTAAAGTTGCTTTCTAAAGTGCAATAAAATTTTATTAAATAAAAATGAAATGCTTTATTTAGGTTTTTCTACATTTTCTTAAAGTTAATACATAGTAATTTATATGTGTTTTTCCAATTTTATTCGTCATTTTGATTACTAAAAAATATTAGAAAGTTTCTAAATTTAAATTTTCAATCCTGTCTGGGTTTCCTAACATAATGAAATTTTATTNAAAGAAGAAGATTCTTTTATAAGTTGTAACATAATTTAATTTCCTACGCATTAAAAAACAATTATTAATAATTTTTAGTTACTACTCTCAGTTATTGTATTGTTTTATTGCAATAACAATTTTATATTTAAGACTGTGAAGTAACTTGAAATTTTAATAAAAAATAAACTAATCATGTCATTGTTGAAACGGTAGACCAGCGCTGTAGATTTTGTGCTAGTTGTAAGCTAGAATAGAAACATTTTGCAATATGGCATGTATTTCAGATAATAATAAATACATAATAAAAGCCCATCGTTATATGTACATCACAATTCATGAACCCTCTAAAGTTTTGCAAAAGAATCTCTTTTGAAATGTCATGCACCAATAAAATACTGCTGAAAAAATTAATTAACTGTTTTACCTTTTGCAATATTTTAATGAAATGCAGGATTGCTGAATACAATTTACAAAATTAAATTTTTCCATTATTATTTTTAATATTAAATGCACTTGCTGGGTTAGTGGTATAAACAATTGAAACGTAAACATTTATTGAATAATACAAGTTAATTCTTCGCAAGTAGACCTGTTAGAAGAAGTTTTTATGTGCAAATGAACAATTTCTAGAAGCTAACAAATCTCTCAGTGTAATTTATAATCTCCATTACCAGATTATAACAGTAAACATATTTTATTTGCTACATCATGGCCTACTTCATTACTATTGGAAAATACAGTTTAGTCAAGAACGGTGCATTTTATAAAAAAATTGTAAGACAAAATTTTCACAATAAAATTTTCTATATACATAGTAAAAATAATGAAAGTATAGTGATAGTGTCTCATTCTCTGTTTTAGGCGTAAAAAACTGCCTTGTATATAAATAACATCTGGAAAGTGAAGAAATCCAGTAAAAAATATAGTTTACTTATATTTTTTCACAACTTGTGTAAAACATATTTACCATTAAAGCATGTGACAGACAAATATTGACTTTATATGTCAGTAAATTTCGTTTACCTAATTTGATTAGTCAATAAAAAATTCTAACATGCTGTGAGTGTGAGCAAAGCAGCAGAGCCAAAGAAGGAGGTAGTGTGGTGGAAATCGTGCAATTCTTGTTCCTATTTTTCATCTTAATTATATAAAACAGTTGGTCTATTTGTGATTTTATTTATAATATATTATTTATAAAAATTGTCAAATAATTATTCTCCGTGAGTAATTATATTATAGAATTAACTAAATGAAAGGATACACGTTCATCGTAAAATTATAAAAAAAAAGTTAAGCAACGTTTTATCTATAACAATCTGGTTAAACAACTTTTACTGTGGTGGAGTTCATCATGAAAAAAATCATAAAAAGCAATTTGTAGGAAATAAACAAGTACCTACATAATACTTATTTTCAATCCTAAATATCTTGATTGCAAAAACTAAGTAAAATGTAAATTTTTTATATTATTTTAACCTTGACTCTTATCTACATCATTTCCATTGCTTCAAACGTTCCTGTCGCGTACCTTTCTGTTATTTTAATCTCTTAATTAATAAAATACTTTTATCACAAAATAAATTTTAGATATAGGGTAGAGTGTAAATACCTGCCTATATACGCATAATGACCTTATTATTATTAGAAATTTAGCACCTTCTTTTAATAATATGTTTACCTTGAATGTTTACGATTCGGTTGATTAAAACTAACCCAAAAATGCAATTAATAATGCATTTGCATAATTTCCCAGTCATCTATAATTGATTGTATTAATAGACAAAGTTGAAGAACATTATGAATTTTTCTGAGCTAAACAAACTTTTAAAATTTTAAAACGATCGAATAAATACTTTTTGACTTTTGTGAAAAACTATATTTCTGAAGTATCATTTTCGACCGTGCGGTTCTGCTTCAAGAATTGACATAGAGAACATGCTATTAAATGTTTCATTAACTTTTGACACTAAACATGTAGCTTCTATCTTTTAGATTGTATTTTTGCGTAAAGTAATTGTTCATTATTAGGTTTTAGTGTTGGAGATGAGCTAGGCTTTAAAGAATCTCTTTCTAATGTTGAGAACAATAGAAGACGATCGGCCCAAGCTTCTCGTTTGCAAGCTGAGTTGATTCAAGCCCAACAAAAAATGAAAGCTGTAAGTGATTTAATCGTTTCTTAAAAACTAATTAATATAGTCCAAGGTTGAAGTTACACAATTAATATTAATATTAATTCGGTCAATATATCTCGTAGGAGAATCAGATCCGAGTTCGTTCACCTTCTGCATCTCTTCCAACTGATCTTTCGAATCTGCAAATGCAAGATCTTCAAGTGAAAAAATCATCTCTTCCTACAATCCCGCCTTTCAAGCCAATACCTCCCGCCCCAGAACGACCGGAAGCCACCAAGTTCAATATCCCTACACCGGCCGTCATGGGTATTGCCGTGCCTGCTCACAACCCCAAGCCTTCGTCAATATCTCGACTATCAACAGGACCTACCCTTCCTTCCGAATCTACTAAACCTAAAGTGATGGCTGTAGTAGTCCCTATGAACAAAGTGCAAACAAGTGATAAATTAAGTAGTACAAATTTTGCATTAAGGACTCTACCTTCGCCAAACAATGAGTTGTCTCCATCTACCTCAAGCACCGTCCAAGCACTTCTAGCAGCAAACAACATCACAGAAGACATGCTGCAAACAGCGTTGCTCCAAAGACAGCAAATGTTAGCGAAGACAAAACCTACAACGACTACTCCGAAAATGAGTGTTGGCAATAAGTACGCCAATAGTGTAGGAAAAGTTATGAATGCACCCAAAGAATATTATCCGGTGGGATATGATAAGAACTTTGACGATAATTTTGCTTCAAGAGTAGAATTGCCGGAAACATCCTTTTATTGTGGGGACCAGAAACACTTCCCGGGTTTATACGCCGACGAGGATCTCGGCTGCATGGTAATATTATGTTGTAGTTATACAACTGAAATGTTTACTTGATGTTATATTAGTATATTACATTCAAAACACAACATTCACATCGGGCTCGAATAAGGTAATTGGTTAGTGTTGCAATAGCAGACCTTGAAATGATTAATTTTTAATACGTTCAATCTAAAGCATTAGAAACACATAGCGTGAAACTTTTATAGCAAATTATGTTTTCGGAAGAATTAATTATAGATTTTCAAATCGTTCAACAATAATCATTGAGAAAAAAGTTGCTTCAGTCTGTAGCAATTTCCATTTGACACAAATTTAAAATAAATGTTTTTTTCGTTCAAATAACTGTAGGTTTTAAACACTGAATTTAGAGAAATGTGGGACAGTTATTTTAAGTTGCTAGATTATGCAACATGAGTAATGACAAAAACCCATCGGTGAATAAAGGATAATTTTATTTAGTTTTTATAAGTCAATGGAACATGACATGACCCTTGGCCTTATCGACTCATTGTTTCTTAATAAGTTACAGCACACTTACATTAACCTTCTACAAAGTATCCTCGATTTTCTCCAAAAACTTTCTTAAACTCATAAAATTTAAGAAAACATATGAAAAATTATTAAAAATTAACTATAGTTAAAAATAAAAAATATTACGGTAAAGAGAAAGTATGGCTAAAACTAAGATGTAAATCCGGTTTAGTAAACATATAAGGTGCAAATAATAAAAGAAGGTCATGAATGTTTAACAGGTAAAATTCCCTTTGTTTCAGGTATTTCACGTTTGCGCTTTAACCGACGATGGTTTAATTATGAAGAGCTTCCTTTGCCCGGAATCCACATTGTTCGACCAAACAATACTGAAATGCAATTGGTGGTTTTATGTCGATTGCAAAAATTCGAAGAAACTCTACGATTCCAATATACCCATATCGAAGAGTTATCAATTAATGAAAGCATTAACATTTTTCTCTGGATATAAAAAAGATAGCGCAACGACACCTAAATCAAAAGATAAAGACTGACATTTTTAAAATTTATTTGTAGAATAATCAATTTTTGTTAAGTGTTAGCAAGGAGGTACTGTCTACTAAAACTAAAGTAAAGCAAATAATTTGTTTCCTAATAGAACATTTATTAATGTTACAGTGTAACAGGTTTCCCCACTTTCACATTAATGAAAGCATTTGATTTAAAGCAGATCAAGCGAATCATCATATTTATCCATTGGTTAGAAAACTAATAGTTTGTGTGTTTAACAGAAAAACTTTCATTGCCTTGAAAATTGTATAATAAATAACACGTGATAATGCTAGAGATTGATTTTAAGTATTAATAGACTGTGAGTTGCCTTCTCCTTGTTTAACCTAAGCTCAATGTAAAAATCTAAGTCTTATTTATTGTTACATAGTGGTTATTAGATACTTACTTAGCTAATTAAGATGTTTATCAGATTTAAGATTAATTAGCATTTTTATAGGTTGATTTATCTGAAATCATTATATACTCGTCTGATTGTTTTATTTGCGAAAATGGCACATCTAATATGTGTTGTGTCCAAGTGGCTGTTTACTCGTCTAGTGAGATAAAATTTTCTATTTTCTTAGCAGGTTTTTTTTTTACAGAAGGAGTGCGTTTATGCAAGCTGCACACTGAGCACATCTTAGTAAATAAGAAACTTTTATTGTTTATTGTTTTTGAAATATATTTTTTTTCAATCCAAATTAAAACAGAATGTAAACCACAGAACGAACAAATTTAGTTTCACACATCTAGTCAAACATTTTTCATGTTTTAGTCTTCTCCTTTCTCTCTCTTCCTCTTTATTAGATCAAATTTCAATAAAGAAAATCTTAATTTTACAAGTCAAGTAAAATTTAAAAATTTATAAAGCTTAGTGAGTTACTAAATAGAATTTATCTGACTAGACTTTTAAATAGTCACTGCCATTGTGTATTCACTACAAAAGCAAACTGGGGGTGCATGACAATTTTCTATTTAGATTTATTATTACAATATAAAATGGTTAGGTTCCTCCAAGAATGTTTTTATCGTATTGTTATTACCAAATATTTATATTTTAAATTCTCATGTTTGGGGAGTTTCAGTGAATGTTTGTTAATACTTTTTGTATAACGACATTTTTTATTGTTGGTAAATAAATTATTTATTACATTTCTTAAAGCAGTGTTTCATTTAAGTAAAATTAATTGGTTAATTTATTAAAATAGTTTGTTCGTCATTGGAGCTTTTGTAACAGTCTAGATAATTTTGCAATATTAAGAAATATTTTCATTATGTATTGATAATTTTTAAGCGGTAATCTCCTAATTTTAAAGGTTAACTCTCTCTTTTAGTGTGGCGTATGCCATAAAGTAAGACGACATTGATGTTAGACACTTTTAAGCAAGAATTATTAAATCATGGCTAATTTTACTAGGATGCTAATAATAGTTGCTTCATTTCCTACACCTTGAATACAAACGATAGAGTAGAAAGAATCTTTTATTTATGTAAAACAGCCCAAATAAATATTCTTATGTTAAAAATTTATATTTAACAACAGGTAAAAAAATTCACAAAAAATTAACTAGCTCCTTTACTTGCTGTAGTGAAAGGGGTGATAAAAATTGTCTTCAACGTATGCCACATTGCCTTCAATCCCTTGAATATATTTCCCTGCACCACCCCCACCGCTTGCTCCTTTGCCCCCTTGACCGCCGCCTTTACTCCCCTGGCCGCCTGAGCCCCCTTTTCCAGCGCCCCCGCCATTACTCCCTTTCCCAATTGATGGAGGCGGGGACGGAGCACTTTTCGCTAGGTCGGCGGCAGCTGCTGCTGCTGCGGCGGCAGCATTAGCAGCGGCTGCTTGAGCAGCAGCTTGCGCTTTCTGTGCCGCAGCTCTTGTTGCTTCGAAGTCAATGCGGACATTTGCCAATTGCTTACTTAGCTGATCCACTCTTTGCTTCGCTGAACCGACCATCGACTGCTGCGCTGCGAGTTCCCCAGCTGCCTCGGAGGCGGCTTGGGTCATATGGTCAGCATTGGTTTGAGCAGCGTTCAAAGTGTTGGTGAGGACGTTAACATGGGCACGAGCTTCTTGAGCTGCACGCATTGTTGCATCGGCGGAACGTTGAGCCTGCATCAATTGCTGTTTTTCACCCATTAGTGCCGTTTGGGCATCTCGCAGTTGCTGCTCTAGGCCTTGGAGGAGTATCTGTTTCCCGGCTAAAGCAGCTTGGGCTGTTGCAGAGGCCTGCAAGAAGTGTGTTTTACATTGCAAGATAAAAAAACATAGGTATTTAAAGTTTTGAACACACAATTTTGAAACATTTCGGATAACCTTGGATACTATATTTATTCATGAAGAAAAATCAACTATCACTGGTTACAAGAACAGCAAACTCCAACATATGCCCTAGAACCGCAACCTCAAGAATTCAGACAGTGTTATGTTACTCTCTTTTAATATGAATAAAGTGAGTAACGGCTCATACCAGGGTGCAAAAAAAGTACGAAACGATTTTTTTGTATTTAAGAGGAACCCTTTGACTGATCTGACAGTTATAGATTGCTCTAAAAGTCGCTTTAAAAATAAGTTTTTTTTTCTTATTTAGAAAAGATCTCGTTGGAAAGACTACTCTAACAACATTTTGAAATACTGTGGAAGAGCATAAAATTTAGCGTTTCTGGCAATTTGCAAAACTAGTTTTTATAGTTTGTTCGAAATAAAACGACAAAAAAATATTTGAGTATCTTCACTTTACTTTATTTATTATTAGAAAAATAAAACTGTAAAAGATTTACAACATGCGACATTATACATCATGTAAGGTGCTATCTCTAGTGGTGTTTCACCAAATCATCAGGTTCATTATAATAAAAGTTTTAACTTTAGTTAAAAATAATAATAAATAATAATATTTATTGTTTAAACAAACTACTATTTTTCTTAAGTTCTTTATCAAAAAATTATGTATTTTTATTTTAGACATTGGTTATTATTTCTTTTACTAACAGCCTGTTCAGAGAATTATTTTCTCTACGTTTCACGATTAAAATAACTGTAATACTTTTATTTTTTAAATAATTTTCAAAATCACTGAATCGACTCAACAATGAACAGCTGAACCGAATACCGAGTACTATAGTGATGTTGTAAATTTAAAAGATGTTATATTATGTAATCTGATCTCACCTCATCAAAATTTAAAAATAACAATCGTATTAGAATATATTTAAAAGATGAGAAAAAAAAGAGCAAAATATTTTGTTTCTAGAGTAATGAAAAACGGAAACTTTAATAATAAAACGAAATCTAGATACGTATTTCGATAACCAAGTTGCTGGTCACTAAGATCATAATCGATTATAAATCAGATTAATCACTTAATTAACAAGGCTTGACGTTTTGAAATTTTGTTCTTTTTGATTAGAAACCAAAAATAAATATTACAAATTCTGTTTAATGTACTACTATCTAAAATTTTTTTCAGAAATCTAGAACAAAAAAAATGTTCTTAAGAACGCTCACATATGTGTGGTAATTACGTTTTTATAACACTATAATAAGATAATAATAACAATAAAGAGATTTTAATAAGAAATGACTGGTTTCGTACGTTTCTTCATGTTTTATTATTTGCTTAGTAGATATTAATTATAATTTGCATTCCAAAACTTTCTGATTTCGTGTAACCTTCAAGACTAACAATTAAAAATTATTGATTTTTTAAGTATACAAATTATTAATGAAAAGCTTTAAATAATATTTTATTTTGTCAAGTTAATAAAAATTAGAGGTTTCTTTTCATCAGTTTGTTTCCTTGTACTCGATGGTGACAAATATTTAAAAAATACCACTCTCTTCTTGTAACCATTTCTAGTATTTGTGAAATTACGGAAGTCATTACTTTTTCGGAAAAAAATCTGTGACAAAAGATTAAATTCTTTGGTTTTTGCGAGTGTATAATATCTTAAAAGTTAAAATGTATATTTTTACACATATTACACAAATTTAATGAGTTTCATAACAAGATGGAAATGCAAGAAATGCATCAGTCATCGCCATTAAAGTCAGGTTTATCTATGGTGTCCTTAAAGTAAAAGTAATTCGTCGAGACAGTTTTTAACAAACTTTCTTTATATCAATTTGCATTAAATCATGCAGAACAATAATTCGTAATAGTATAAAAAAATGATTTAAGTAATAAGTATTACAAAGCGATTTGTTAGACTTATAAAAAGCTTAGAATAGGTATGCATTTTTTCTTTCCAAAATTTATAATTCTAACGTTCACCAAATTTTGCAACAATTAATAGACAGTAAATTTACAAACATGTGTTGCCGAGTGTGCTGCTTAGCCATTTTTTCAAATGACTAGATTTGTCACACATGACAGACTTGTATGATTTATTTAGCATTTAAGTTTTTGAGTTTTAGAATTTTGAACGAATCTGTGAAATCAATTGTTTTTAAAATCAAAGCAATTATTTAAATAAACAAATAGTAGGTAATATATAGATGACCTTAACTTTCAGACATTTTTTGAGCTTCATGTATTTTGTATTGTCTTACCCCAGCTGCGGCTTGCGCCAAAGTATTTTTGGCTACAAATGCTGCTTGATGACCTGCAGCATCCTGATTATTGACGGCGTCATTGGCTGAATTGAAGGAACCTTCAGCGATACTTCTTAAACCACTGCCTGCACTAAATCCTAATTTTGTTTGGCCCTTACTGCCTCCACCGCCTGATGCATCAGTTAATGCACCATATTCGTCATAATTGTTGTACAGTTCCAGCTCTTCATACTCTTGAGCTAAGCAACTAGCTGCTTAAACAAACAGAACGTACCACATAAGTAAATAATTTAAGAATTATTTTTTTAAATTTAGAATGGAAAGGCCAAAAAGTATTATTATTCTTTCCTAAACAGAACTTACTTATTGAGAACTTACCGGAGAGTGCAATGGTTAAAAAGAAGAAACGCATCCTGTCCACAACACTAATCAATCCTAAAACATAATTTGATGATCACGTTACACTAAAAAAACACAACCCCAAAACACACCTGCCAAATTAAAACAGCTTGATATATAGTCATTGATGAACTGTCAATGGTGAACTGTTCCTTCTAAATTTATAGAAAACCCTCGAAATAAGTAGAGTAGGGGGCGGCAGTCGAGACAAAACAGGTGAAATAAGGAGAACAACAAAAAACAGAGAAAACTGTATCAAATACAATCAAAATATATATCTTACTGATCTTTTTTAGGAAGTAATAACCGCGAAATAAAACCATTCAAGAATCGAATTGATTTATTTTAGTTACTTTGCTTTTTTAAGATTGTTGGCTTATTAATGGGGATAAGATACGGTCAATTCTTTTGGCTTTGTTAGATTTCTCTTTATTAAATAGTTTTGCGATATTGTAATTTTGTAGTTTTGGGACCAGTTATGTAATAACCGAATTTAATGTGTAACTATTTCATAAAACAATAATGTTTTTTACATTTGATATAATAACTATTTGTTATCAAAAAGTCTAACAGAAATGTAAATCATAGTCTATAGTTTAATTTTAATTTATTAAATCCTGATATCATCTAGTTTTACTATGCATATTGTGAAGGTATTAAGCTGGTTTGAAAGCCTCACTTATACTATAGGACACGCGAGTGGAAGCTGGTTCCAGCAAAAAAAGTTATAATTACATCACAATATTTGGCGATTATTATGAAAAGGAAGGTGAAATTTAAATTGAAAAAGGGAAATTACAAATCGAAGAATTACTCTTACTGTAACGCTACAGTTAACATTTACAATTAGAAAAAAATGATATTGTTAAAAATCATCAATTTATCAACTAAAATTTCAACGACATTAATTTGAAACTTTATACTATAAGCCTTTTTCAGCCAACAAATAATTTTTTGCTTGAAGAATATTTTAAATTTATTTAATACAAATATAAGGCAAAGGAATGAAAAAAACACTTTGAACCAGTAAGACACGAAACTTATGAGAGAGTTAGAGTGTAAAACTGATTACTTCTGGGTTTTCTCGAAAAGTAATCTTAGTTGAAAGTAAGTATTGAAGAAGAAATGAACAGAAAAACAGTCTAGAGTCTAGAGTCTAGAGAACAGTTTATTCATAATGAATAGGTACTTTTCGACGGATATGAATGAATAAGCTGTAAAAGTAGTTTGCTCTAAACATTAATAGAAAAATGCCTTTGGTTGAATTTATGTCTCAAAATAGTGTGGAACGAATCAAATGTAAGATAATGATTATTTTAATGTCTCAGGCCACAGATCTTATAGTATACTATATGATAGGACCTATATGTAGGGTAATCAAACGTAGTTTATTCCCTGTGGGGGGGTCCCAATATGATTGCGATATCGCTATGCCAACATTGAATTCATCTCGTCTGTCTGTATAGTTTTTGTTTGGGTTTTTATTTGTAGTTTATACCTTTTCAACCCTACATAGTTTTAGTATAGGAATTTAGTAATTCAATATTTTATCTATTGATATTAACTAAATTTAAAGACGGAAGTTGCCGTCTGAATGGCGAACACGTATACGAAAACAATTTATTTCTAGTTTTATTTGCTGTGAACAAAATTCAAAATCGGTCAGATCAGATCAGAAAATACGTGTTCAGAGATATGCCTTGTTGCAAGTGTTTGTGTGAAATTATTTAATTGGTGGTAAGTATACTTTTTCAAATTGTCTAAGGATTCTATAAGGTTATATTGCACCAGTAAAATATTTTAACTGTAATAATGAGGAAATTACTTACCGCTTCTGGTCCTTTTAGCAAATACCAACAAAAAAATAATAAATCCACCACAACAATAAATGTAAATTTATGATGATGGCACGGGTCCGGCAGTAAACCCATTGTGATACGATTGATTTCTGTACAAAAGACCTCTAATATAACCTCAGACAATTTGGAAATGAATACTTTATTAATTATGTTGCTGTTTGGTTGCAGTTTTAAAATTAAATATGAGTAGTGCAGTTAGAGTTAAAAGATATAGATTTTTACGAAAATTACAACAGAAAAATATCAATAATAAAAAAACAAAATCTTTATTAAATGAACACAATACGTATATCTAATAGATAATTTTGAATTTTCAATAAATTATAATCTAAAGATAACCATCGAGTTACCTCTCGTACATCTAAGCTAGAAGTACCTATTGTTTTTAAAAGTATGAAATAAAGTATGTAGGCACTTTATTTTTCGTAAGCTAAATAAATAAAGTAGGTATATATAGCTATTTTATTTTTCGTAGCATTTGCGAGATTTACGTTTAAAATTTTAGGCATAAATCAGATGACAACTTTCAAGTTGATACCTTGAAAAAAAGATTCAACTTTTAAACTTCGATTTTAGAAGAATTACTATTCATTGAACTTGATAAAATTGAGTGTACCAAAAAAAGTCGTAATAAACTTATTCGTAACTTGAGAATTAAATAGAATGAACATAGTACAGAATCTCAGGATCACAGTCGTGAATACTTTAAACTGCTTCGGAAACAAAAAAAAACGTTCTTCGTAATTGCTCTGTGGCGCTTCTGGTCTAATTTATACGTTGCATATGTTTGATTACTTATTAAAAACAAGCAACTTTCAACCGTAGGTATTTTGAAAAAATCTTTCATTAAAAAAAAAAGTTACTTGAAAAATAAAATAAGTAAACACAATTCTAACTAGAAACTTTATATAGCAATAGCAAATTAATAGTATGTTTTTATTTTTTCAATAACGATGGTAGTAACGAAAAAGCTGGTCATAATCTAACACATTGTAAAATTTTGCCTATTATTATATTTAAAATCACTTTGTAGAAAAAAATTATTTTTTCTTATATTTGCTTATACTATTTTTTAAATTATTTGACATTGTTTTCTCTGAGATAATATTTGAGTAATTTTATTTGGTTACACGCTATAAAAATGCGTAGAATTTAAAAAATGGCGCTTGTCTTAATCGACGCGCGCATTATTTGACAGTTGTTAAACACGCATATTGCCGTAAAATGTCAGTGTTGTAATCTGAAAATCTGGTTACAAAAATATTATGGAGTTAATTTAACGCTAAGAAGATAGGCACATGTTTTAATATAATGCATTATTTGGAATAAAAGTAAATAGTACGTAAACAATTTGTAATTGTTAGTCAACGAGTAAAAGACATTATCGTGTAACCTTAATTGTCATTCATTCCTTGGACAATTTTGTGTGCAATATAAAAAGTGTTTTGTTAAATAATATAATATAGCCCAAAATTGCTTTAATACATTTATATATAATTTCAAATTCCTTCCAACAACTTCATTAATCAGTAAGTGTTATTGTTATTGCTGTCTTAGTAATAAGGTAAATTTACTTTGTTTATTGTTATTTTTTATTAATAATTGTTTTTATAGGAAAAATAATGATTCTAAATAAATACATCTGATGCCCAAAGCACATTTCTGAAAGAAAAGTGGTTTTGTGTACACTCTCTGAATATCATATGTCTAAGTGATAATAAAATTATTATGGCATCCCAGGAAAATAATGTATATTTGGAAAATATTGTCGGTAGGCGTTTTATTTTTTTGATGATTTTTTTTAGATTATTTCGGACTCAGGAGAGAAGTTGTCTCAACAGCAAGAAATATCTGATTTAAAGCTACAGCTAAATGCATCGCAACAAACTATAGCTAGCTTAGAATTAAAAGTGAGACAAAAAGAAGAGGTTATCATAAAAACTCAAGCAGACTCAATAAAGCAAACTCAAGCGCTGAAGTCTGACATCAAAAAATTAAAAGAGCAATTAAAGGAGACGTCTAAAATTATAGAAAACAGTTCTACATCAGAATTACAAGAGGCTCTTAAAGCAGCCGAAGAAAAGGCTGCGAAGGCTTTAAATGATCTCCATGACAGAATTGAAAAGGATCAGAAAATGAAGTAATATAAAATTATTATTTCTATGTAGTGTAAATAATTCTGTAATATTTTTAGTCAAATTTTGGAAGAATATGAAAAAACAATAGCAAGTCATGATACTGAATACAAAAAACTGAATGACCTACATGAAACTGTTAAGGGTAATTTGGCAACTTTGGAAATGGCATTCCATGACGTTATTCAGTTGGTTTTTTTTTGTTTCACCCATAAACAACATTAAAGCTTTTATTTTCAGGAAATATGAACGGGCCAAAGCTGTTATTGAGGGTTTTAAGGCAAATGAAGAGGTTTTTAAAGATAATATTGAAAGAATGGAAAAGAATCTTAAAATGGAAGCCCAAAGATACGAATCTCTCAAGGCTCACGCGTCAAAACAAATAGAAAAGTATGACATAAAACAAACGAATTTATTATTTATTTGTTTTTATTTTAGAGCAAATAAAGAAAATATTTTCTTAAAGAGTCAGTTTGAAACGTTAGAACTGAAACAAAATGCAATTATTAAAAGGTTGGAAATTAAAACTGCAGCGCTGGAGAATTCTTTAGAACAAAAAACAAAGGAGTGCGAGGAACTGGCAGCGTTATGTGATGAAGTAACAGGCAAAAAAGTGTAAAAAGTAATTAAAAACTACTAATGATTTATTGATAACTCATTATTTATTATTTTAATTTGTCCATTATTTTATTATCACTAATAATGTGATGTTTAATTTACTTAAGCATATTAAAGATCTATTTTAATTGGTAATTTTTGTAAACATTTTAGCTGCTTTTTTGAAATAGACATGAAAAACATGTGTATTTTTGATTTCCTTGCCCCCTAATCATTCCCCAGTGTTCGAATGGCTTTAGTCTCAATTAAAGGAAGACGTGGTAACGCTAACTACTGTAATTTAATATAACTATTCTATTCCAATACATCAAGAGATCAACATTTTTATAAACCTCACCTTTGCATATACAGGGTGAATATAAAGTATGGAACCAAGCGGATTTATTTAATCATTTGCCTCCAGAAAATAATAATTAATATAAATTAAAGTAATATAAAAAATGTGATCGTATTTTCAGAACGAAATTTTGTTTTGTTTTTGAATTATGCGATTTTTTTTTGTCAAAATTGCAATTTATGTGAAAAAATTAAAAAAAAAAATTAAATATAAAGCAGATAGTTGTAATCCTTAGAGTATAGCTTTTATGAGAAAAAGGATTTTATAGTGGGTTGCCATTTAAAAAAATATTTTTTTTTTGTAGAACTCAAAAACAAAAGGAAATTTCGAAAAATTTTATTCTTGTTAAACCATTACATTTTTATAGTACTTTATCACTCATCAATTAGTTTTTTCAAAAAATAAATAGTTTAAACAAGAAACGTTTGGTTCCATACTTTTTATTCACCTGGTATAAGAAAATTTTAGTGTTTTTTTTAAACGACTTTATAATTTTGAGATTAAAATCAAGAGCTATTTTATCCATCTGAAGTAAGCGTAATTCAGAATTTTAACAGAATTTTAAACATTTCCGAAGTAGTGTTTCTATATAAATTTTCAACACAAAGTATTTTCATGTATTTCTTCTTGTTGTAATGTTGGCTGCATACGTTACATCGAGTTTTAAATTTAAATGCCAGTGCAGGGCCAACATGGCGGCATAACTTATTTCTTGTTTTAAATTTTTGAATTAATTTATTTTTATTCCCTGACGTACTGACTTTTTATCGATTTTAAATACGTAGTTTAGTGTAATTTTGGTGTTTCGTTTTATCTATTTTGTTGCTTCTGTTGAAGGTGGTTGATGCTGTTTTCAGTTGTGACACTGAAAATGTAAAGTATACAATGTAAAAAGTGTTGGTGAAGTACCAGGAGAAATCGTCTGTGATTTATTTGTAAAGTACCAATCGAATAACCGACTTGGAATGTGAAGAAATCAACAAGATCAGCGTTAGATATCGTTACACTCGTGTAAAGGAATGGAACAGTACACGAGTGCGAGTTCTTTGTGTCTTTAAGACCAGGGGGCGAAACTTGTAAACCACCAGACGGCGCCACCATCGATAACGCCAAAAAATATTTAGAGGTCATAGAAACCAAGAAGGATGTCGATGGAAGGGATGCTCAGAGACGAAAACTGGTCGCGGACGAATCCATTCGTAAATATAGGGGAGTTCTGAAATTAGCTGAGAGCAGTGGCGTGTATTCGCACTTATTTGTTTGAACAAAACATAGGTATAATCCATATACTGTAATGAAAATATTTTATTTTTATTACTTTATTACTAAATAACATTTTTAAGGCATTTGTTCTTTTATAAATTGCAATATTCAGTAACCATTTGAGAAAGTTATTAGAAATTGTTCATCAAGGTTTAAAATTATTACACTGGCGAACACGGAATTTTGGACATCAAATTTATGTCAGTTCAAAAAATGTCAATGTAAGCCACGCTTTATTGTCATTATGATTGACATTTGAAACTAAAATTTGAAAGTTTTAATTGAAATTTAATTTTGGCGTCGATTTTCCGAAACAATAATGCCAGCAATACGTATTTTAATATAGGTTCAATAAATTATTGATTTGTTGTCATTTTTCTCTAGCAGTCAAGATAAAAATTGCAAAAACCGAAAGTGAGGTTTCCGTGTCCGCCAGTGTATTAAAATTCTTACATCTTATTGACTAGATATGAAAACAAAACATTACTAAAAAATGTTGAATATACCTACTTATTAACAGGGGCACCTTATAAATGTTAAAAATTAATTAAAATTAATTATGATACAAATATTGTTTTTTAATATGTCTATATTTTTAATAAACAAATCTATTCGTTACTTTTTGTTCGTCTTTTATTTATACAGAAATTAATATCACCGTATATCTGAAATAATCGTGGAGCATCGTATGAATTTTTTATATTTAATATCTCCGTCAATGAATATACGAAAAAAAATGTAACTCTACAATTCCCTTTTTATCACAGAATGGTTCTGTGTTACGCCACTGCTCAAGTTTCCCCACTACACCGAGTACGCATTGGCTCCGCCTATCGATATCCTTCTTGGTTTCTATGAACTTTACCAAGTTTACGTATACAAATCTTTTGTTACAACACAATTCTGCCCTAGAGATGTAACTCAAACGAAAGAATAAATTTTTATCTTTAGTTGAGGTAATAGGAGCTGGAGCTCTTCTGGTTTACTCGACACAGCATGATTTCTGAGGTACTGCACTGTATGTACAACAAACGCCTGGCTGCACCAGCATTCGATAAGGTTTTCCCGTATATCAGCACCATGTCTGTTAACTCCCGATTAGTGTACTGCACCCTTTTTGACGATAATTACGGGAAATTCACTTGCCAATAAATTGTAAACACGACCGCATGCAGGTGAAGGACGTGACTAAATTGTGTCAATAAGTTTTTGCAAGACCTATCTGCCTGGGTTTTTGCCGTATTTACTTTTTTTGCGTACCGTGCCATCCATAAACGACTCGATGACACGGAATACGGTGAAAATAAATGTAAGTATAAATTTGAGTTTTCCAAAAAAAATGGTAAATATAGAAGTAATTTGTTTTGATGAGTTCTATCACCGTTTAAAGTTTCTTAACGCATTTCAATACCATACTGTATAAATCCACGTTGTCACTGACGTATACTACAAAGTAACATTTACTTCTTCCTGTAATATTTAACTGCCCCTGGATTTGATAAAAATATGGATCTCTTCGTTTGAGTCTAATAAAACTATTCATTTTTTCTAAACAAAATGGCTTTTTATTTTTTTTTTTCATTTCGTCGATTATTTCTGCCCATATTATTTACTTTAAAGGAGCGCGCTGAGTATAAAAACATTTGACTTCTACAATGGCATCGTCATATATAATCCTGAACAAACCATCAGGTGATGCACCCAAAAAACCATTATCTAAGTCGACCCACAATCCAGACGAAGTAACTTTCAAGCTAGTTTTTAATTCGAACAAACGAAGAGCTACTGCCTCTTTAGCAATACCATAGTCTGTTGAAGATGAAGAGAAAGACTGCTTTTCCAGTATAATTTTTGCAAGAGAATGACATGGAGTATGAGGCAATCGATTTATAACTTTTCCAAATAGCGAGGCTGTTAGACGATATCTTCTTTCTGTCTCGTGTGGACTGTTATCAAATTGACCCACCGAATTTATTTGTATTCGATCTCTTTCAATTGCCGATACCTTCAATTTATTTAGTAATCTGTCACACTCCATCGAAATAACAGTTCTATGTCTTCAGCCTTTGGTTCATAATCCAAATTATTATGGGGAGATCGTTGTTTGGTCGAAGAAAAAAGTTTTCTGTGACAACTCGACTTTCTATTTTTTTTCGAAGAACTAGACATACATTTTTATAATACTTTCCTTAATAGGTAACATGAAAAGCCCACACTTACAAATTTCGTAGTATATCTACCTGGACTTGTTTTTGTTACTCTTTTCCAAGGACTAGTTGGCCACTCAAAACTTCGATTGTACCTTAAACCCGAAAGATGAACCCTTCTCTGATAGGAACCACGTTGAATCAAATTTAATCTTATTTTTTCCCATATTGAAACGATACTATATTCACCAGTCTTTCGCTTCTATTATTATTCTCATTCTCAATCAATAGATGAGCCTTGCGAATCAAAAGATCTATGGAACCTAAATAAACAGAAATTAACCACCAATTAAAGATGTTGTTATTTTACCGCTTAAATGAAAAAATAAGTTAGTCGCTTTCAATGTGGGAATCAGATTGTTATATTGGTCGCCAACAGAGTTACAAATGCCCTCGAGGCAACGACTGTGGTCTCCAAAAACGTGGTGTAAACCATATTCAAGATCCTTGCGAAGGAGATTGATGTCTCTGTCTCTGTCACCGTTCGAATGTTCATAAATAGTACATTTGGCACGTTTCTAGAGAAGAATTATTTTGCCCTTGGTTAACATTTTTCGTCCAGTAAGGTTAATGTATTTGTCTTTTTTAATGGCGAACAGTCGTTTACCATAATTTTTCAACGCGTGATTTGTACATTCAGATTTTCGAATGTCTTTACTATAGGGCACTTTTTGTCTCAATTTAGCAAAAACACTAGAGTCTCCATCAGCAATAAATTTTAGGTAACGAACTCCGTGTACTGGCACTGGCAGAGAATGCTTCTACTGCCATATCAGCTTCCATAGCTGGTGCAGAGTCATTCTAATTTTTATAGCAAACATGTTCTTTGGGAACTGAAATTTTACCACGGGCATATGCGCACACAGAGCAAAATTTATTACGCACTCCCACAAAAAGTAACTCTCCAGTATATTTACCTACAACTTTAAGCATACCAGACAGAGCATTGTAGTTAGTACCATAAGAGCGTTTGCTCCAAGAACCGTCTAAATATACGGTAATCCATCTTCAGTTAGTAGGCAATGGCCTACTTCCAAAGCATATTGTTTCTCTTTACAACCAGCCGAGACTTCCATAGCGATTCTTCCCATTGCTGAAACGTTCTTTAACCTATTTAATAAAAAAATAATAATAATAATACCTTTCCCAATTCTTCTTCTATGTTATAAAACATTTTATGTGGCATCGTGGGAATATTCATGCAGCTTAAAAATTTGGTCATATGGCTATATGTTGATCCAGTTGCCATGGTACCCCATACAGCTCCAATATTAAGTACCGCAGAACCTTTAGGATTTTCCGTCTCACAAGAAAACGTTTTTTCGTAAACTGTACAACTCAACACAATTTCACTAACTAAACCTTTTCCTCGACGCCTCTCTCCTTTAACAATTATTCTTCCTAAAATACACACTTTGGCGTGTTCATATTGAATAGGAATGACCCAGTTTAAAATATAGTACATTTCAACTATTCTGAAACCGTCTATTATATTAGATTTTGATGTTTCCCTTTCTATTATAACAAATCAGTATCCATAATACTGAAAAAGTAATAAAAAATTAACCTATTACTAATAACATTTTTTTTCACTTATACTCTCTACACTCCGTTTCAGATATTATCCCATATGCAGGTTGCCTATGGCGTGCACCAAGAAGGAACGCTGAAATGTAACAAGTATTTATTTTCTAAATTTTCTAAACACCTCATTATGTAAAACACCCACAAAACTTAAAAAGTGTGTGAAACACAGGCCTTTTTATACAAGTATTTACACTCTGGAAAGTATCCTCATTGTTGGCAGTCGTAGGAGCAGCCTCTAGATCACCTGTTTGATAATTATTATCTGACCTGATTTCTATGGAAATTCTAAAACATAAATATTTCCTATGCATTTATAAAAATAAACCATATTTTCTTACGACTTATTATTAGCTATCAAATGTGCAGACGGCAAACCGTCACCTAGAGTTTCTTCCGCATCATCTACTGTGATGTTATGGAAATTATCTTCCAGAGGAATCCTGCAAATAATGTTTTAAAAAATAATCGAATAAATAAATTACATTCAGAATTATTGTTTGCGTTTTTTAATAGGTTTTTCCAATATTTCAAGATAGATAAAATTACAAAATTTGGTACAGCTGATAACCTGAACGAATTCAAAGATCAAATGTCGAAATTTTTATCTTTGATTTCAAATCTGCAACATGTCTCCCCACATTGCCTTTCTGGTCAGGTCAGATTACAATGGTAAATTTGTGCATTTCGAAGAAACACAAACTTTGGCGTCGTTTGGTCCGGATCACTCGACACCCTCTTGAAGGCGTAACGAATTTAGGCTAATTTCTAAAGAAATGACCGGATCTTCGATAACTTTATTGCGACCTTCCACACTTATAATTCATTTTTAAATAGAATAAAAACACTCATCGCTGCGCAGGATAAAGGGGTTGGGGATATTACAATATGACAATGAATTATACATGGTGCGCCAGAACTCGCGCCCCAGAGAAAAATGCCGTATAAGGTAAGTTACCAGAAACATGGAAAAAATGTTAAAACAATTTTATCTAGAAAAATTTCGAAGTTATGAGGGTTTAAAATTTGCACTTTTGACTCTATTTATTTCTGTTGGAAAAATAATTGGCGCACCCTGTATAAATAAGAACAAAAACTAACAGAACATGTAAGACTTACCGTTTTTCTCTCCAATATTTCTTTTTTTGTTCTGAGTTTTTGTTTTTAAATCTCATAATTTAGAACAAAAACAAAATGCAGGACGAACGAATTTTTTTTTTGAGTTAGCTAAAACTTTCGTGTCACGAGTGTGTGCTACAGCTAGATAATTAGTCTGGAGAGGACTGGAATTCTGGAAAGTTTGTTTTTTTGTTGATTCGGCTTCGCCAATCGCGGAATTGCTGTTTCCGTTCAGTTTTCAGAATTATTCCTTAAATAATTTTTTCAGTTTTATTTTATCACAACTAAATCTTGATAAATGCCTTACAATTTACATTAATTGAGAAACTTTTTGATAAAAAAAAAAACAATTTTCTAGCAATCTCTAGAAGGAAGATACAGATACATTTATGCAATTTTAGGTTTTTTTATTTTTTATAAAAAAGTATTTTTCATAGTGAAGGCAATTCCAAATCAAAAAACGACTTCCGGATTCAAATTTACCAGAAAATTTTACATGAGAGTCAGTTTAAAAAAATCGTGTGTCCTCGAGTACAGATGAACTTTTAAATAAACGCCTTTTGTAGTGCCTGCTCCCCGACTAATAGATAGCCAATAAGAATAAACTACCGTCTCCATGAGTTTAAGGCTTCGACCATATATTAGATAGACTCGTCATCCAGCGAGTTTGTAGGCAGTTTGTTTGAAGCCAACATGTATGGACAAGAGGAGTGAGGGGCAAGAGGATGCTTACTCTTCCTTACTTCTTGTTCAGTGGCGGCTCGTAGCCAAGGGGCAGAAAATGAAAAATATTATAAGTTTCATAAATAATGTTTCTTGAAAAAACTAGTGGTATTTCGAGATTTTCAAACTACTTGACTCTTTTGGTGTGATCACTTAACAATCTACAATCATATCGCCCGAGTTACAATATAAAAAAAATATTCATTGTAATATGGGAATATTAGAATACATTACGACGCCACTGGTGGTTCACATATTATGAATGAACCAATCAGAGAAGGAGTCTCTAAGGGTCAAATTCGCGTACCATTAGTGATTTACCCTTGCCCCACCTGCACATGTTGGCTTCACAACAAATCAGAGTATGCCTAGTCTATCTAATATATGGTCGAAGGTTTAAGGGGAATCAAACGATTTCACTGCCATCTACTAGATTTTTTATTAAGTTTTTAAAAAATAAATTAATTTTAGATCGACTGCAGATCTGCGAAATTTTAAATAAGCTACTTCAAGGCCATATGCTGTACTGCGCGTGATCAAAAGTGTCTTCATGATAATGATAAAAAGTGCAATTGATCAGTGATGCCAGATTAGGAAATTTTTCCCTAGTTCTAGGGATTTGTCTAACAAAAAGGGAAAAAGGGATTTTTTTCAATTTTTCTTAATGATCTAGGGATTTTTTACATTTTCAGTGAAAATCTCAATTTTTTTCACACTGCTACCATAATTTCAAAAATTACAAAAATTTTTAATATGAATATTGTAACTTCGCCAAGTTAGCGCATTTGTATATGAGTTTAACACATAGTAACGCGGAAACCAAGAATTTATTTTCTGTAGTTACATGTGTAAAGACAAAAAAAAGAACAAGATAGGAAGTGCACTAAAAACCGTTTGCGTTTTTCGCGTTGCCAAGTTTACTAATTATTGCAGTTCATTTAATGTTTTAGACGAATATTTAAAATTAATGAAGTCCCATAATTTATAAGTATAAATAAAAATTAGTAGGTATCTAAATATACACGTTTATTTGAATTTGTTTTAATTAACATGAATTTTATTTTGTTATTTCTTTGGTAAAATTTATTTTAATTTAATGTTATATTATTTATTGATTTTTTGTTGTTTGGAGTTAACACATTTTTATGTTGTATTTATATTATATTACCTCAACAAAATAGACCTATGAAACAGTATCTTTTAATTTTTTTAAGTAGTTTAGGGAATTCTATGGAATTTGGAAGCTACAATCTAGGGACAAGCGCTTAATTTCATCTGGCATCACTGCAATTGATAAATCATATTTTGTTGTGTGTTCATATAATCGAGATAAACAGCGAAGCGTTACTAGAAGTTAAAGTGTGATAACTCGGTAAAATGGACCGTTTTAGACTGTTGTTATGGTGGTGTCTCTTTTATTTGCCACTCGATCTACAATGTACTGTTAGTGCTCAAAAAAATAATACCCCATCATTAACACAAAGTGGTAAGTTCAACTTATGTCAACAGAAGTCACGCTTTAATCCTCCCTCCTGCAATCTGTTTAATACAACTTCTTGCCCTTATTCTGGTCTGAAGTGTGATTTATCAAGGGCGTTAACTGGACCGAGATTATTAATTCAAATCAGTTTTATTTACACTAAGTTGTGCCCATTTTCTTAGTCACTCTCTTGCTCATTTTTGTCTGCCACCCTTTTAATTTCCATTTTTTGATAACTGATAAATGATAACTGATAGTATGTTGTGTTTGAATGAGGGTAAGGCTGGATTATATTGCG
The DNA here is from genome assembly GCF_015345945.1 of Tribolium madens. Taxonomy (NCBI): domain Eukaryota; kingdom Metazoa; phylum Arthropoda; class Insecta; order Coleoptera; family Tenebrionidae; genus Tribolium; species Tribolium madens. The sequence goes on along the minus strand of NW_025400995.1, from coordinate 6,180,239 downwards.
GATGAACACTGATTCTTGTTAATAAAAATATATATTGAAACACATGACCACCATTTTTCATGTCATCGATAGATTACCGACTGAGATCCGGTATTATAGGAAACTATACATTAAACAAGTTATTGCAATAACGGAGTTTACAATTAAACAAAGTCTCTTAATCGTGTTGGAGGACGGCGTCTTCTTTCTGTTCTGCGTGGAATTTGTGTACCTCTTGGAGTTGGTTCCTGTTGGATGTTTGGTTGATTGATGTCGGGAGTTCCAATGGGGGCTGGCATTTTGGCAAATTCTAGATAGACTTGATTGTCCACGTTTAAAGGAGTTTCTGTTTGATCTTCTTCAAATGCTACCTTCTTTGGCTTCGTTACTGTTTTTGGCACCTTTGATTCTCGTAACTGGTTGATATGTCGTTTGAGGATATATCCTGTGTCAAGCTCCACCTGATAGTGTAGTTTACCAAACTTTTTAAGGACAATACCGAACTTCCCCGTCTCTTTGTTACCCTGGTACCATCTCGCTTGGACTCGGTCTCCCACGCGTAAACTGCGAATGATATCATTTTGTGCATGAGCTCGAGTTGAGACTGGATTCGGTTTGAGGGCATCTAGTCTTATTCGAATTTGTCTTCCTAGATAAAGTTCAGCAGGTGATTTGCCATTGGCCAAAGGCGTAGCTCTGTATCTAAACACAATTTCATTGATTTTGTCCTGGATTGGCAGGTTTGAAGTAGACATTGACGTGAGCTTCCACTTAACTGTTTGGACATTTCGTTCCGCAAGGCCATTTGTGGCTGGATGTCCGGGGGCAATGAATTTCTGGACTATTCCATTTTGTTTGCAGACTTTTGAAATTCGACACTATTAAAGATTGTTGCGTTGTCCGATACAATGACTCTTGGAAAACCATGGCTGCAGAATATTTCTTTTAGAAGCTTGATTGTTGAATTCGAAGAAAGAGCATTACGTAGCACTTTGACTTCTAGCCACTTTGATTTTGCGTCTACGAGTATTAGAAAATAGTGTCCTTGGAATTCTCCTGCGTAATCGATGTGAATTCTATCGAAATTATCAACTGGTTCATCCCATGAATGGATCGGGACTTATTGAGGATTTTTCTTCACCATGGCGCATTCCGGACACGACTTGACAAGTGTTTCAATGTCTTTGTCGATGTTTTTCCATCAGCAGTAACGTCTGGCAAGTTGTTTCATTTTAACAATTCCTGGATAGGTGTGGTGCAACTGTTGTAGCACTGATTCTTGCATTGATTGTGGAATGACAACTCGCTGACCTGTGGCGGGTTATTGAGTTTATAAAACTTTTTGAACCTACATTTATTTTGGGCGAGCGGTGGCCCACCAACCAGAGCGATTAAATTTCTTTGAACGTAGGACCTCAGCCAACCCGTGAGATCAATCGTTTTCAGGAGAGTAAGGTGCAGTCAATTAAAAATGCATTTAATTATTAAATTAATGTATTTGGAATAAAATAAAAATGGTTAACACAATATAAGTGAATAATACAAAAAGGGAAAATAAATGTTAAGCGGAAACAATTGTCTAAAATAGGGGATATTCCTATTTTAGACCTTATCAAAGTCATAATACAAAACTGAAACTATTTTCTAACAACAAAGGCATTAATGTTTTAAGTGACATTATTACATTTGAACAGAAATTGCACAAACTATGGACTTTAACGAAATTAGGAAAAACAACCAAAATGTATTTATTATTTAATTTAGAAAAACATTGTAATTGCTTATCTATGCATCGTATGAAATCTCTGGTTTTCTCATGTCAACTTAACACTCTGATAAGAAACAAACGTTAAATGAAACTAATATTTTAAACCTAACTTGGGGTTTGTGAATTGTAACCAGAGACCAAATCTCTGTCGTCGACTCATGAAACTATCCATCTTTCAACACGGTTACTTTTCAAGTTCATCCCGGCCCAGACGCTTTAGTTTAGCAAAACATTACTTAAATAATTTAGAAATTTTGATAACGGCTTCGTTCGAAAATCCACAACAAAATCATAATATGGTACGGCATGGTAAGTCGGAGCAACGTGAACAGTCAAAGGAAAAATAAATCAAAACTTACTCATTTTTTATGACAAAAATCGGACTCAGAAGGTGAACTTAGCACAAAAACTGTTTTGGCTCACAAAGTAACTACTCGCGTGTTCACTCTGTTTGCAGAATGGTTACTCGAGATTCGCGTCTTCGTCTTTTTATGCTATGGCCCGACACGTCATCCCTCGATCGGATTTTTCCTTTGCAGGGGGAGAGGTCATCCTAGGTGACCCAAGTGCGAACTTTTATGAATCATACAAAGCACTTAAAATTCCACGCCGTCTGCGAAAAACTCGCCTGCTCTAATTGTGTTTACGTTATGGCCACCCGGAAGAGTCTGGGTTCTTGACCGCCTTTTCAACTACATAGGTTTGGTCTCTTTACAATATCAAAGACTTTAAGTCTTTTCAGCATTAAAAGAACAACAAGGGCTTTTTAGCCCGTCACAGACCTTTAAACAGTACGCCATCTTGAACATGGAAATCGAAGTTTTCCTGTTTGCCATTGGTTATGTTTTCAATTATTTTTGATAAAATATTATCTTTAGCAGTTTCTTCTGCAATTGATTGTTAGTGAATTTCCACAGTCGAAATTTGGTTTACTATTTGATCGTTCCAATCTGTAACTTCTTGACTTAATATCTGTTCGAATCCTGATTTTCCTCCTTGTATTACGAGTTCTTGATAGGTAGTCAACGTTTGCATGCTTTTCTGTGCTGCGATGCTCGATTTCGTAGTCGAATGAAGAGAGAAATGTAGCGTAGCGTAATAGTCGTCCTGCTGTCAAAGCTGGGAGTTTAGAATTAGGATTGAAAATTCTTGTCAAAGGCCGATTGATTCTTGTCAAAGGCCGATTGTCAGTGATGAGTTTGAACTTCTTCCCAAACAAATACATGAAGAATTTGTCTACGCTGAATATAATCCCAACGCTTCTTTGTCGAGTTGACTGTAGTTTTCTTCTGCCGGCGTCAGGGCTCTTGAAATGAAGGCAATAGGGCGTTTCACACCGTTGATTTCGTGGGACAAAACTCCTGCGATGCCTTTTGGACCTGCATCACATGCCAAGGAAACGGGCAGTTCCGGATTGTACGGAGTCAGGACTCGATCACTGCCGACTTAATTTTTCAGTCTAATGAATGCACTTTCGCATGATGCGGACCATGTCCATTTTTGGTTTGCATGTAACAAACGTCATAACGGATAAGAAATTGTTGATAAATTAGGAATAGATCGATTGTAGTAGGTGACCATTCCGAGGAACTGTCTAAGCTCTTTTTCGTTTTTGAGCGCAGCAGAGTTTCGGATTTCTTCAGTTTTTCTAGGATCTTTTTTGAGTGAATTCAGGGCCGTACCCAAGGGGGGGATTAGGGGGTTCAATTTTTTTCTAAAATGATTTCGGAAATATTGAAAAAAAACCTATTGAAAGACGCACCCCTTGCGTAGCATTTTTCGATATATGTTCATAGAAAACTTTTGTTTTAAAAATGAATATTCTATCTCCTATTTAAATTTGTAACAATATAAAGCATTAAAAATTTGTTTTATTTTTTGTTACTTTTGTGAGTTAATTTATATTTTTTTTGTGTTTAATTAGGATCTCTTATTTTAATTTAAAATAAAAACGTATACTTAGATATTTTTGATTTTTAATCCGCCTTCTTTCATTTCATTTTCATGGACCAACAAGAAACCCCCCCCGAAATAAAATCCTGGTTACGGCCCTGAGTGAATTATTACTAATAATAAAGCTAAGGTACGAGATTTCCTCTTGTGTGCATCTTCATTTAGATGTAAATTGTACTTTTGTACAATTACATTGACGACATTGTTCTTTAGTTGATCCGTGTATTGTAATATCATCGAAATAGGACGAAATGCCTTCCAGTCCGGATAAAATTTGATCGAGAATCCGGTTGAATTCGCTTGGTGCTGTTTTTATACCAAATGATAGCCGATTACCGCGGATGTCTATAATTTTGGCAATGCCGCCGTAAAAATTTAGTGCTCCGGATTCAAGGTGATGAACATCGTCTTTTTTTGATGGCAAAGGAGTTTTTAGACAAACTTTTGCAATATGTCCCCTCTTTTTACATTTATTGCACGTAAGTGTGTTTTGATCAATTCGACATTCTTTATATATATGGTTGTTGCGTCCGCAAACAATTATTTTCGATTCCTAATTCTTTATAATTTAAATTTGATTTTGAGCGATTTCGCGATTGCGACCTTAGACGTGTGTTTGAGTTTGATTTATATTCAGTTTTGTTTTTAGTCGAATTTCGAATGATTTTATTTATTTGGTTATGAGTTGACGGTTTATTATGATTAAATTCTTTATTTTGTTCGCGAGAAGCTTCAAGTACGATTGCGTCATCGATTGCTTTAATTTTAAGGATTTGTTCTTGGGTATGATTATCACACAATCCACGGATAAACTGAGCTCGTAATAACACGTTTTCAAAATTCTTACAACAATCGCAGTTATGTGTACAATTCAAAGCAAATTTACAGTCTAAAATTTTATATCTTAGTGCATTTACGAATTCTGCGATAGATTGGCCTTCTTGGTGAATGCAATTAAAGAAACGGTGCTGTTCCACAACGACATTTGCTTTTGGACAGAGGTGATTTTCCATTTTTTCCATGAGGACGTCATAAGCTGTTGCTTCTGGTGCGCCGAGGGCTGCTACCGAGCACAAAAGCTTGTATCCCACTGCGCCAATCGAATTAATTAGTAGAGATCGAGCCATATCTTGTTGTTTTCCAGGTTTTTCATTTTAAGGTAGTTGTCGAAGCGGTGTCGATACTGACGAAATGTTTCTTTTGCTGGGACGAAATTTTCGAAGTTGGGAGCGATGAAAATGCCTGATTGCTCTGGGGGGCACGCTGTCCTGATGCTTGTTGCTGCATAAAGGCTTGCTGTGACTGTTGAATCCCGTTTAAGACGTTTAAAAACGTAGCAAATTGTTCTTCATCCATTACGGCTTCTTGTTCCACGTGTTCGAGACGTTTGAATTTTTCGATTTTCTCGTTTCGAGTTTTGACTTCAAATTTCAATGTTTGATGGTACGTTTTTCACCTCGTCGCCACTTTGTTGTGTTTGAATGACGGTAAGGCTGGATTATATTGCGGATGAACACTGATTCTTGTTACTATTTACAAAATTACTTTCGCATGAATCATCGATAATTCTGATTAGGGGATCAGTTCCTGGAGAAATAATTCTGAAATTTTTTTTGGACACGAATAATTGAGTAAACATTTTTATCAATGAATTAACGTAAGAATTGTTGTAAAAGTTGTAAGCATTGTGGTTTCAGTTCAGCCATTATAATTACGTGAGGGTCCAATCACTTAGAACTTTTAATGCAGTTGGTGATTGGCTCGTTTCAAGTCGGCCATTATAATAATGAGAGGAACCAATCACGTTAAACTTTAGATTAATTAAAAAATGCAATTGATTAATTTAGATTTGCATTTTGATTACTTTCATTTAAATTTTGAATGAAAATTATAAAATTAACGATTTGGAAGGAAAATTGGCAATTGTTAATTATTTAAATGGGTTTTGAGCGCCTACTCTTTTTATGGTACAACATATTTGTTAAAATGGTGAGGCGTCTTTTTTGTTCACTTGAACGTTGTCAATGATTGCAATGTGCTTGATTGAATATAAAATACCTAGCAAATTACTGAGATATAAACATTTTAAATATGCTTTGTTTCTCATTATGAAGTCACTTGAGATGCATTTTCTCAAGTAAAGTATTAAATGTGTGCAAAAATTTATTTTACAAAATGTATTCGCTCCAAATCACACATTTCGGTGAACACGAAATCACCCAAAATTTTGACTATAAATTGTGTAAGACAAGGTTTTCCACCGTAATTTTTATTTTTTTTTTCTCACTTTTCTTTAGGGAATGGCAATATTATCCCTGATACTTACATCGTTTTCTAATCTCGAGTAATTTACTAAATACGTTTTTATAAACAGACCTCGAGAGTTTTTCTGAGAAAACCCATAAAACTTGGAATATTTACGAGGGTCAAGTCAAGCCACCCCCGAGTGGTCGATGATCGAAACCAGATGTCTTTAAGACTGTGAGAACCAATTCTCTAAAAATCGTCGAGTTAGAATTAGTTTTAACCCACACTTCATCGGGG